>NC_035447.2:31564641-31877141 GCF_002127325.2 Helianthus annuus
ACTGGGGACAAGCCCAAAGGATCGTATGTAAACTGGAGTATAGCCCTTACTGGCGACTATCCAAACTTAGTGACATGAAAATGTCAAAACCTTAGCTAACGTGAAAACGTTAGAAACCTTAGGAACGGATGTATGGTACGTCTACCATTATACGTAGGATCCTGGGTATAGCCAGTACGATGAGGTTGTCAGCCCAGGAAGTGGGTACTGGTCCCAAAGACGTGAACTATATCAGGATCATCGTGCGCTGCTGGCGGAAACTGGGGATAATCCCAAGGATAACTGGGGTTGAACCCAAGGATCTGTGGTGCTTTTGAAGATCTTTAACGATATGCTGAAGATACCTGAACTATCATAACTCAAATGGTTCGTGAGAAGAGGATGAAGGATACATGATCCTTATCCTTAGGTAAAAAGTAAGGAAATGTAATAGTTTTAAGATAGGGACATTACCAGAGTAAGGATCACTGACATCACCGGGATCCTTCGAGGATACTTCAATGTAAGGATCACATGCTTGAAGGATCATGTTCACATAAAGTATCTCTTTAAGTGAACAGCATTCCAGGCTCTTGGTAACAAATTTCCTTCCATGGTTAGCAATCTGTATGCCCCCTTTCCTGCTTCAGCTTCAATCAAGTAAGGGCCTTCCCACTTTGGTGCTAACTTCCCATCAGCAGGATTAATAGTGTTTTGGAATGCTTTTCTCAACACCATATCTCCGACTTGGAACTTCCTTATCCTAACATTTTTGTTGTAAGCACCAGCCATTCTTTGTTGGTAGCTTGCCATCCTTATCCTAGCCAGATCCCTGATTTCCTCAATAGTATCCAAATCCTGAGCCAGGATTGTAGCATTCTCTTCAGGATCACGAGCACTTGTTCTAGCAGTTGGGATCACCATCTCTGTTGGGATCACTGCTTCTGCCCCAAATACTAAAGAGAAAGGTGTTTGACCAGTGGCATTCTTGGGAGTTGTCCTATCAGCCCATAGGACATAAGGTAACTCCTCTGCCCATTTTCCCTTCTTGGATCCTAGCTTCTTCTTCAGATTGTTGATGATGATCTTGTTGGATGATTCTGCTTGGCCATTGGCTTGTGGATGAACTGGTGTTGATGTTATCATCTTAATTCCCCAACTGTCACAAAAGTTAGTGGTTCTGCTTCCTTTTGTAGATCACTACTGAAATCAGCCACAAAGTCAGCTAGTGCTTGGGATTTGATGGCTGTCCTAGGCTCGTATCTTATATCATGGGCACTAAGCTTTACTGCCCACTTAGCCATTCTTCCGGACATCTCTGGTTTCCTGAGGACATTCTTGATTGGAAAATTAGTTCTAACAACAATAGTATGGGTTTCAAAATAATGCCTTAACTTAGTTGATGCCATGATTAATGCAAGAATAAGTTTTTCGAGGTGTGAGTACCTGGATTCGGCATCATGTAAACTCTTACTTACATAGTAGATAGGATATTGTGTACCTTCGTGATCCTTAACAAGGACAGCACTTACAGCGGTTGAGGATACCGCCAGGTATAAGGATAACACATCTCCTTTTTCGGGTTTTGATAATGCTGGTGCTGAGGACATATATTCTTTAAGGGCTTGTAAAGCATTCTCATGTTTCTCAGTCCATTCAGACTTCTTGTTCTTCCTTAGGATATCGTAAAATTCTTTACATTTTTCTGAGGATTTTGATATGAACCTGTTTAGAGCTGCTATCCTGCCTGTTAGCCTTTGCACATCCTTAGCATTGGCAGGGGACTTGATGTTCACTAGTGCTTTAATTTGCTCCGGACTTGCTTCAATGCCCCTCTGAGTTACCATATATCCTAGGAATTTACCTGCCTAAACGCCAAAGTGGCATTTTGAAGGATTAAGCTTCATGTTATAATTATCAAGGATATCAAATGCTTCTTCCAAATCCCTTAGGTGATCCTCAGCTTTCTTTGATTTGACTACCATATCATCTATGTATACTTCCATAGTTTGTCCAATTTGATCTTTGAACATCATATTCACCAGCCTTTGATATGTTGCACCTGCATTTCTTAATCCAAAAGGCATGGCAATATAACAATACAAACCTGTTGGGGTCATAAAGGCTGTATCCTCTTGGTCAGATGGTTCCATCTGAATTTGTTGGAATCCAGATGATGCATCCATAAAGGTCAACAGTTCATGCCCCGCTGTTGTATCCACCATGGAGTCAATGTGGGGTAATGGGAAAGGATCCTTGGGACATGCCTTATTCAGATCAGTGAAATCGACACATACCCTCCACTTTCTGTTTTTCTTTTGGACAACAACCACATTGGCTAACTGTTTTGGTTAAAAATCACACAAGGATAATGTAACCAAACTTTATGTAAACGGGGTATGATGCTTGGTTAATTATAAAAGTAAAGGATCACTTTTGTGAGAAATATGCAAAGACACAATGATTTATACGAGGAAAAAGCCCTTGATCAATGTATGATCTCCGGCATAAAAAACCTCGGGTGATGGCAACTACCGATCACCAACTTCAATTTATAAAAAGTATGGTTACAACTTCGGATGATAATGAGCTGAGTACAAGGATCACTATTGTTTCGAGTGTCTAAGCGTGTGAGAATTGTGTTGTGTGTTCTTCCGAATGAGGAAGAGTGGTATTTATACAAGTGTAGGTGACCTATTTTAGGTAAAAAGACTAATAATCAGCTCATTACCCCTTTAGAAATAAAAGACAATCTAGCCTAAATTGTCGCCCTTAAATCATGCCAAGTTTCCATATCCTTTGCAACGTCTATCTCCGATTAAGCTCATGCTATAATTGTGAAGACGCATCCTTTAATTATGATGTTAAGAACGGATCCTGCTAGATGTTCCTGCAAAATAACATAGAATTAAACGAAGGTAACTGTTAGTATGAGGATCCTACAATGGTCCGTGATCCTGATCCTGAAGTCCTGCCGAGGATCACTATCTGCCAAAGAAACAAGGATCACTGGTTAGGATCGCATGTAAGGATCATGTATAAGGATCATGTACATAAAAATCCAGCCCTAACAATTGCCCCCAAAATATAAGGAGTTTATTGTAAATTAATGAGTTATATTTTGCTCTGATCTTATCTTCAACGGACAACTCGGATAACTAGCCGTTATAACCGGACTAGCCGTTGCGATCATTACGTCACTGAGGTGACATCCCTGCAAATCATGATTATAAATAGGAGATAGGGTGAGGATCGATTTGTATTTAAATTCAGGATATACTCCCTTTATAATCTCCACCGAAGATTGATCAGGTATTCTCTTCCTTTCTTTCTTCCTTTTTCTGCTCTGTTTTTTCTGCTCTTGCTCTGTTTTTATTCTGCTTCAAATATGCTGCTCCGAAATTCTCCTCATAAGGATCACAAGAAGAGCAGTCCCTTGAAAAGCCAAGGGATCATCAAGGACTCTCCTACTGAGAGATGCTGTTACACCGACGCTCTCATTGATAGGATCCGTCACTGTTTTCCGGCGGATACCGTCTTTAAATCTTTTTCTCCTACCGCCCTAAGTGATTTTATCTCCGACACCTGGGTGGCTTTTCCTGCAACTCCGTTCACCATAGGATATTCGTATCCTTTTCCAGCCTTCACCCAATCCTTCTTTTCCTTAACCGGCATCTCTTATATCCAAGCCATGCCGATGATCTGGAGGGTTCTGTATACCTTCGAGAGGATCATCGAGCAGAAAGGGATTGACCTAGGGATGGTGGAGCTGGCTGAGCTTTATGATCTTACCACGTTCGGTTCTCATCGATACTTGCTGAAACGGAAAGCCGGGGAGGATCACCCTGTTTTTAAAGTTACAAAGAATTATACAAATTGGAAGCGACGCTTCTTTTTTGTCAGAAGGGATACCATCCCTCATGGGAAGGATCTGCCCAAGGAGTGGGCCACTCATGGTAGGATAGAGGATCCTCGAAGGATCACTATCAGACTTGTCTCTTATGATGAGTATCACTAATGTCTTTTTTATCTTTTGTGCAGCTATATCCATTGCTCATCTTAAGTTAACCCCTGCTGCAAGAGAAAGAGTTTTAGCCTTTAAAAAGCTTGATCCTGAGGTCAGAAGTTTCCAAGTCACCGTCCAAGATTCACAAGAAGTATCCTCCGCATCTGCCACTATGTCAAGTAAGTATCCTTGTAAGAAGTAAGTTATATGTAAGATTGTTTAATTAGTAAGGGAACTTATCTTGTTTTTGATTGTGTAGGCGCTGGAAAATCTGCTAAGTCTGCCAAGTCTGCCTCCAAGTTCGGGATAGATGATCTCGCCAATGTCAAGTCTTCGAGAAAGAAGACTTCTGTTGCCAGTCCTTCAGCTTCAGCCCCTAAAGCACCTATCCGGGGTAAGGGAAAGAAGAGAGAGGCTTCTGAAGATCTCCAGGGATTTCCCCTCCTCCGTCAGCAGTTCCTTGATTATTTCGACGAGGTTAGGATCACTGCCCCTGTTGGTTATCTTGACAAGTTTAAGGATCACCTATGTCTGATGTTATTTCCTGTTTTTCTCGTAGAAATTCACCGAAATGGAGACTTATGTTAACCAAGTCGAAGATCAGGATCGTCAAATTGCCGACCTCCAACAGATGGGTGTGCTGAAGGATCTCAAGATTGCCGATCTTGAGAAGGGGCTCCGGGCTACTAAGGATGAGGCTGTCAAAGCGTTGATCAACTTTGACTATGAGAAGCATGATATCACTCAGGATGCTAAAGTCTCTGCCGCGATAGCTATGTACAAAGTCCAAATGCAGATGGCTGCGGAGGCTCAGGATCCTGCCTTCGATAAGAGCACATGGGATGTTGAGGGTTGGAAGGCAAGGCTGGCGGAACTGGAGGACGAGGATGAAGCTGAGGATATCCCAATGCTGGAGGGTGGTGATGCTGACAAGGATCAGGGCGGAGAAGCTGGTGGTGATGGAGCAGCAAAGGTGTAAGCTGCATGATTGGGCGATGATGGATATTTGTGACTAGGCCGGAGCCCAATTTTTTAGGTTTGGTGGTGGTTTTTTTGTGGTTGTTGATGGTTTGTGAACAATTTATGGTCTGTAATCTTTGAACAATAGTTTTTAAGGTTGAGGATCCTGGATCCTTTGAACAGTAGGTAGGATTTACAAAAGGTGGAGGGATCCTCTGTTTGGGGGATGAAGCCTTTGTGATCCTGCCGCTTTTAATTTCCTGCACCTGAGGATCCAAGTTAGGATCCTAACTTTCAATCAAGATAACCGTAGATTTTAAATGATAATAAGGAAAAGGATCCTTATGTGTTTAACTTTGAAAACCTGAAAAATGAAACATAACTTGGGACTAAGCCAATGTAAAAGATAAATTAGTAACTGGGGACATGCCCAAAGGATAATTGAGGATGATCCCGGAGGATCACTGGGGACAAGCCCAAAGGATAACTGGGGACAAGCCCAAAGGATAACTGGGGACAAGCCCAAAGGATCGTATGTAAACTGGAGTATGGCCCTTACTGGCGACTATCCAAACTTAGTGACATGAAAATGTCAAAACCTTAGCTAACGTGAAAACGTTAGAAACCTTAGGAACGGATGTATGGTACGTCTACCATTATACGTAGGATCCTAAATATAGCCAGTACGATGAGGTTGTCAGCCCCGGAAGTGGGTACTGGTCCCAAAGACGTGAACTATATCAGGATCATCGTGCGCTGCTGGCGGAAACTGGGGATAATCCCAAGGATAACTTGGGTTGGACCCAAGGATCTGCGGTGCTTTTGAAGATCTTTAACGATATGCTGAAGATACCTGAACTATCATAACTCAAATGGTTCGTGAGAAGAGGATGAAGGATACATGATCCTTATCCTTAGGTAAAAAGTAAGAAAATGTAATAGTTTTAGGATAAGCACATTACCAGAGTAAGGATCACTGATATCTCCAGGATCCTTCAGGGATACTTCAATGTAAGGATCACATGCTTGAAGGATCATGTTCACATGAAATATTTCTTTAAGTGAACCGCATTCCAGGCTCTTGGTAACAAATTTCCTTCCATGGTTAGCAACCTGTATGCCCCCTTTCCTGCTTCAGCTTCGATCAAGTAAGGGCCTTCCCACTTTGGTGCTAACTTTCCGTCGGCAGTATTGATAGTGTTTTGGAATGCTTTTCTCAACACCATATCTCCGACTTGGAACTTCCTTATCCTGACATTTTTGTTGTAAGCACCAGCCATTCTTTGTTGGTAGCTTGCCATCCTTATCCTAGCCAGATCCCTGATTTCCTCAATAGTATCCAAGTCCTGAGCAAGGATTGCAGCATTCTCTTCAGGATCACGGGCACTTGTTCTAGCAGTTGGGACCACCATTTCTGTCGGGATCACTGCTTCTGCCCCAAATACTAAAGAGAAGGGTGTTTGACCAGTGGCATTCTTGGGAGTTGTCCTATCAGCCCATAGCACATAAGGTAACTCTTCTGCCCATTTCCCCTTCTTGGATCCTAGCTTCTTCTTCAGATTGTTGATGATGATCTTGTTCGATGATTCTGCTTGACCATTGGCTTGTGGATGAACTGGTGTTGATGTTATCATCTTGATTCCCCAACTGTCACAAAAGTTAGTGGTTCTGCTTCCAATGAATTGGGAGCCATTATCACATACAATTTCAGAGGGAATGCCAAATCTAGTTATAATGTTTCTTTTAATGAAGGATATGACTTCCTTCTCCCTGACTTGAGCAAAGGCTTCAGCTTCTATCCACTTAGAAAAGTAGTCAGTCATGGCAAGCATAAATACTTTTCCACCAGGTGCTTTAGGAAGCTTGCCAACTATATCCATTCCCCATCTCATGAAAGGCCAAGAAGATGGTATTGGGTGTAAAAATTCTGCTGGCTGATGGAGGATATTGCTGTGTCTTTGGCAAGGATCACACTTCTTAGCATACTCTACAGCATCCCTTTTCATGGTTGGCCAGTAGTATCCTGTTCTAAGGATTCTTGAGAACAATGCTCTGCCCCCAGTGTGGTTTCCACAATCTCCTTCATGGAAATCTCTCAACACTTCTTCAATTTCAGGATCCTCGATACATCTCAAATATGGTCCTGCAAGAGATCACTTATATAATACATTATTCAAAATTGTGAATTGAGATACCTTAATCCTGAAAGCTCTAGGATTTTCTCCCATCGGAATCTCGCCGTGTTGCAAGTATTTCATGATTGGTGAGATCCATGATCCTGAATAAGATTGAGCTCCTTTACTAGGGATCACTGCAGTATCCTCTTCTATTTCCATGGCCACCTGATTTTCAATAGCGGGAGCCAGGATATGGATGATAGGGATACTTATATCTTCTGGAATCTTCAAGGATGATCCTAGGTTGGCCAATGCATCAGCCTCTGTGTTCTCCTCCCTTGGTACCTTTGTCAAGCTGAAAGAGACAAAAGAGAGTGCCAATTCTTTGACTATCTCTAAATATTTGGTTAGTTTTTCACCTTTAACAGCATAGGATCCATTAAAGTGATTAGTGATCAATAATGAGTCTACATATACTTCAAGATACTTTACCCCCATATCCTTAGCAATTTGTAAGCCAGCAATTAAGGCTTCATATTCAGCCTCATTGTTAGTTGCTTGGAACTCACAGGCTATGGAGTGGGGTATTATGTCCCTGTGGCGATTTTAGTAGTATCCCGAGTCCTGTGCCCTTGACATTTGAGGATCCGTCAGTGTGTAATATCCAAGGATCCTTGGTTTCATCCAGCTGCTGGACCTCCAATTCTGCTTATTTTTCTAGATCACTACTGAAATCAGCCACAAAGTCAGCTAGTGCTTGGGATTTAATGGCTGTTCTTGGCTCATATCTTATATCATGGGCACTAAGCTTCACTGCCCACTTAGCCATTCTTCCTGACATCTCTGGTTTCCTGAGGACATTCTTAATTGGAAAATTAGTTCTGACAACAATAGTATGGGTTTCAAAATAATGCCTTAACTTAGTGGATGCCATGATTAATGCAAGAATAAGTTTTTCGAGGTGTGAGTACCTGGATTCGGCATCAAGTAAACTTTTACTTACATAGTAGATAGGATATTGTGTACCTTCGTGATCCTTAACAAGGACAGCACTTACAGCGGTCGAGGATACCGCCAGATATAAGGATAACACATCTCCTTTTTCCGGTTTTGCTAATGCTGGTGCTGAGGACATATATTTTTTAAGGGCTTGTAAAGCATTCTCATGCTTCTCAGTCCATTCAAACTTCTTGTTCTTCCTTAGGATATCGTAAAATTCTTTACATTTTTCTGAGGATTTCGATATGAACCTGTTCAGGGCTGCTATTCTGCCTGTCAGCCTTTGTACATCCTTAGCATTGGCAGGGGACTTGATATTCACTAATGCTTTGATTTGCTCCGGACTTGCTTCAATTCCCCTCTGAGTCACCATATATCCTAGGAATTTACCTTCCTTAACACCAAAGTGGCATTTTGAATCAAGGATATCAAATGCTTCTTCCAAATCCCTTAGGTGATCCTCAGCTTTCCTTGACTTGACTACCATATCATCTATGTATACCTCCATAGTTTTTCCAATTTGATCTTTGAACATCATATTCACCAGCCTTTGATATGTTGCACCTGCATTTCTTAGTCCAAAAGGCATGGCAATATAACAATATAAACCGGTTGGGGTCATAAAGGCTGTATCCTCTTGGTCGGATGGTTCCATCTGAATTTGCTGGAATCCAGATGATGCATCCATGAAGGTCAACAGTTCATGCCCCGCCGTTGCATCCACCATGGAGTCAATGTGGGGTAATGGGAAAGGATCCTTGGGACATGCCTTATTCAGATCAGTGAAATCAACACATACCCTCCACTTTCCATTTTTCTTTTGGACAACAACCACATTGGCTAACCATTTTGGATATTTTACCTCTCTGATCATACCTGCTTGAAGTAATCTCTCTACTTCTTCTTAGATAATGGCATTCCTTTCTGGTGCAAACTTCCTCCTTTTTTGATGGATTGGTTTGATAGACCTGTCAATGCCAAGTTTGTGAGTAATAATATCCTTAGATATACCTGTCATGTCTTCATGTTTCCAAGCAAAGGTAGATTTTCTTTTTTTTTTTTTTGAGGAAGGATATTATGGCTTCTTTCATTTCGCCAAGGATGCCTGACCCGATACAGATTTTTGATTCAGGATCACTAGGATCCAAGAGGATTTCATCTACGTCTCGTTCCCTCGCCTCCAAGACTTTTCTCGGAGGATACTGTAATTGCTATTGCTCCCTTGGCTTCGAGGTTGGCTTCATGGATGAGGTATAACAATCCTTAGCCTCCTGCTGATCACTGTCGATCTTAATTATCCCCCATGGGCTAGGGAGCTTCACACATTGATGGTAGGTGGATGGGACTGCTTTCATATCATGTATCCAAGGCCAGAGTTTTCTTCGTTTCTCCACTGAATCCTACAAGCACGGAGGATCTTGGTGTGATGTCCGATTCCGGGATACCCATTTTCTTCAGAACATCAAGCTGGATAATGTTCACTGAGCTTCCTCCATCGATAAGGATCCTGCGGACAAAATGGTTAGAGATAAAGAGAGTAATAACTAAACTATCATGGTGAGGATCCTGGATGTTAACACGATCATCCTCATCGAACGTTATCATCTTTCCTTCTGAGACACTTGATGTTCTAATAGGTCTTTCTCCATTATCCATTTTTGACTCCTTTGCATGCCTCTTGGCCGCCGAGAAGGATGCACCACAGATGTCTGATCCTCCGGAAATAAAGTTGATCACTTGTGCATTTGCCGGAGGTGCTGGAGCCTTCTCAGGGATCCTTTCAGGATCCTGAGTCCCTTGCTTTTTTCTTCCCAACAATTCTTTTAGATGCCCCTTACTCAGCAGGTATCCAATTTCTTTTCTTAAAGCTATGCAATCTTCAGTTAGATGCCCGAAATCCTCATGGTATGCACACCATTTTGACTTGTCTTTGGTCCCGGATGGTTTATCACTCTTCCTGGGCCACCTAGCTTTCTCTCCTAGATTCTGCATTGCAAGGATTAGTTCATGATTGTCAACAGAAAAGCAATATTCTGAGATTGGAGGATAATCTTCATCATCCTCTTCTTGGTCAACGGCATGCACGTTCTGGTTGTCATATCTATGGTAGGATTTGAACTTATTGCCCTTGAAGGAGGATCCTTGCTTCTCTTGTTTTGAGGATCCTACTTGTCTCTCCTGGATCCTCTTGTCATCCTCTAGTCGGATGAACCTGAGTGCCCGAGTTCTTACTTCATCTAGGTTCCTGCATGGTGTCATAACAAGATCATCATAGAACAAGGAATCCTTAAACAGTCCCATTTTGAAGGCTTCAACAGCCGTAGCCATATCCAAGTTGGGGATGTCCAAGGATTCTTTACTAAATTTAGTTATATAATCCCTTAATGATTCGTTATGATTTTGAGTTATCCTGTATAAATCACTAGTTAATCTTTCAAATTTTCTACTACAAGAGAATTGGTTATTGAATAAATTAACTAAATTAGCAAATGAAGTAATAGAGTAAGGGGGAAGACTTAGCAGCCATTTAAGAGCTGATCCAGTAAGAGTGGATCCAAATCCTTTGCATAGGCATGCTTCCTTCAACTTTTCAGGAATAGGATTGATCTCCATCCTTTCCCTGTATTGTGCTATGTGCTCCTCAGGATCCGTCGTACCATCATACAGCTTCATAGTAGGGATATGGAACCTTTTGGGTACCTCTGCATCACAAATTGGTGGTGCAAAGCGAGATACCTTATGGCTTCCATCTGCAATTTCAGGGATAGGCTTGACTACTCCTGGAACACTCGAGATCATGTCTTTTAGCTTTTGCAACTCCCTGGCCATAGCATGATTGATACCTGTATCCTGTATGAATCCATGGTTAGTGGCAAGATAGTTATTTAAAGTGTTACCTCCCGTTGGGTTCAAGTTAGGAACAGTGGTTGTGAATCCAAATTGTTGGGATTCAGGGATAATGGAGAGACCAGTGGAGGCTATGGTCTGCATTGGAATGAAATCCCCTTGATGGACATCCGGATTTCCTGTTTGCAAACTTTTTAGGGATCCTGGCATCGGGAAGGATCCTGGTATCTGAGATGATCCTGGAACAAAGGAGGATCCTTGAACCTGGGATGATCCTGGAACAAAGGAGGATCCTAGAACCTGGGATGATCCTGGAACAAAAATAGGATCCTTGAAATTGCTGTGCTCCCGGATAGACTCCTGAATTCACGAAGGATCCCATATGCTGAGGATAGGATCCCGCTGGCTGAAAATGTGAGCCTGATGTCTGAGTCATTGCTGCCGACTTGAGGTGCAATCCTCTTGACTCTCCCACAATTTGCACGTCTGGGACTCCCGATGGCTGAGAAGTGATCATTGGAGTATCAAAGCTCAAGGATTTGGGCATCAGTGGGGAATGATCCTCTGCCGCTTTCTTTTGTCTTTTAAGATCTCCAATTTCCCTGAGGATCCTGTCATTAGTTTCATCCTGCCGCTGCATGCGATCCTTCATCTGCAAAATCAAAGCAAACACATCACTAGTACTGGGAACAGAAGAATTCATAGAAAAAGTGGGAGTTGGTCTTTTCTCAGCATTTTTCTGAGATCCTGCCGGTGGTGGAGGCAGAGTGGTCTGGGATGAGGTGACTGCAGACATCGCCGTGGACGTGTTCTTCAATGATGAAGCCATGTAACTCTTTGAAATGATTTCGAACAGAAGGTTTTCTTATGAATGAAGCACCAATTGCCCCACGGTGGGCGCCAAACTGTTTTGGTTAAAAATCACACAAGGATAATGTAACCAAACTTTATGTAAACGGGGTATGATGCTTGGTTAATTATAAAAGTAAAGGATCACTTTTGTGAGAAATATGCAAAGACACAATGATTTATACGAGGAAAAAGCCCTTGATCAATGTATGATCTCCGGCATAAAAAACCTCGGGTGATGGCAACTACCGATCACCAACTTCAATATATAAAAAGTATGGTTACAACTTCGGATGATAATGAGCTGAGTACAAGGATCACTATTGTTTCGAGTGTCTAAGCGTGTGAGAATTGTGTTGTGTGTTCTTCCGAATGAGGAAGAGTGGTATTTATACAAGTGTAGGTGACCTATTTTAGGTAAAAAGACTAATAATCAGCTCATTACCCCTTTAGAAATAAAAGACAATCTAGCCTAAATTGTCGCCCTTAAATCATGCCAAGTTTCCATATCCTTTGCAACGTCTATCTCCGATTAAGCTCATGCTATAATTGTGAAGACGCGTCCTTTAATTATGATGTTAAGAGCGGATCCTGCTAGATGTTCCTGCAAAATAACATAGAATTAAACAAAGGTAACTGTTAGTATGAGGATCCTACAATGGTCCGTGATCCTGATCCTGAAGTCCTGCCGAGGATCACTATCTGCCAAAGAAACAAAGATCACTGGTTAGGATCGCATGTAAGGATCATGTATAAGGATCATGTACATAAAAATCCAGCCCTAACACTAACCATTTTGGATATTTTACCTCTCTGATCATACCTGCTTGAAGTAGTCTCTCTACTTCTTCTTGGATAATGGCATTCCTTTCTGGTGCAAACTTCCTCCTTTTTTGATGGATTGGTTTGATAGACCTGTCAATGCCAAGTTTATGAGTGATAATATCCTTAGATATACCTGTCATATCTTCATGTTTCCATGCAAAGGTAGATTTTCTTCTTTTGAGAAAGGATATCATGTCTTCTTTCATCTTGCCAAGGATCCCTGATCCGATATAGATTTTTGATTCAGGATCACTAGGATCCAAGAGGATTTCGTCCACATCTTGTTCCCTTGCCTCCAAGACATTCCTCGGAGGATACTGTAATTGCTATTGCTGCCTTGGCTTCGAGGTTGGCTTCATGGATGAGGTATAACAATCCTTAGCCTCCTGCTGATCACTGTCTATCTTGATTATCCCCCATGGGCTAGGGAGTTTCACACATTGATGATAGGTGGATGGAACTGCTTTCATATCGTGTATCCAGGGCCTGCCAAGGATAACATTGCAACAAGATAAACAGTCAATAACACAAAATTTTTGATAATTATGTAATCCTTCCACGTAGATTGGGAGTTTGATGTCCCCCAGAGTTTTCTTCGTTTCTCCACTGAATCCTACAAGCACGGAGGATCTTGGTGTGATGTCTGATTCTGGGACACCCATTTTCTTCAGAACATCAAGCTGGATAATGTTCACTGAGCTTCCTCCGTCGATAAGGATCCTGCGGACAAAATGGTTAGAGATAAAGAGGGTAATAACTAAACTATCATGATGAGGATCCTGGATGTTAATGCGATCATTCTCATCAAACGTTATCGGCTTTCCTTCCGAGACACTTGATGTTTGAATAGGTCTCTCCCCATTATCCATTTTTGCTTCCTTTGCATGCCTTTTGGCCGCCGAGAAGGATGTACCACAGATGTCTGATCCTCCGGAAATAAAGTTGATCACTTGTGCATTCGCCGGAGGGGCTGGAGCCTTTTCAGGGATCCTCTCAGGATCCTGAGTCCTTTGCTTTTTTCTTCCCAACAATTCTTTTAGATGCCCTTTGCTTAACAGATATCCAATTTCTTTTCTTAAAGCTATGCATTCTTCAGTTAGATGCCCGAAATCCTCATGGTATGCACACCATTTTGACTTGTCTTTAGTCCCGGATGGTTTATCATTCTTCCTGGGCCACCTAGCTTTTTCTCCTAGATTCTGCATTGCAAGGATTAGCTCATGATTATCAACGGAAAAACAATATTCTGAGATTGGAGGATAATCTTCATCATCCTCTTCTTGGTCAACAGCATGCACATTCTAGTTGTCACTTCTATGGTAGGATTTGAATTTATTGTTCTTGAAGGAGGATCCTTGTTTCTCTTGTTTTGAGGATCCTACTTGTCTCTCCTGGATCCTCTTGTCATCCTCTAGCCGGATGAACCTGAGTGCCCGAGTTCTTACTTCATCTAGATTCCTGCATGGTGTCATAACAAGATCATCATAGAATAATGAATCCTTAAGCAGTCCCATTTTGAAGGCTTCAACAGCCGTAGCCATATCCAAGTTGGGAATGTCCAAGGATTCTTTACTGAATTTAGTTATATAATCCCTTAATGATTCATTATGACTTTGAGTTACCCTATATAAATCACTAGTTAATCTTTCAAATTTTCTACTACAAGAGAATTGGTTATTGAATAAATTAACTAAATTAGCAAATGAAGTAATAGAGTAAGGGGGAAGACTTAGCAGCCATTTAGGAGCTGATCCAATAAGAGTGGATCCAACTCCTTTACATAGGCATGCTTCCTTTAGCTTTTCCGGGATTGGATTGATCTCCATCCTTTCCCTGTATTGTGCTATGTGCTCCTCAGGATCCGTTGTACCATCATACAGCTTCATAGTAGGGATATGGAACCTTTTGGGTACCTCTGCATCACAAATTGGTGGTGCAAAGCGAGATACCTTATGGCTTCCATCTGCAATCTCTAGGATAGGCTTGACTACCCCTGGAACACTTGAGATCATATCCTTTAGCTTCTGCAACTCCCTGGCCATAGCATGATTGATACATGTATCCTGCATGAATCCATGGTTAGTGGTAAGATAATTATTTAAAGTGTTACCTCCCATTGAGTTCAAGTTAGTGAATCCATATTGCTGGGATTCTGGGATAACGGAGGGACCAGTGGAAGCAATGGTCTGCATTGGAATGAAGTCCCCTTGATGGACATCTAGACTTCCTGTTTGCAAACTTTTTAGGGATCCTGGCATCTGGAAGGATCCTGGTATCTGGGATGATCCTGGAACAAAGTAGAATCCTTGAAACTGCTGTGCTCCCGGATAGGCTCCTGAATTCATGAAGGATCCCATATGCTGGGGATAGGATCCTGCCGGCTGAAAGTGTGAGCCTGATGCCTGAGTCATTGCTGCCGATCCGAGGTGCAATCCTCTTGATTCTCCCATAATTTGCACATCTGGGATTCCCGATGGCTGAGAAGTGATCATTGGAGTATCAAAGCTCAAGGATTTGGGCATCAGTGGGGAATGATCCTCTGCCGTTTTCTTTTGTCTTTTGAGGTCTCCAATTTCCCTGAGGATCCTTTCATTAGTTTCATCCTGTCGCTGCATACGATCCTTCATCTGCAAAATCAAAGTAAATACGTCACTAGTACTGGGAGTATAAGAATTCATAGCAGAAGAAGATGGAGGTTTAGAGTTAGTAGGAGTTGGTCTCTTCTCAGCATTCTTCTGGGATCCTGCCGGTGGAGGAGGCATAGTGTTCTGAGACGAGGTGACTGCAGACATCGCCGTGGACGTGTTTTTCAATGATGAAGCCATGTAATTCTTTGAAATGATTTCGAACAAAAGGTTTTCTTATGAATGAAGCACCAATTGCCCCACGGTGGGCGCCAAACTGTTTTGGTCAAAAATCACACAAGGATAATGCAACCAAACTTTATGTAAATGGGGTATGATGCTTGGTTTATAGAAAAAGTAAAGGATCACTTCAGTGTGAAATATGCAAAGACACAATGATTTATACGAGGAAAAAGCCCTTGATCAATGTATGATCTCCGGCATAAAAAACCTCGGGTGATGGCAACTACCGATCACCAAACTTCAATATATCAAAATATAGTTACAACTTCGGATGATAATGAGCTGAGTACAAGGATCACTATAGTAATGTGTGTCTAAGCGTGTGAGAATTGTGTTGTGTGTTCTTTCGAGTGGGGAAGAGTGTTATATATACAAGTGTAGGTGACCTATTTTAGGTAAAAAGACTAATAATCAGCTCATTACCCCATTAGAAATAAAAGCAAATCTAGCCTAAATTATCGCCCTTAAATCATGCCAAGTTTCCATGTCACACCCCCAAAATCCACCTGCGGAGTATCACCGCTTGGGAGCGTGACTGACCAGGATCAAGCCACCAATCATATTGAACATGCATATAGTATTAAGTAAGATAAAAGAAAACCATCCGTTCAATACAAAAGGTGTTCAAAACATGTTATTGTTTTAAAGTGTAGCGGAAGCATAGTAATAATCCAACAATAGTAAATAGTTCAAATGTTATAATAGTTCAGCATAGAAACCACGAATCCTTGTCCACAACGACCCGCTTCTCCAGTGCAAGCTCCAAGTACCTAACGATCTGCAAGGCATGTAACAGAATGGTCAACAAACTAGTTGAGCGAGTTCACAGTAAGTAAATGTGTAACAGTAAGTAACAGGTGGCTCTACAGGGCCGATAGTAAGTTATGCTGGTGGGGGCTTCCCATGTTAAGTTACCACTAGACTATTCGTATTATTATCCCTGTTCTTCGTCCGAGAACAGAAGTGTGTATAAAGTGTGCGTAGGTTTTACGCACGTATCCTTCGTAACCTGAGGATAGGAGTAAGTAATGCGTACACGTAGGTTTTACGTGCGTATCCTTCGTAACCGAGGATAGAATGGCATGTGAACCCGTAGGTGTTATCCCAACCTACGTAACCGTCCTGACATCCGAGGACATGATAGGTGATAGTCTAGTAAAGCATTAGTACGTTCCTTTCAATAATAACCTTTAACCCATTCCCACGACCCGGGAATCCCATGCCTTAGTAGGAGTGTGAACTCACCTCGGTTTGCTCGGTATGCTAAGTTATGCACTCACAAGTAATTAATCACGTCCTAGTGTATGCACGTATAACAAATCAGTTCATGTTCACAATTGTACGCATGCAGTTAATGTTCACATAACAGTCAGTTGCATAACAACACACACGTATTATTTCACCTTGCACGAATACAGATGCTAACATTCATCTCTAGCATGGCATGTCAAATAATCCAGCATATAATCAATCAGTCAAAGTATGTTCATAATCCCTAACATCCTTCGAATCCAGTCACTATCTTTCGACAACAGTAATCACAATTATCCTTCGGACCAATGTTATGTTCCGAATCCTATGTCATCTTTCGGCCAACCTATCTTTCGGTCCAACTATCTTTCGGTCCAATAATGGTTCGGTCAAACTAGTATCTTTCGGTCAAATTTATGGTTCGACTAACAAGCATCCTTCGACAACAACTATGTTTCGGGTAGCAACATCTTTCGACAATTAACAGTTACGTTTGATCACCATCAGTTACGGATATCATGCAGCCAAATACAGAAACAGAAACCCTAATCATCTACAGCCGTCATCATCATAACAATCATCATCTATCATGCATGTCCAAACAAATCACAACAAGTACCAATTCTTAACAGTACATCTACATAACGAGTATCATACAAGCACGATTCCTCACTACAATCGATCTGTAATATTGATTAATAATCCGAACAGAATACCAAAGATCCTAATTGATAGCAGGTTTAGATCTTTGCGTTTAAACTAACCAAACCGTGTTCACTTGTTTCGTTTTCGTTTACCATAATCAACATCATCACAATATATCCGATTAGCATCTATATCCGATTAACATTCATATTCGATTAACATACGTGTCTGTTTAACATACAAACATATTGCAAGACAACTGGAAAAATCACGAGATCATATACACATAAAGCATCACATACTAACCGGAAATCTGGATTACGTAATGAAATCCTTTGAACAGAGTGTAGGTCTGCTATATGCCGTCACACACACAAGGGAACCGAAAGCTCTAGGGTTTTGCCGATCAAAAATGTTATTACGTAAAGTTTCTAATCCAACTTATATTAAATCGGCAGTGGGCCAAGGCCCAAATTGAAAGACTGGGCCGAAACATATCGAAGGATATGTTTCGAGTGCGAAGGATATGTTTCGAGCGCGAAGGATATGTTTCGAGTCCTTCATATGTTTCGACATCCTTCGATTCATGCATCATGTTTCGTGGAACATCCTTCGTAGGTTGGGCCATGATTCACACTAACTAGCTAACATACAGTACAAGTTTCACAATATGGAACCCATTATACACGATCAAACAATTATGCACAATCAAGCAATCAACATATATATATACTTTCATATCAATCCAATGTGCAATTAAGTAATTAGTCAAACACATGCTCGTGTAATACGTATGAAATCAATCTTAGAAATTCGAGTTGTCACATTATCCCCAACTTGAAAGAAATTTCGTCCCGAAATTTGGTACGCACTTACTGAGGTAGCTAGGCAAGTTACATAGTTCACCGGTTTTCCTGGGGTGTCACATCATCCCCCCGTTGATTTGGAATTTCGTCCCGAAATTCAGTAGTAGTAGCTTCAGCCTCAGAAGTGGATGCATTGGGTTCGAATAGCTGGGGGTACTTTTCTTTCATCTGGTCTTCGCGTTCCCATGTATACTCCGGGCCACGCTGGGAGTTCCAACGAACTCGAACAAGAGGGATTCTCTTGTGTTTGAGGACCTTAACATCCCGGTCCGTGATTTCAACTGGTTCCTCGACGAACTGCAACCGCTCGTCGATAGTGAGTTCCTTAAAAGGAACTATAAGGGTCTCATCTGATAGGCATTTCTTCAGATTCGACACGTGAAATACATTGTGAACTGCACCGAGTTCAGGAGGTAGGTTTAATCTGTAGGCTACTTTGCCAATCTTTTCTAAGATTTCGAATGGTCCGACGTACCGCGGATTCAATTTGCCTCTTTTACCAAAACGAACCACACCCTTCCAGGGTGAAACTTTCAATAAAACCCGGTCCCCGACCTCAAATTCCAATGGCTTTCTACGCTTGTCCGCGTAGGCTTTCTGACGGTCGCGTGCTGCCGCCATGCGTTGTCGTATCTGTGCTATCTTTTCTGTGGCGTCCACAACAATATCTGGACCCGTAATTTGACTATCCCCCACCTCTGCCCAACAGAGAGGTGACCGGCATTTACGTCTGTACAATGCCTCAAATGGAGCGGCTTGAATGCTGGTATGGTAACTGTTATTGTACGAGAACTCCACCAAAGGGAGGTGCTTTTCCCAGCCGTTGCCGAAATCGATAACACACGCTCGAAGCATGTCTTCTAGAGTTTGAATAGTTCGCTCAGACTGTCCATCCGTCTGAGGATGATATGCTGTGCTCATGTCTAATCGTGAGCCGAAGGATTTGTGCATTGCTTGCCAAAGCTCTGACGTGAATCGTGCATCGCGATCCGAAATAATAGAGGTGGGCACTCCGTGCCTCGAAACAACTTCCTTCAAGTAAATGTCTGCTAAAGTAGAAAACTTATCCGTTTCTTTGATAGCCAAAAAGTGAGCAGACTTTGTGAGTCGATCAACGATTACCCAAATAGTGTCATTCCCACGCTGGGATCTAGGTAAGCCCGTAACGAAATCCATGGAAATTTCTTCCCATTTCCACTGCGGTATCTTGGGCTGCTGAAGTAGACCGGCTGGTTTCTGGTATTCAACCTTGACTCTCGCACAGGTTAAGCATTTTCCAACGTACGTAGCGATGTGAGCCTTCATACTAGGCCACCAATAAGTAGTGCTGATGTCGTGGTACATTTTATCCGACCCTGGATGTACCGAATAGCGAGACTTGTGAGCTTCATCCATTACCAGTTGACGTAATCCGCCATAGAGTGGGACCCAAATACGCCCCGTTACATAGTAAGCACCGTCTTCCTTTTGTTCCATGCGTTGCCTTGAACCGCGTAAGGCTTCAGCTTTGACGTTTTCGGGTTTCAGTGCTTCTAACTGAGCAGCTCGTATCTGTGCAGGAAGACTGGACTGAATGGTAAGCTGTAGCGCTCGCACGCGCTTAGGTAGAGAGTCTTTCCGACTGAGGGCATCAGCCACAACATTGGCCTTGCCTGGATGATACTTGATGGCGCATTCGTAGTCGTTCAGTAGTTCAACCCATCTTCGTTGACGCATATTCAAATCCTTTTGCTTAAGGATATGCTCGAGACTCCTGTGATCGGTGTAAATCGTGCACCTGGTACCGTACAGGTAGTGTCACCATATCTTAAGCGCGAAAACAACAGCTCCCAGCTCTAAATCGTGCGTCGTATAATTCCGTTCATGAACCTTGAGTTGCCGAGAGGCGTATGCGATAACTTTATCCCGTTGCATCAATACACAACCAAGCCCTTGTATTGATGCGTCACAATAAACCACGAAGTCATCCGTGCCCTCGGGCAGTGAGAGAATAGGCGCGCTGCAAAGCCTATCCTTTAAGTACTGGAAAGCGGTCTCCTGTGTATTACCCCATCTGTAAACGACACCTTTCTGTGTAAGCATAGTGAGTGGTTGCGCGATCTTGGAGAAGTCTTTAATAAATCGCCTGTAGTAACCTGCCAAACCCAAGAATTGGCGTATTTCTGTCGGTGTACGTGGTGCTGGCCAGTTTCTGATCGAATCAACCTTGGATGGATCGACATGAATCCCATCCTTGTTTACCACATGGCCTAAGAAGTGGACTTCACGAAGCCAGAAGTCGCATTTTGAAAACTTTGCGTACAGTTGCTCTTTTCGAAGAAGTTCCAAGATAATACGTAGATGCTGCTCATGCTCCTCCTGACTCTTGGAGTAAATCAAAATGTCGTCGATGAAAACGATGACGAACTTGTCGAGATACGGTTTGCACACCCTGTTCATGAGATCCATGAAGACTGCAGGTGCGTTTGTAAGCCCGAATGGCATGACCAGAAACTCGTAGTGACCATAACGAGTTCTGAAAGCAGTTTTGGAGACGTCCTCATCCCGGACTCTCAGCTGATGATACCCTGACCTCAAATCGATCTTGGAATAGTAACACGACCCTTGCAACTGGTCGAATAAGTCATCTATGCGTGGAAGAGGATAACGGTTCTTCACCGTCACCTTGTTGAGTTCACGGTAGTCGATACACATCCTGAACGTACCGTCTTTCTTCTTCACAAATAACACTGGAGCTCCCCAAGGCGAAGAGCTTGGACGAATAAAGCCCTTTTCCAAGAGCTCTTGCAGCTGTTTCGACAGTTCTTCCAGTTCGGTTGGAGCTAAACGATATGGTGCGCGGGCTATTGGTGCTGCTCCAGGTGCCAATTCGATCTGAAACTCGACTTGGCGATGAGGCGGTAAGCCTGGTAAACCTTCAGGAAACACCTGAGGGAAGTCACGTACAACTGGGATATCCTCCAGCTTCTTTTCCTTTGCTGATGCATCAGTAACGAGAGCCAGAATGGCAGTATGCCCCTTTCGTAAACATTTCTGCGCCTTCAAGTAAGAGATGATGCCAACCACAGCACCACTTTTGTCACCTTGTACTTCGAGAGGTTCTTGACTGGAGCGAGGAATACGAATAACTTTTTCCTTGCATAAGATCTCTGCGTGATGTTGAGATAACCAATCCATGCCGATGACGACGTCGAAGCTACCCAAGACTATGGGTATAAGATCTATCGTGAAAGTCTGACCCGCCAGAACAATGCTACAACCCTTGACTACATGAGCGGCTTCTACACTTTTGCCATTTGCTAGTTCTACGACGTGTTTAGTGTCTAGGGGTGTTGGTGTACGTTTTAATAAGTTACTCATTTTCATGGACATATAACTTGTATCAGCACCTGAATCAAATAAGACAGTAACGTAAATATCGTCGAGAAGGAACTTACCCATAACTACGTTAGGATCATTCACTGCATCTCCTCGACCCAACACAAAAGCACGACCTCGAGCTTCATTGCCGTTGTTGTTGTTACCATTACCCTGATTGTTGTTATTCCCGTTGCCCTGGTTGTTGTTGTTACGGTTCTGGTTCAACTGTGGGCAATCGCGTTTGAAGTGACCTTCAGCCCCACACTTATAACACCCCCTGTTGCCCTGTTGCTGATTCTGCTGATTCTGTGGAGCTGGTTGCTGAGACTGCTGATTCTGATTTGCAGGGCGAGCGCTTCTACAATCTTTGGCCTCGTGACCCATCTTTAAACACCTTTGACAACGGCCCTTATTGCACTGGCCGCTGTGATGCCTGTTGCAGTTGTTACACTTTGGAAGGTTTCCTCGATACCCTCCCTGTCTGTGGCTGCTCGATGAGTGCTGACTGGGACTTTGGTAACTATCCGTCTTTCGCTGCTGAGACTGTGATTGTACCGATGCTGATCCCTTGCTAGAATCCCCCTCCCATTTTCTCTTACTTTCGCTGGGAGTAGCAAGTGTAGTAGTAGCAGTAGCGGTAGCGGTAGCACTGATACGCTTTGGCAGTTTGCCCTGGTCTACTGCCTGATCTGTGATGCGATGAGCGAGACGCTGGATTTCCTGGATGTTGTTGAGGTTAGCCGACGTTACGTGGCTCTGAATCTCTGACGCGAGCCCCTTGAGATACAACTCAATTCGCTTGTATGGAGGATCTACCATAGTTGGGCACAGCACAGCCAACTCATTCGATCTCTTGGTGTAAGCTTCAATTTCCGAACCAACCATTTTCAAGTTATACAACTCGTCCTCCAACTTGTGAATGTCTTCTCTAGTGCAGTATTCCCTCTTGATCAGTTCTTTGAATTCATTCCAGGGTGTGGCGTTAGCAGCTGCCAACCCTAAGATCTGCACTTGTGCGTTCCACCAAGTGAGCGCAATCCCTTCAAGTGTGCCAGTGGCGAACTTCACCCTGCGAGCCTCAGGGCATTCACACATTTCGAAAACCGACTCGAGTTTTTCAAACCAGTGGAGGAGTCCGACTGCCCCCTCCGTGCCACTGAACGAGCTAGGACGACAGTCCATGAAAGTCTTGAAGGTACACGCAGGTTGTTGCTGAGCGGGTTGACCTATTGTGTACGAATAGGACAAGGTTAAATACGAGAATTATTGTAGGATCTAAAGATCCTTGTATGAATCTATACCGCAGGATATACTACCTGCTTGGGCGGCTGCAACTGCCGCAGCAACGAGAGCCTCTAGCTGGGCTTGAGTCATGGTAATTCGTGCGGCCATTGATCTTCACATCAAAGGCAACATAAGTGAGAAAGGTTCGCGAATAGTGCGATGACAGAAGAGTGTAAGCACATAAGTATTCTCATGCAATGACAAGTTGTGAGCAAGTAATGTAAGCATACTATGAGCAAAGTTCTATGCAAATTCTAGCATGTAGGCAATAAACATAAACCTTATTACCTAGGAAGTTGAGTCTTGCACGTGGAGCGAAGCGTCGTTGTGGATCGTTGAGAGCACTGTTCGGGTTATAGTCTGGTTTTAATAAAAACGTTTTCCCATATTAAAACCAAGTTCTCTATAACCAATGGCTCTGATACCAATCTGTCACACCCCCAAAATCCACCTGCGGAGTATCACCGCTTGGGAGCGTGACTGACCAGGATCAAGCCACCAATCATATTGAACATGCATATAGTATTAAGTAAGATAAAAGAAAACCATCCGTTCAATACAAAAGGTGTTCAAAACATGTTATTGTTTTAAAGTGTAGCGGAAGCATAGTAATAATCCAACAATAGTAAATAGTTCAAATGTTATAATAGTTCAGCATAGAAACCACGAATCCTTGTCCACAACGACCCGCTTCTCCAGTGCAAGCTCCAAGTACCTAACGATCTGCAAGGCATGTAACAGAATGGTCAACAAACTAGTTGAGCGAGTTCACAGTAAGTAAATGTGTAACAGTAAGTAACAGGTGGCTCTACAGGGCCGATAGTAAGTTATGCTGGTGGGGGCTTCCCATGTTAAGTTACCACTAGACTATTCGTATTATTATCCCTGTTCTTCGTCCGAGAACAGAAGTGTGTATAAAGTGTGCGTAGGTTTTACGCACGTATCCTTCGTAACCTGAGGATAGGAGTAAGTAATGCGTACACGTAGGTTTTACGTGCGTATCCTTCGTAACCGAGGATAGAATGGCATGTGAACCCGTAGGTGTTATCCCAACCTACGTAACCGTCCTGACATCCGAGGACATGATAGGTGATAGTCTAGTAAAGCATTAGTACGTTCCTTTCAATAATAACCTTTAACCCATTCCCACGACCCGGGAATCCCATGCCTTAGTAGGAGTGTGAACTCACCTCGGTTTGCTCGGTATGCTAAGTTATGCACTCACAAGTAATTAATCACGTCCTAGTGTATGCACGTATAACAAATCAGTTCATGTTCACAATTGTACGCATGCAGTTAATGTTCACATAACAGTCAGTTGCATAACAACACACACGTATTATTTCACCTTGCACGAATACAGATGCTAACATTCATCTCTAGCATGGCATGTCAAATAATCCAGCATATAATCAATCAGTCAAAGTATGTTCATAATCCCTAACATCCTTCGAATCCAGTCACTATCTTTCGACAACAGTAATCACAATTATCCTTCGGACCAATGTTATGTTCCGAATCCTATGTCATCTTTCGGCCAACCTATCTTTCGGTCCAACTATCTTTCGGTCCAATAATGGTTCGGTCAAACTAGTATCTTTCGGTCAAATTTATGGTTCGACTAACAAGCATCCTTCGACAACAACTATGTTTCGGGTAGCAACATCTTTCGACAATTAACAGTTACGTTTGATCACCATCAGTTACGGATATCATGCAGCCAAATACAGAAACAGAAACCCTAATCATCTACAGCCGTCATCATCATAACAATCATCATCTATCATGCATGTCCAAACAAATCACAACAAGTACCAATTCTTAACAGTACATCTACATAACGAGTATCATACAAGCACGATTCCTCACTACAATCGATCTGTAATATTGATTAATAATCCGAACAGAATACCAAAGATCCTAATTGATAGCAGGTTTAGATCTTTGCGTTTAAACTAACCAAACCGTGTTCACTTGTTTCGTTTTCGTTTACCATAATCAACATCATCACAATATATCCGATTAGCATCTATATCCGATTAACATTCATATTCGATTAACATACGTGTCTGTTTAACATACAAACATATTGCAAGACAACTGGAAAAATCACGAGATCATATACACATAAAGCATCACATACTAACCGGAAATCTGGATTACGTAATGAAATCCTTTGAACAGAGTGTAGGTCTGCTATATGCCGTCACACACACAAGGGAACCGAAAGCTCTAGGGTTTTGCCGATCAAAAATGTTATTACGTAAAGTTTCTAATCCAACTTATATTAAATCGGCAGTGGGCCAAGGCCCAAATTGAAAGACTGGGCCGAAACATATCGAAGGATATGTTTCGAGTGCGAAGGATATGTTTCGAGCGCGAAGGATATGTTTCGAGTCCTTCATATGTTTCGACATCCTTCGATTCATGCATCATGTTTCGTGGAACATCCTTCGTAGGTTGGGCCATGATTCACACTAACTAGCTAACATACAGTACAAGTTTCACAATATGGAACCCATTATACACGATCAAACAATTATGCACAATCAAGCAATCAACATATATATATACTTTCATATCAATCCAATGTGCAATTAAGTAATTAGTCAAACACATGCTCGTGTAATACGTATGAAATCAATCTTAGAAATTCGAGTTGTCACATTCCATATCCTTCACAACGTCCATCTCCGATTAAGCACATGCTATAGTTGTAAAGACGCGTCCTTTGATTGTGATGCTTAAGAGCGGATCCTGCTAGATGTCCTGCAAAACAACATTAAATTCAACGAAAGCAACTGTTAGCATGAGGATCCTATGATGGTCCGTGATCCTGATCCTGGAACTCTGCTGAGGATCACTATCTGCCAAAGAAACAAGGATCACTGGTTAGGATCACACGTGAGGATCATGTATTGTAAAAATCCAGCCCTAACAATGGGCACTAAGCTTTACTGCCCACTTAGCCATTCTTCCGGACATCTCTGGTTTCCTGAGGACATTCTTAATTGGAAAATTAGTTCTAACAACAATAACATGTGTTTCAAAATAATGTCTTAGTTTAGTAGATGCCATAATCAGTGCAAGAATAAGTTTTTCAAGGTGTGAATACCTGGATTCAGCATCAAGTAAACTCTTACTTACATAATAGACAGGATATTGTGTACCTTCATGATCCTTAACAAGGACTGCACTTACTGCTTTTGAGGATACCGCAAGGTATAAGGATAACACATCTCCTTTTTCTGGTTTCATCAATGCTGGGGCTGAGGACATGTATTCTTTTAGGGCTTATAAAGCATTCTCATGCTTTTCAGTCCATTCGAATTTCTTGTTCTTTCTTAGGATATCATAGAATTCTTTACACTTTTATGAGGATTTGGATATGAATCTGTTTAGAGCTGCTATCCTGCCTGTTAGCCTTTGCACATCCTTAGCGTTGGCAGGGGATTTGATATTCACCAATGCTTTGATTTGTTACGGGCTTGCTTCAATGCCCCTCTGGGTTACCATATATCCTAAGAATTTACCTGCTTTAACACCAAAGTGACATTTTGAAGGATTAAGCTTCATGTTATAATTATCAAGGATATCAAATGCTTCCTCCAAGTCCCTTAGGTGATCCTCAGCTTTTTTGGATTTCACCACCATATCGTCTATGTACACTTCCATAGTTTGTCCAATTTGATCTTTGAACATCATATTCACCAGCCTTTGATATGTTGCACCTGCATTTCTTAATCCAAAAGGCATAGCAATATAACAATATAAACCGGTTGGGGTCATAAAAGCCGTATCCTCTTGGTCAGATGGTTCCATCTGAATTTGTTGGAATCCAGATGATGCATCCATAAAGGTTAACAGTTCATGACCCGCCGTTGCATCCACCATGGAGTTAATGTGGGGTAAGGGGAAAGGATCCTTGGGACATGCCTTATTCAAATCAGTGAAATCGACACATACCCTCCACTTTCCATTTTTCATTTGAACAACAACCACATTGGCCAGCCATTTTGGATACTTCTCTAATCATACCTGCTCGTAGTAATCTTTCTACCTCTTCCTGGATAATGGCATTTCTTTCTGGTGCAAACTTCCTCCTTTTTTGATGGATTGGTTTAACTGACCTGTCAATGCCAAGTTTATGAGTGATAATATCCTTAGATATACCTGTCATATCCTCATGTTTCCATGCAAAGGTAGATTTTCTTCTTTTGAGGAAGGATACTATGTCTTCTTTCATTTTATCAAGGATCCCTGATCCGATGTAGATTTTAGATTCAGGATCATCAGGATCCAAGAGGATTTCGTCCACATCCTGCTCTCTTTCCTCCAAGACACCCCTTGGAGGATACTTTAATTGCTATTGCTCCCTTGATTTCGAGGCTGGTTTCATTGATGAGGTGTAACAATCCTTAGCCTCCTGTTGATCACTATCGATCTTGATTATTCCCCATGGGCTAGGAAGCTTCACACACTGATGGTAGGTGGACGGGACTGCCTTCATATCGTGTATCCAGGGTCTGCCAAGGATAACATTACAACAAGACAAACAGTCAATAACACAAAATTTTTGATAATTATGTAATCCTTCCACATAAATTGGGAGTTTAATGTCCCCCAGGGTTTTCTTAGTTTCGCCACTAAATCCTACAAGCACGGAGGATCTTGGTGTGATATCTGATTCAGGAATACCCATTTTCTTCAGAACATCAAGCTGGATAATGTTTACTGAGCTTCCTCCGTCAATAAGGATCTTGCGGACAAAGTGGTTAGAAATAAAGAGAGTAATAACTAAACTATCATGATGAGGATCCTGGATGTTAACTCGATCATCCTCATCAAAGGTTATCACTTTTCCTTCCGAGACACTTGATGTTCGAATAGGTCTTTCTCCGTTATCCATTTTAGCTTCCTTTGCATGCCTTTTAGCTGCTGAGAAGGATGTACCACAGATATCTGATCCTCCAGAAATAAAGTTGATCACTTGTGCATCTGCCGAAGGAGCTGGAGCTCTTTCAGGGATCCTTTCAGGATCCTGAGTCCTCTGCTTTTTTCTTCCCAACAATTCTTTCAAATGCCCCTTGCTCAGCAGATATCCAATTTCCTTTCGTAATGCGATGCATTCCTCTGTCAAATGCCCAAAATCCTCATGATGTGCACACCACTTTGATTTATCTTTAGTTGTGGCTGGTTTGTCATTTTTTCAGGGCCATCTGGCTTTTTCTCCTAGATTCTGCATTGCAAGGATTAGTTCATGGTTATCAACGGAAAAACAGTATTCAGAAATTGGAGGATAATCTTCATAATCCTCTTCTTGGTCAACAACATGCACGTTCTGGTTGTCAGTTCTGTTATAGGATTTAAATTTGTTGCTTTTGAAAGAGGATCCTTGCTTTTCTTGTTTTGAGGATCCTACTTGTCTCTCCTGGATCCTCTTGTCATCCTCTAGCCGGATGAACCTGAGTGCCCGAGTTCTTACTTCGTCTAGGTTCCTGCATGGTGTCATAACAAGATCATCATAGAACAATGAATCCTTAAGCAATCCCATCTTGAAGGCCTCAACAGCTGTGGCCACATCCAACTTAGGAATGTCCAAGGATTCTTTACTAAATTTGGTTATATAATCCCTTAATGATTCATTATGACCCTGAGTTATCCTATATAAATCACTAGTCAATCGTTCAAATTTTCTGCTACAAGAAAATTGATTATTGAATAAATTAACTAAATTAACAAACGAAGTAATAGAGTAAGGGGGAAGACTTAGCAGCCATTTAAGAGCTGATCCAGTAAGAGTGGATCCAAATCCCTTGCACAGGCATGTTTCCTTTAACCTTTCTGGAATAGGATTGATCTCCATCCTCTCCCTGTATTGTGCTATGTGTTCCTCAGGATCCGTTGTACCATCATACAGCTTCATAGTAGGGATATGGAATCTTTTGGGTATCTCAGCATCACAAATTGGTGGTGCAAAACGAGATACCTTATGGCTTCCATCTGCAATCTCCGGGATAGGTTTGACTACCCCTGGAACACTTGATATCATATCCTTCAGTTTCTGCAGTTCTCTGGCCATAGCATGATTGATACCTGTATCCTGCATGAACCCATGGTTAGTGGTAAGAGAATTATTAAAAGTGTTACCTCCCATCGGGTTCAAGTTAGGAACATTGGATGTGAATCCATATTGCTGGGATTCTGGGATGATGGAGGGACCAGTGGAAGCAATGGTCTGCATCGGAATAAAATCTCCTTGATGGACATCTGGACTTCCTATTTGCAAATTCTTCAAGGATCCTGGTATCTGAAGGGATCCCTGAACATGGGATGATCCTGGAACTAAGGAGGATCCTTGAACCTGGGATGATCCTGGAACGAAGGAGGATCCTTGAACCTGGGATGATCCTGGAACGAAGGAGGATCGTCGAACCTCGGATAATCCTGGAACGAAGGAGGATCCTGAGTTCATGAAGGATCCCATATGCTGAGTATAGGATCCTGCTGGTTGGAAATATGATCCTGATGCCTGAGTCACTACTGCTGGGCCGAAATGCACTCCTCTTATTCCACCCATGTGTTGAATGTCTGGGACCTCTGATGGCTGAGAAGTAATCATCGGAGTATCAAAATTCAAAGATTTGGGCATCAGTGGGGAATGATCCTCTGCCGTTTTCTTTTGCTTTTTGAGATCTCCGATTTCTCTGAGGATCCTGTCATTAGTTTCATCCTGCTGCTGCATACGATCCCTCATCTTCAAAATCAAAGTAAATATATCACTAGTATTGGGAACAGAAGAAGTTAGAGCAGAAGATGATGGTTTAGAGGAGATAGGAGTTGGTCTCTTCTCAGCATTTTTCTGAGATCCAGCTGGTAGTGGAGGCAAAGGTGGAATGCCATTAGATGAATTGACTGCAGACATCGCTGTGGAAGTATTCTTCAATGATGAAGCCATGCCACACTCCGGAATGATCACCAACAGAAAAACTTTCTTATGAATGAAGCACCAATTGCCCCACGGTGGGCGCCAAACTGTTTTGGTCAAAAATCACACAAGGATAATGCAACCAAACTCTATGTAAACGGGGAATGATGCTTGGTATGATGAACAAAGTAAAGGATCACTTAAATGTAAAATGCACAAGTGACACAAGGATTTATACGAGGAAAAAGCCCTTGATCAATGAATGATCTGCGACATAAAAAACCTCGGGTGATGGAAACTACCGATCACCAGACTTCAATATAACAAACAATGTTTACAACTTCGGATGGTAACGAGCTAGGTACAAGGATCACTATAGTATCGTATGCTAAAGCGTGTGAAAAGTGTGTTGTGTCTTCCGAATGTTCAAGAGTGCCATTTATACAAGTGTGTGTGGTTCTATTTTAGGCAAATCACCTAACTACTAGCTCGTTACCCCTTTAGAAATAGAAGTAAATTTCACCTAAATAATCGCCCTTGAATTGTGCTGAGTTTCCATATTATCCATAACGTCCATCTTTGATTATGCATGTGCAAAATTAGCGTGACAGATTCCTTGTTTACGTTGCTAAGATCAGGTCCAACTCGTAATTCCTGCAAAACAACATTAAATTCAAAGAGAACAATCGTTAGTATGAGGATCCTTAGGATGATCCGTGATCCTGATCCTGGAGCTCTTCTGAGGATCACTATCTGCCAAAGAAACAAGGATCACTTGTTAGGATATCATGTAAGGATCATAGGTCATAAAAATCCTGCCCTAACAAACACCATCATCCATTGTCCATCGTAGAGTGTGTGAGTCGTCTCGGGATCCAAGATTGATAGTAAGAGTTCTTGACAATCAAAGCCATGTTTGCCTAAGTCTCTTACATCACTTGGTGAAGACAAGTGTTTAGTATAATACTTTTTATTTTTAATCTTTTGCACTTTTTATTTGGTTTTGTATTAATGACTTTAATAACTAGTTGCTTATGTTGAAGGTGATCTTTCCTTATCGTTTGTCCGTGGTGTCTTGGCATTATTTTATTGTCTATATAAAATAAAAGATTTTCACCATTCATATCTCCACGGTCTATATGGAGGTATGTTGGCTACCTGGTCGGGGGTTAAGGGAACGGTTTGGTAAGGGTCTTGCCCTTGTTCAGCGTTTAGAGGTCCTGCAAGGGACCTGGGTCAAATTTAGTAGGATCTCCTTCAATGCCCATAGGTATTGGATGGCGGGGATCCAAACTCTTTGACCCCCTCATAAGTTAACTACTATTAATACTATAACCCGGCTATTTAGGACTGTATCCCTGCTGACTCAGACTACTTAGCCGAGGGTAACGTCACCGCCAAAAGCGGGGCCTACCATAATTTGCATTAATAACTTAATTCATTATCTTCCAATAATCCAACCCTTTAGGATTGTATCCTTGCTGACTCAAACTACTGGGTTGAGGGTAACGTCGCCTTCAAAAGAGGGTCCTTCTACAATAACTAAGATAATCTCTTAAACAAGTGCAAAAGTGCGAAAATAATCAAAGGTTATACTAATACACGAGTCGGATCCAAGTGATTCATCTTGTCTATCTGTTTTTATTTTTATTTTATTTTTCAGCATTTAGTTAGTTTTTATTTTCTTAGTTAAAAACATTTTTTCTAACTTTTGATTTGATTAGACGTTGAGGATAAACCGGTATTAAAAGCTCTTGTGTCCTTGGACGACCTCGGTATCTTACCAACACTATACTACGTCCACGATGGGTGCACTTGCCCATATGTGTGTTTAGTATTAGTGAATATCGTGTTTTATAAATTTAAAACTTTGCTAAAGGTGTAAAAAGGGCTTAATTATATATCTAAATTATATTACACTACACACGCATCAGGGACATATTACCCCAGGCCATTAGGTGTGAATTTCCTGCTACTAATAATGAGGCAGAATATGAAGCTTTAATTGTAGGATTAGAATTGGCTAAGAGTATGAGTATCAAGAATTTGCGAGTATATGTTGACTCCTTGTTAATTACTAACCATTTTAATGGATCCTATGCAGTTAAGGGTGAGAAATTTATCGAATACCTCGATATTCTCAAAAAGTTAGCAGAGTATTTCGATGTTTTTACACTTGAACAGGTACCAAGAGAGGATAACGCCGAAGCAGATGCCTTAGCAAATCTGGGATCATCGATCAGGATACCAGAAGGAACCCAAATACCAATAATACATGTTTTGTATCCTGCAATGAATCCTCGGGGTAAAGAAGTAGCGGCTATTCAGGATCCTGGAACAGAGTATCCTGAAGAGGACCCTAAATCTTGGACGGCTCCAATTGTGAGATATCTCAAAGAAGGATACATCCTCGGAAATGAAAATCCTAAGGTATTTAGGATGAAGGTATCACGATTCACTATTATAAATAATGTTTTATACAGGAAATCTCTTGCAGGACCGTATTTGAGGTGCTTGGAGGATCCTGAAGCCAAAGAAGTACTTCAGGATATACATGAAGGGGATTGTGGTAACCATACGGGTGGCAGGTCGTTATTCTCAAAAGTGTTAAGGACAGGATATTATTGGCCAATGATGAGAAAAGATGCCGCAGAATATGCTCGAAGATGTGACGCATGTCAAAGACATAGTAACATATTGCATCAGCCTGCTGAACCATTATATCCTATTGTTTCCCCTTGGCCATTTATGAAGTGGGGTATGGATATAGTGGGAAAGCTTCCAAAGGCTCCAGGAGGGAAGGTTTTTATGTTGGCAATGACAGATTATTTCTCCAAATGGGTTGAAGCCGAGGCATTTGTTCAAGTTAGGGATCAAGAAGTAGTATCCTTCATAAAGAGAAATATCCTGACCAGATTTGGAGTACCAGCCGAGATAGTCTGTGATAATGGTTCTCAATTTATAAGCAAAAGGACTACTGACTTTTGCAAGAGTTGGGGAATCAAAATGATAACATCTACTCCAGTACATCCTCAAGCAAATGGACAAGCAGAATCCTCAAACAAGATAATTGTCAACAACTTGAAGAAAAGATTAGGGGCCAAGAAAGGAAGATGGGCAGAAGAATTACCCTTTGTTTTGTGGGCTGATAGAATGTCGGTAAAAAATGCAACTGGTCAAACCCCGTTTTCCTTGGTATTTGGAGCAGAAGCAATGATCCCAACGGAAATGACAATACCCACTGCAAGATCTACCCTTAGTGATCCTAAACAGAATCCTGAAGCCTTGAGTCAAGATTTGGATACTATAGATGAAAAGAGAGATGCAGCAAGGCTAAGGATGGCAGCATATCAACAAAGAATATCCAGAGCGTATAACAAGAATATCAGGACCAGAAGATTTAAGGTTGGAGATTGGGTGTTAAGAAAGGCTTTTCAGAATACCACTAATCCTGCCGATGGCAAGCTAGCTCCAAAATGGGAAGGACCATATGAAGTTGAATCAGAAGCAGGGAAAGGAGCATATAGACTCAAGAATATGAAAGGGGATATGCTACCGAGATCTTGGAATGCTATACACCTTAAGCTTTATTTCAAGTGAGTTTAGAATTTAATTTCTAACTCAGGATGGTATGAATTCTATCTATTTTAAATATGTTTGGTTTAATTTATTCTTTGAAACCCAATACTAACTTAAGCATCGGAGGGGTGTTAGCCAAGCTAACACCCACCTTAGTTTTGAAATGTTTTGCAGTATATGCTTCGGGATATAGCTCCAGGATACACACTCAGGATGCTTCGGAAGATTAGAGGATTGGCCCCCTCTCTCACGTATAAGGGATCCTGATCCCTTCATAGGTTTAAAGGTATTCACCTTTCATCCGAATTGGGTTTAAACACCCCGCCTGGAGCGCAAGTTATTCGGGAATAGTTCAAGGTGGCGGGACCAGTCCATGTAAAAGTGGCTGACAATTTCGTTACTATTGGCTATATCCTGAATCCTAAAGGTATATGAGGATTGATCACCCTCTCTCACGAAAGGGTATTTTCATACTCTCTAAGGTTTAAAGGTTTTCACCTTTCTAAGTCTTGGAGTTTATACATTCCCGCCTGTAGCGCATGAAAATTTGGGATTATCCCCAGGATACTAAGGATTTATATCCAGGATGTTTTTGGGTTTTACCCCAGTAACACAAGAACTGTCTACGCAGTTGAACATAAATCTAAGTAATTTTTTCTAAATGTCGGAAGATTTCGTACACAGGGGACATTTCTCCTAAGGCGAGTATGTAAAGCACAAAGAGTCAGGTTTGAACCAAGTGTACAAAGACTGGGGACATCTTGGTGCAAGGAATTGCAAAGAGGATTGAAGTTTGAAACTAGGGTTACACTCTATTCCTGGTATGATCTTTCCTTTGAGAATCTTACACAACTTGATTGAACTTTTGAAACCATGTCTGAAATTTAAGTATCCTGACTAGGATATATCTTCAGGATATATTCTCAGAATATGTTCTCAGGATATAATACAAGATATTTGTTTGGAATATTTGGGGTACGGTACTCAAGTTTAAAAATCAGAATGGAATTTGTTTATAAATGTTAAGTAAACCATCTTATTCCTTTGAACACTTTAAATTATTTGAGATCTTAAAAAGAATAAACTATTTTTGAAACTTTATCCGGATTATGGGGATTTTGAGAAGATCTATTTGCCAAAGTTCTTTACAGGATATTGCTGAAAATATGGATCAAGGTATTTAAATGATTGTACTAATTGATATCAAAACTAAACAGTATATAATGAAAGACTAAAGCATTGACAAAGGCAAGTAAGTCAAAGTCAGGTCATATTATTAACATGTCAAAAGTTGTGCTTTTGGTTTCACCTTAAACTAAGGCCCATCCACCAAAAGCATAATAGATTCCTAACTAGATTTACTTAATAGATTGAAGGTTTCGTCTCAAACCGAGACCCATCCGCCTTCAACTGTTATATTGTTCAAAATAAACGACACCAATTGATAACCAAGGGCTTCATCCTGAAACCCAGGACCCATCCACCTTTGGCCATCATATTGTTGAAGTGCAGGAAATGTAAATTGTTCAAAAGCAGGAAAAGTAAATTGTTCAGACAATCACAACCATCAAACTTAAAAAAGTGGGCTCCGGCCTTGGCACATATATCCATCATTGCCCACTTCGCTGCTTTTAAGGGGCAGCACCCTCTTCAACCATCGCTTCATCAGCACCTACACCAGCATCATCTTCGGGATTCTTCTCAGCATCGCCACCAGCATCAGCCGCCGCCTCTGTCGTCTTGGGAGGATCCTCACCAGCATGCTTCGCAGGATGTTCCACGGGAGTGCCTTTGAGATCCATTAGTTTCGCTTCCCAGGCCTTGACATTCTAGGAAGGGCATTCAAAGCCCAAGGCCTTGGCTTCATAGGCCATCCTTAGCCTGGCTTGAAGAAGGGAAACAACAACGGATCCTTTAAGGCCATCCCGGTAGGAACTCATATCCTGCTGGTATTGAAGATGGGCAGTATCCAGCTTGGCTTGGGCGTCCTCGTTGGCCTTGTGAATAGCGGCTTGGTGCTCCTGGGTCATTGCCTTGAATTTATCTTCATAATGCTGAGACTTTGCGGCGGCGATCATCCCTTGGTCAGCAATGGTGACTTCAGCTTTCTTGAGCTTGGCCTCCAGTATCTTGTTAAGCCCACACGCCTCCTCATAAAGGAACATCAGACGTTCCAAGCCCTACAACCAAAAGCACAGGTATCAACATATGTATAAAATGTCCAGGATAGTAGTTAACATACATGTGCAGGATATCAGATGAGGATTTTTACCTGATTAAGAAATGAAGTCATAAACCCACTGGCTTCATTGAATCCATAGTTCTCGTATGGGAAAGCCTCGGAGGTAGCCGGAGAATCTGTTTCTTTCCTCTTCCGGGCGCTGAGAGCACGAGTCCTGGTGGCTGGAGGACGCTTGGGAGTGATAACGGCTTTCGAGCTGCTGGGCCTGGAAGACGTGGGAGCTTTAGGGCTTGGTTCTTTCTTCACCGGGATGGGAGCAGAGTAGCTATCCAATTCATCGAGATCGAAGACCTCTGGAGCTTTGACTGGTGCTGCATAAAAGGGAAAACATCTAACCCTTGAATATTTATAAGTTATTATATTTGTTTCATGTATATTGATTTACTTACCAGACATGTCGGAGCTAGATCTTTGGCTTGAACTTGTAAATGACAGAGAAAAAGTTCTCTCACTTTCTGGGAGTTGGTAAATGCTTTTGATTCTCGAATCTGATTCAGCGGTTGGGCGCGCTAGATCTTTGAAATTTGCTGCACAAGAAATAAAGATGTCAGCTCAGGATATAACTTCAGGATACGGTTGAGGATATTCCTAAAACCCTAAATCCTACTAGAAGTTAACCACTTCACTGGAAGATCAAAACCTCCAGTGATAGAATCCCTTTTTACAAAAAAGAACTTTCGTTGCCATCTTTCCTCGTTCTTTGTGGCTTTAAGAACGAGAGGGTTTTTGGAGGTTGAGAAAAGGAGAGAACGACTGTTGCCATGAGAACGAAGGCGGTAGGCTATCGGGAGATCTTCAATGCAAAGGTTGGGGATAAAACGAGATCTGATTTGATCCAAGGTCACTAGCACGCGCCAAACCATGGGCATGGTTTGGGCATAACTAAGACCGGTGAGTTCGAAGAAACGGGATATAAAAGCCGGAAAGGGGTATCGGAGTCCGATAGAGAAAGGGTAGGCCAAGAAGCACACCCATTCGTTTGAAGAAAAGTCCGATCGGACTTCTCTGTCGAAAGGGCGGATGATTGTACCACAGGGAAAGCACCGGAAGCTTGCAGGCAGCAATGTCAGCATTGTCGAATGAACAGACCTCTTTCTCGGGCTCTTTAAGAAGGTTTTGGGCTTCGAAAGTCGGGATTGAATCGCCTGTGTGGGATCTGGTTCTACTAGCCATAAGGGATTTCTGTGGAGAAAAAACAGAGAAGAAAGAAAGAAAGGGAGTTTACCAGAAGATGCCGGTGAAGATGGTTTATCAAACAAGAAGAGAGAAGATATAGGGGCTAAATGGATAGCCATCGAGTAAAAAACGCATGGGAAGTTGCACACCGTCACTTCAAGAGTCCAATCATATTAATTGCCTCGATTCACGAGATAAGCTTTAAAATATATCCGTTGGATTGGTATACCAACCGATATATTTGGGGATAATTGTTATGGGTCATTTTCTGAGTATACATATCCTGACTAATATCCCGCTTTTAATTGTTTATTTGTGACCAGGATACTGGACGGGGATATTGCTAACATCCTGGGCGATATCCTAAGGTTGAGTGAATTAAACACGTGCAGGTTAATGGCTGTAAGTTACTAACGGTCATCAGGACTTCTTCTCCTTAAGACTCGGGCGTATTTGTTATAAGGGAGCCGTTGAACCCGAAAGACTTGGTCCTCAACGTTCGAGTGGGAATATTCGCTGGATCCCGGAAGTTTAGGATAGTTTGTTACATTATCTTTACTATAAATAGATGGGGGCGGATCAGTTTAAGGCACGCAATTTTACACTTAAACTCTCGAACACTTTTACTCTCTAGCTCACCGTAAACACCACACTCAAACACTTGTATTCAAATTACATTGTAACACTTAGTCGATCCGCACCACATCCTGCACTGTATCCTGAAGTTTGAAGCAATAAGAAGAACGAGGCAGCTGCGATTGTCAGCTCCCGAGGTTTTATGCCGGCGATCTAGATTGATCAAGGGCTTTCCTCGTACATCACATGTCAACCTTTACTTTTTTGCTCATTGTTTGATCATTGATACAACTCTACATCCTGAGCCGTATCCTGAATACTGTTTTTCTAAATAACTTAACCAACATATTTTCAACACATTTTTTAGCACACTACCTCACTTAACTAATTTGATCACTTAATTGCTTCGGTAATTTTTGACCAAAACACTTAAATTACACATTGTCCTCAATGTGTCCCAAAAATAAGTTTTTAGGTTGATTGAATGTGTAAAATAGTGTTAAAAGCAAAATTTTATGTTACTGGCGTCCTGGACATGGCCCCGTGGGGACCGGGCACGGTCCCGTGTTCAGGTGCCAGCGACAAAAATTAAAGAGAAGGGTACAGAAGCCTGGCCACGGGGGCGTGTTCAGCGAACACAGCCCGTGTCCAGTTACCTGAACTGGGCAATTTTCTGCAGGGTGTGCAGCACGGGGCCGTGTTGGGAGGACACGGCCCGTGCTGAACTTGCTGTAATGAAGGAACTGTTGTCGGGCGGCCCTGTTTTCGTGCATGGGGCTATGTTTCTCGGTTCTCTTGTTATCCTTCACCATCCAGAGTGTGTTTTATTTATTACAACATCATCCAAACCTTAAAACCATCATTTCATTAAAAATCATCATAGAGAGAAATACATAACGATCCTAGAAAATTAAAAAAGAAATAAAAGTGAAAATTCTTAACTAGATAGGTCAGGTGGTACATAAAGTTATCATAAAGAGTTCTACTTCTTTGTTGAGAAAATTTCGGGAATAGTTTCCCGGTGTAGTAGGACTCTTGGCCGAAGGTTACTTCCCTAGATGTTGTCAAAGCCATTCTTCTATCTCCCTTGGGAGGAAGAAAACGGCTTCATTTTCCTCAACATCTCTCGGAGGAGGGGGGAACACCCACCGGGACTCCTTGTAATACGTCTCGAGGGGGTCCCGGGTGCATGGCATACCACTCGGCTGGTATGATGACTTTAGGCACCACGTTCCATGCCCTTTGGTTTATTATAGGTACCAAAGGAGGAGATGCGAGGATGTTCAACCTCTGGTGCAAGAGGTTGACCTCCCGGAGACACCCTTCCAGTCCCACCGTTAGATGGTTAATACGGTCGACCAATGCTTCTTCCACCCCTGTCATTTCATCAATAGCTTCTCTTAGGGCGTAAACATAGTTTACAAGAGAATCTTCCGCCGTTGATGATCTCCTCCCTTGTCAGTTGCTCTTCGCGTGTGATGAAGATGTTCCGCTTGTTCTGCTCGCCATTCTGGGAAGACAGACCGAAAAGAGTTCAATTTTTGCAAAACAGTTCCTCGGACATGGCCCCGTGTTCGCTGAGCACGACCCCGTTTCCAGCCGTCTGCAAGTTTTTAAATTAAGGAATCTTGGAGTTTTAATTATTTTCATGGTTTTTTAGTCAAATTTTGAGCACAGCTAATTTAAAACAAAGTTGCGCAACTTATTTTAAGCAAGATTCCTTGGATGATAACCTTACAAACTTCACACTAAAGGTTGGAATCATGAAGTTTCCAAGCTTTAATGGAGGTGGTGGTTGAAAATTGAAAGAGAAGGCAATGAACAAAAGTGGAAAAGACAAGATGGCTCTTGGGAACCTTCTTTTAGAACTTACCTAGGATAGTATGAGTGAAGATCCCAGGAATCTCTGTATTTTGAAGTGGTCAAAATGAGCAGGAATCTGGCTGCATTTATAGAAAATGACAGCGCGTTGGACATGGCCCCGTGTTGGGTGGACACGGCCCCATGTGCAGTTAAGATCCTGACACATTTTGTCCGTATTCTGACAAACTCAGAAGGGAATCTTTTAGGTGGACACGGGGGCGTGCTGACCTGGACACGACTCCGTGTCTAGAAGTTGTCTTATGGAGTTTGCATGTTTTTAAGGAGCCTATCCGTGTCGGGTGGTTCCTTACTGGATGGAACAACCCCAAGGTGCCTAAGATACCTTAATTGTTCTAGACTAAGACGAGAACGCAAGAGGTTGTCGGTGAGGGTGATTCCTATGCTATATGTAGGTAGACAAGTCCAACCCTTTTCCGGGCTCTCGTTAAAGAAGGTATATGCCGAATCGCTCAGGTCTATGTATGCATCAAACGAAGTCGATGGGGAGTCCTTCACGGCACAATCGGCACAGGGACGACTAGCGTCCAAGTCTTTACTAGAGTTGAAGGTAAGATCGGGAACAACGAGGTTGTTTTCATGCGACCCCAACAATTCTTCTTGGTCATTGTCTTGGCATGGATTAATGAAATCCTTCCTAAGCTCTTCTAACCAATTAAGAACTAGATTTTCTAATTGAAATAACTCGTCAAGGAGCATTTCTCCTAGAATATCTGGTTGGGCGCATTCGAGGGAGAGATAGTGATTATTTTTACTTTCGCCCCTCTTAAGGTTATAGGGAGACGGTGGGTCTATATAGTGGGGCTTATAATTTAGAAAATAATATTCTAATTCTTTATGTTTGCCTCCACATAATTGACACCACGTACCATAAGAGTGCCGAAAGTAAAAAAGAATCATTATCACTCATTTTTGTGTCAGAAATTACCAACCGTCGGGATCTTACGGTTCTGTTTTCAGTAACTGAATCTTGGGCACAGGGGCATGTCAAGTGGGCACGGCCCCGTGTTTAGCTTACTGTCTGACTTAAAACAAGATTGCCAGTTCCAATGATTGGGCACGGGGGCGTGTTCAGCGGGCACGCCCCGTGCTGAGTTCTGCAGAAGCTGAAAATTCTAAGAAAATCCTAAAAAATAAAAAAAATAAAAAAATGATTAAGCCGTTGATTCCTAACTTTCTTAAAATCCTTGTGTCCCCGGCAACGGCGCCAAAAACTTGATGTGCGTGAAGTGTGTTATATTTTAGGTGTATATTTTAAGCCCTTTTTACACTTTTAGTCAAGTTTTAAATTTATAAAACACGATATTTACTAACACTAAACACACATATGGGCAAGTGCACCCATCGTGGATGTAGTATAGTGTTGGTAAGATACCGAGGTCGTCCAAGGACACAAGAGCTTTTAGTACAGGTTTATCCTCAACGTCTAATCAAATCAAAATGTTAGAAAAAGATTTTAAACTAAGAAAATAAAACTAACTAAAATGCTAAAAAATAAAATAAAAATAAAAACAGATAGACAAGATGAATCACTTGGATCCGACTCGTGTGTAGTGTAACCTTTGATTATTTTCGCACTTTTGCACTCATTTAAGAGATTATCTTAGTTATTATAGTAGGCCCCTCTTTTGAAGGTGACGTTACCATCAACCCAGTAGTTTGAGTCAGCAAGGATACAATCCTAAAGGGTCGGATTATTGAAAGATAATTAATTAAGTTATTAATGCATAATGTGGTAGGCCCCTCTTTTGAAGGCGACGTTACCCTCGGCTAAGTAGTCTGAGTCAGCAGGGATACAGTCCTAAGTAGCCGGGTTAAAGTTTTTAATAGTAGTTTAACTTATGAGGGGATCAAAGAGTTTGGACCCCCGCCATCCAATACCTTTGGGTATTGAAGGAGGTCCTACTAAATTTGACCCAGGTCCTTTGCATGACCTATACACTGAACAATGGCAAGACTCTTACCAAACCGTTCCCTTAACCCCCGACCAGGTAGCCAACATACCTCCATATAGACCGTGGAGATATGAATGGTGAAAATCTTTTATTTTATATAGACAGTCAAATAACGCCAAGACACCACGGACAAACGATAAGGAAGAATCACCTTCAACATAAGAAGCTAGTAATTAAAGTCATTAATACAAAACCAATTAAAAAGTGCAAAAGAATAAAATAAAAAATATTACACTAAACACTTGTCTTCACCAGGTGATGTAAGAGACTTAGGCAAACATGGCCTTTGATTGTTAAGAACTCTTACGATCAATCTTGGATCCCGAGACGACTCACACACTCTATGATGGACAATGAATGATGGTGGTGGATGATGGTGTTATGGTGGTGGTGGGTGGTGGGTGAAGTGTGAGAGAGGTGGTGTGCCAAGGGATGAGTTGAAATGGCTCCAAACACTCCTATTTATAGGCTGAACAGAAGCCCGGGCACGACCCCGTGTCCATCTGACAATCTCTCTCTTCATTAATTGTAATTCTCAATTATAATAAATGCGGCTGCAACAACTTGACCACGCCCCCGTGTCCGCTGGGCACGGCCCCGTGGTGGGCAATAGAAGCTTCTATATTGAGCTCATTTAATCATGAAAATACAAAAGGAAGACAAAAGCATACTTTTTCCAACATTAGTACTAAAAAAGGGTTAGTTTTAAGCCATAATTGATGTAATTTATATGTTACATTTTGTGCACATCAAATAGCCTTTTTTGTAGGACATTTGTAGCAACTGCTGTCAATTTGCTAAAATTTCCGACAAACTTATCATTTTATTTTTTAAAATTATCTGCTTTTCTAAAATTGATAAATTTGCTAAAATTTCCGACAAACTTATCATTTTATTTTTTAAAATTATCTTCTTTTCTAAAATTGATAAATAACAAATAACATTACTTTTTTTTGTAGGAAATATGTAGCAACTAGTGTCAATTTGCTACAAATTTCCGACAAATCTAATATTTTATTTTTTAAAATTATGTTTTCTTTTTAATTTGTTGAATAATAGCCTTTTTTGTAGGAAATTTGTAGCAACTGCCTTCAATTTGCTACAAATTTCCGACAAACTTATCATTTTATTTTTTAAAATTATCTATTTTTCTAAAATTGATAAATAACAAATAAAATAACTTTTTTTTTGTAGGAAATATGTAGCAACTAGTGTCAATTTGCTACAAATTTCCGACAAATCTAATGATTTTTGTTTTTTAAATTATGTTTTCTTTTTAATTTGTTGAATAATAGCCTTTTTTGTAGGAAATTTGTAACAACTGCTGTCAATTTGCTACAAATTTCCGACAAACTTATCATTTTATTTTTTAAAATTATCTATTTTTCTAAAATTGATAAATAACAAATAACATAACTTTTTTTTTGTAGGAAATATGTAGCAACTAGTGTCAATTTGCTACAAATTTCCAACAAATCTAATGATTTATTTTTTAAATGTAAGTGCAGTTCCTGCCGGGTAACTGTGCTTTATCAGTTCTGGTCTACGGTCAACAAAGTCCAAGCCAAGTCAAGAATTCGGAAGCTTTATCAGTTTCGAGTTTATGATGTTAAACTCGGAATACGTTGATTATCATTGTTCTCGGAATTATTTGTTTTGTATCCCGGACAATATGTTTTATCCGGTTTAGTCCCTAGTCTATATATATGTGTTGTATAGGGTAGATTAGGGCAACCCTTGAGAAAGTCTGGTGCACCTCTCACAATATCCCAACCATTCTCCACCAGTGGGTGAACATTCTAGAGAGAGAGGGATACTATATGTTAATGAGAGAAAGCTTGGTTTAGATCTTAGTGATCTAAACCAGCTTGTAGATGATGTATACTCCTTTGGTTTGTAATCTATAATGACTGATTCAATAATAAAGAGATTCATCTTCTACATATTCCTATCTTGTTGATATTTTGGTTTTCGCGTCTTGAATCAAGTGCAATGTTTGATGTTCGTCATCGATCAGGTGCTTTAACAGTGGTATCAGAGCATGGTTACCGATTCGGAATGGTCTAATCGCCTTCCGGATCACCATTGCTCTTGATTTGATGTTTATTTCCCCCAAACATCTTGAAGACGTGAAGATTCTGCATAAAACATGAAGAAAATGAAGCTGTTCGTCGGCTGTGATGGTTTTTCTTGTTGCAGTTCTAGGGTTTTGATCCAAAAAAGGATTGTCCAAGTTTAAAACTTTGTGTTTGTGTTTCCGGGGTTTTGGTGAACCAGTGTGAAGTCACACTGGAGAAATAATCCGGAAGCTGCGTCTCAAGCTGGGTCCGAGTTTTACACCTCATTTCTTGGTCTGAGTTTTCCACTTTTTGTAAAAGTTGTCCGAGTTTTACTTAAAAGTTCTAGGTCCGAGTTTCATTTTAAGTCATCTGTTGTCCGAGTTTTATAAAAGATTCCAAGAGTCCGAGTTTTGAGAAGTTCAAATCATCCGAATTTGAGTTGGTTTAACTCTAAAGGGTCAGAGTTTAGTCTACTCCAAAAGGTCCGAGGTTTGTCTACTCCTTTGATAGTCCGAGTTTACATATAGTCCGATGTTACATTGTCTAGTCCGAGTTTACATTGAGCATTGATAGTCCAAGGTTTAAGTTCCAAGGTTTTGGTGTCCAAGTTTAGGTGTCCAAGTTTTGGTGTCCAAGTTTAGGTGTCCAAGTTTTGGTGTCCAAGTTTAGGTGTCCAAGTTTTGGTGTCCAAGTTTAGGTGTCCAAGTTTTGGTGTCCAAGTTTTGGTGTCCAAGTTTAGGTGTCCAAGTTTTGGTGTCCAAGTTTTGGTGTCCAAGTTTAGGTGTCCAAGTTTTGGTGTCCAAGTTTTGGTGTCCAAGTTTAGGTGTCCAAGTTTAGTATGTGATCTTTTGTCCAAGTTTATGTCATGGAGAATTGTCCAAGTTTAAGTCATGGACAATTGTCCAAGTTTAAGCCATGGACTTTTGTCCAAGGTTATGTTAGGGACAAGAGTTAGAATTTATGTATTTTGATGCTAAATTCGGAATTATAAGGCCAAGTTCGGACTTAAAAAAAATTTGAATTTATGGGGTTTTTTGGATTTCTTTGCTTGTTCCGAATTTCTTTGTACTCTAAGTATTGTTCCGATGATCTGATTCGAGGTTTCAAGAGCTTTCGGGTTTTACGAGTTCCGAATTTTCTAGAATTCCGGGTTACCTGGGGTACCAGATTTTTAGCTAAATTTAGAAGTTTGTGTTGTTCGGAAGTTTCGAGTTGTGCATGTTCCGAGTTTTTCTAGTATTCCGGGTTACCTGGGGTACGAGATAACTAACTAAGAGTCAGAATTATGTGTAGTTTGGAAACTTGAAGTCGGTTTCGGATTATCGAAATGTTTTATGGTACTTATGTTGTCCAGATCAAGTGAGGAGGTGAAGAGAATAAGACTTGCTTGGATTTTTGTATTGTTTACAAAGAAATAGGGGGAGTAAAAAAATCCTATTATCTTCGTAAATCTAAAGCTTGTGCGTGTAATAGCTCATGTATGATGGAGTTTTGTCACGTGTGTTTATGTTATTAATCAAGTGTTGACGTGATGAAGTTGAATTCTCGGTTGGTGACTAGTTGAAGATTGAGCCTTATTAAGTTACTATTTAGAGTAGAGAAGATTAGTTCTGGTCTCGAAATAATGTGGGGCTTCTTGAATTGAGGGGAAGATCGGAGATGAAAGTCATCAGGGATTCAGCGGATTTGTGAAGATAGGAGATTGATTCATGAGGATACATGACGAGATTAGATCATACATGAAGGGTTGAAGACTTTTAATTAATATGGTGGATGTACTTTTACGGAGTTCAGTTTGTTATTAAGTTATCGAACTGAATTTCATGTCTTAGTGAAGTTTGAAGTGTTCAAGGTTGGACATTGGAAATCCAATATTTCTTTCTAGTGCCGATTAGGTTTGAAGATTAATGTATCGATCGATATTCTTACATGTGGTTGTAGGTCGGTTCACGTTAACTTGATTAGGGAGTAGTTTGAGGGGGAGGATCTGCAGTGTTTGATGTTGGATTCTTCAGGTTTCTCAAAGCAGCTTTAAGTGATCATCAGCAAGTCTTTTATCAGAAGGGTTGAAGATCACTGTGCTCTACCTAAAAGATCAAGTCTCAGCTAAAGTTTAAAGCATGCATGATATCATCAGTCAAGGGGGAGTCTGTAAGTGTAGTATCCGATGGCTGGAGATATCAATGTCAGATAGAACTGATAGCAACAGTTAAGGGGGATTCTGTAAGTGCAGTTCCTGCCGGGTAACTGTGCTTTATCAGTTCTGGTCTACGGTCAACAAAGTCCAAGCCAAGTCAAGAATTCGGAAGCTTTATCAGTTCTGAGTTTATGATGTTAAACTCGGAATACGTTGATTATCATTGTTCTCCGAATTATTTGTTTTGTATCCCGGACAATATGTTTTATCCGGTTTAGTCCCTAGTCTATATATATGTGTTGTATAGGGTAGATTAGGTCAACCCTTGAGAAAGTCTGGTGCACCTCTCACAATATCCCAACCATTCTCCACCAGTGGGTAAACATTCTAGAGAGAGGGATACTATGTGTTAGTGAGGGAAAGCTTGGTTTAGATCTTAGTGATCTAAACCAGCTTGTAGATGATGTATACTCCTTTGGTTTGTAATCTGTGATGACTCATTCAATAATAAAGAGATTCATCTTCTACATATTTCTATCTTGTTCATATTTTGGTTTTCACGTCTTGAATCAAGTGCAATGTTTGATGTTCGTCATCGATCAGGTGCTTTAACATTAAAATTATGTTTTCTTTTTAATTTGTTGAATAATAGCCTTTTTTGTAGGAAATTTGTAGCAACTGCTGTCAATTTGCTACAAATTTCCGACAAACTTATCATTTTATTTTTTAAAATTATCTATTTTTATAAAATTGATAAATAAAAAATAAAATAACTTTTTTTTAGGAAATTTGTAGCAACTGGTGTAAATTTGCTACAAATTTCCGACAAATTTAATATTGTATATTTTTTAAATTATTTATTTTGTTGTAGTTACAAATAATATAAAATTTTATAATTTTTATCGCAATTTTATCGCAAAGGTTATAAATTTTGTGACGAAATTGCTACAAATGATTGTTGTGTGGCAATTTTGTAGGAAATTTGTGGAAAAGTTTTGGGTCTTTTTTTGTTTTTCTTTTTTGTCAAAAAATTGTAGTAAAATTGTAAAAAAAATGAGTTGTGGGAAATTTGTAGGAAACTTTTGTAGGAAAAAATGTAGTTTTCTAGTAGTGTGATGATGTTGAGATTTAGAAGACTCTTGATCAAGAAATCTTTGAATTATTAAATAAAAACAATTGTATGGAAGTACAATTGAAGAAAATGCAAGAAAGATATTTAGCAATAAGCCTAAAGTTGGCAGAGGTGAGGGTGAAAGACAACAATTTATAATGACCTTATAATCTACACTATGAGAAATATGTAAATTGGGTCTTTCTTCTCTTTATACTTTATTTTATTTAATTTTTTTGTTGGGTTTCTAGAGGATATTACATGAATACGTGTACCGTAAAGATTTGCATGCTAAGTTTCTCGGTAATTATAATCCTTTTTTATATCTATTATATCCTTTAATATGTGGTGAGATGTGTTATGTTTTATGCCTGAAAAGTAGTATTTTCTTGATTGTGTACAAGATGATAAGGAATGGAGCTAAAAGCATGTGTAAGATTGAGAATCCACAGGTAACTTCACAGCACCGTTTATGATGAAAGGTTAAGATAGGATTTTTTTTCTTTTTCCAATGTTAAATGTCTTGCAAGCATATTTATATGACATGAGCTATTAATGATAGTATGGTTAGTGACTCTTGTGGGACTTGGTAAGGTTTAAGTTCAAGTTGTGTTCATAGGTTCATTCATGTTGTTACTATATAATACGTTAACGTAACCCGTCCACCGGACAGGTATTAAACTAGTTAGGGTTGAGAGAATGTGATAAAATTGCATAATATACGGTTTAGTGGGTGGGGTGGTTTGGGATCATAGTGGGTGGGTCGAAACAAATAAAGTTTCAAAAAAGATTGGTGGTTTGGACTCTAAACTAAAATGGCTGCACATTTATTTAATTGGGTCACCAAACAAGTGGTCCGCAAACTTGGAAAAAGATAAAGATGGCAGAATAGATGTCGTTTGTGTTAATTTATTTATTTTTCGAGTTACGCGAGTGGGTTGGATCGACAAGCGAGGTATGTGCCTCGGTTCAAACGGTTCGTGTCGGTACAACACGGTACAACACGATATGGATTTCATTTTGAATATTCGTTGACACACTATAATTTAGACAAATATATAATTAATTTGTAAAAGAGAAACAAATGGTTTTTACCTCGAAGTTACGAGTCGTCACATCCACACCAAATGAAATTCTCAATTTTTGAACATTTCCTAATTATTCCCATATACATGGAATTTTCCATTGATACTGACATACCAATTATTTTCTGGACCAAACCTATAAGTCCATTCAGGGCCGTATCTGAAAATCATAAAAAAAATTTGGCCTTGTGTGAGATAAAAAATTTGGGCCCTATTCGCAAGTCTTCGTACATTCAAATCCAGACAAATTGGGCCACAAAATCACAAATCCACAATTATTAAAAGGCCCAAAAACATTTGTGTTTCATAAATCTTGGCCGTTTAAGATTTTTTTTTAAAAAAAAAAACATACAAAAATCTTTTTAGTATTTATTGGTGTAGTTTAGTAGTAGGATTAATGTAACCTTTGCCATTAAAAAACACTGCGTAACTAAATCATAAATCCACACACATCTATATATCTAATAAAGCAAACAATTAGGGGACACATGTCACCCTATGGTTGATGCCAAATAATCAGCCATGTCATCATACACTTGGCACATCTCATAGTTGAGGATTGAGCAAGGCTTCTCATTTACGCTATACTTTCTCTCTCATCTCTCATAACCCCAATTCAAACTCTCTCTTCTCTTCTCTGGCGAACACGGCAACGAAACAAGAGCGAATACTTTTGATCAAGAATCAACGGATTTGAAGACAAATCATCTACGGTACTCTCTAATTTCAGTATTTCATGATCGATTATAGATTTTAATTAGGGTTTTTTTTTTTTTGCAGGAAATCAAATCCTCGAGATCAAATCGGCGATTTAGTGAAGAGGTATAATCAATCTTCATTAGATAATAGTCTTCATCGACGGTATTGATTCGTGATTCCGATATCCCCATCTTTCACATACAATTTCGTTTTCTTTTATCGGATGTTTCAGATTCAATGGTTTTGAAATATTCTTTGTTTGTTAGATTATTGTACGCGATTGATGTTATTGTGGTGTACAGTTTCTTTTTTAGGGTCTGTAATAGCCGATTTTGATTTTGGACAGATATATGTTTTGTGTATTAGGGTTTTAATTTCTCTGTTCATGTATTGTAATTTGTTGATTTTTATTAGCAGTTTTGGGTTTGTTGTGTATGTATACTGGTTTTTTACATGAATTCAATATGTAATAACTTAACCCTTTTTTTGTTAGGGTTTGAAATCTGATTTGTTGTTGTTTTGTTACATGTTTTTTTATTTTTACATGAATTCAATATGTAATAGCAGTTTTTGATTTTGTTACAGGTTTTGATTATGTATTTAGGGTTTGATTTCGTATGTGATTTAACCCCTGTATGATTTCAGTCAAATGTGTATCTATTTGTATCTTTACCCGCAATTCCATTCGATACTTGCTGAATTGTTTCTTTAGATTTGCAATCCATTGTTATAACCTCAAGTATTTGAACAATTGTGCTTATTTGGAAAGTTAGGTTTCTAGAAACCTTATTTGGAATTGTAATTTGTCACTTCTATGATTATTTTGTACTTATGTTTTTTGTATTATTGGTTTCATTAGAAGAACATGAAGGTGATTTCACCGGATTGATGAAGAATCCGACCTCTCGGTTTCGATTTAGGGCCCTTTTTAATACATATTTGATTAGGGTTTAAGAAGAGTTCATGATTGAGCTGCTGTTTTGAAGTTTGAAGGTATACTCTTTCATTTTCCATTCTCGCTTTCAGATTAAGAATCCTGACAAACATAGGTATGGTCGACGACCTTCTTTTGATTTTATTAGGTCACGTGCTTCAGTTCTTGAATCCGATTTTTGTTGCTCTAAAGTTACAGATCTAGGGTTTAACTTTCATGTGTGGATTTTTTTATCTATAGTTCGTGATTGCACTTGGTTGAGGTAAATTTATTTTGAATTTTATATAAACAAAATCTCAGATTTTGGGGTTTGATAGTTAAATTTACTGATTAGGCTGACACCCTTAGTTTTTGGGGTTTGATAGTCAGATATTACTTTAACTGATTAGGTTATGATCCTGAACAGTGATATTTAGATTTATGGTTGTTTATTTAATTTTGATAAAAAAGACACTGTGATTTCGGGTTGTTATATACTCATATATTGTTTTTATCACATAAAGCGTTGTAGAGTGGTATTAAGATATCTGGTTGTTAATTATATTGTAGGTTCTTGAAAGATATGAGCGAGCTTACAGTGAGGGCTCAACAAAGACAATACCTTTGATGATATTATGTCACATTCACTACTGAAGATGGTAAGAACTTCTAAAAAAGCTTACAGATTTAATTGCAAAACTATTTTTGGGCTATACAATGACAAAGGGGCTTAAATCTCAAATCGTTGGAACCGACAAAAATTATCGACTGGTACATCTTTATGTAATTTTAAATGATAATCGTCATTTGCTTTATTAACGGTTCGGTCAAAAAATGCCAATAGAGGTTGACAGCGCGTCGTGTTATTTGTGAACATAACACAAATGATTCTCATGTCGTTTTCTTACAAAAAATAAGTCTTTAGTTGATAACAAAGCAAATGCTTTCAACTATAAACTCTCTTTACTTAGCTTTTTTGTTGATTCAGAGTTTAAGACAAATTCAATTTTAACTAATAGGTGGCAAGAAGGATCAAAATATTTTTTTAAATGAAATTTTGCTTACAAGTAGTGGTTTGATCCATTATACTTCCTGTTTCAGGTGTGACTCAAAGCATGTAGAAACTTTCATAACAATAACAGTTCGATCCATTATACTTCTTCCTGTTAGTAATCTAGCATGGTTGCCTTCTATTTTGAGTATCATTATGCCTAATCTTATAAAATGTTTTGGAGTAAATTAAACCGATGTTCAGTGGAATGGTCAAAGTTCATAGATGGTCAAGTGGAAAAGTCAAATCATTTCTTTGTTAATTCGTCATTGACTATTTAATCATATCTTATTTTTAATTAATTTAATCATATCTTATGCTTAATTAATATATAGGTTCTTGGTGGTTTACTCCTTATTTTGTTATGATGTTTATGGTTCTGGTTGCAGGTAGACGTGAAAAGGAGTTTAACATAAGAAAATTCCCTGGTCGTCACTAACTGGCAAAAATAGTCATACGTGAAGGTATGTTGAGTTGTATATGGATTTCCTTGCTTAGATAAATATGGTCAAATGTAAATTATTCTTAACCTAATACTTTTAATGTAAATTACTTTTAGTGTTTAATGATGTGTTTTTTATTGTGATTTGATTATGCTCTGTATTGACATATGGGCAGATTGTTGTATCCTCTTCACTATAGAAGTTTATGTTTGGATATTAAGTTTGGAAAGTGATTGTGGTTTATTTGAATTTTAATCTGTAGCATGTCAAATGGTTTTCTCAAATGGGTTGAAACTTGAAAGTAAGTGTGCTAAAATGCATTAAAAGCTCTTACTTTCTTGGGTTCTGCCAAATTCCATAGAACATGTATGTTTTCAGTAAGGGTTTAGTTTCACTCGATTTCATTGGTGTTGTTCGTGCTGATTAATGCAATAAAAACAAACCACTTTGTTCTAATTTTGACTAATTTAAAGATTACAATCTATGACCTACCTATTGGATTATTATTTGAACATTTTATTTGCATCTCAGGTTTGGCAGGTCTGTTTGAGCATCGGGTCGAGTTGGACTAAATTGATGGAGTTTCTTAACTGATTGTGTAATGTGTTTACTCTTTAAGGTATATATGCAAGGCTACCTGATACTAAGACAAGACGCAATTCTTTAATGAAATTCATTTGCATCAAGTTGATCTATGTCCTTATTTTCATATTGATTCGTGGGCTTCATTAAACAAATCATATAAAACGGGTCCATGGAACTATGCTTTTGAAGGGTGAGCCAAAACGAGAGTTGCCTTACAAGCAACTCTAATCCCTAGAGTTGTTAAACAAATTTTTGATACTTTGGAGCAACAGAACGCAGAGTATAGCGTCAAAGTAACTATCTTGGAGCTATTTGTTTAGGAGATCACCTACTTGTTGGTTCTGTGGACTTTGTGGTTGCATAGGTGAAAACATTTAACCCCTTTTTAACAAGTTTGTAGCTGCAGAATGGTGTTGATGCACTTTCGTGTGGATGTAGCACGGTTCGGTTCGTCTCATATCAAGACAACATATTTGACATTCTCCTGTCAAATATGTGAGTGAAAATAATATATCGAAACAAGACATGTTCATTGAAATAGAGGTTTAGAAATAGAGGCTTTGTTCATCAAAATTCAAAACAAGACATGACATCTTCCTGACAAAGACAACTTGAAAGGAATTTATATTGAAGCAAAATATCGAAATTGATCACTATTTCGATACATGTGTGAAGAAGTGTATTTCGATACATAATAAATGTCTATTTTGATAAGTATAAGGGTATTTCGATGAGTTTCAAAGCAAGTTCTATTTCGATGATGCTTCTTCTGTTTCAATGTACTTCGATGTGAGTTTACATGTTTTGTTGTATTACGTTGCAATGTTCCATAATAATTTCCTTCGTAGAAATTCGTTATGATCATCATATCATATACGTATAATGTTCTTTGTCAATACGTCGAAAACATATTCGTTTTCGCGAACCCGCGAAGTTCGCGGGTATTTCAAAGTAAATAATATGGTTTAGGATGAAGCCGCGCATCGCGCGGGCATTAACCTAGTAAATTTATATATTACAACAAAGGACCAATTACTTATGTGGAAGAAATATTAGTAATAAGAAAGAGGCCCTTAAAGATGGGATATATATTAAAGGAGCAATTAGCGAACCCTTAATTAATTACCTAACCTTTAATTAATTAACCGAAAGAATTATTAAAAAAATATGTATAGATGCATGTAAGTGGAAAAGATACAAAGGCTCAGCCAAGCCAACTGAGCTATATCAACAACTATTTAACTATTTTGATTTGTATATAATTAATACATAAAATAGGAAATTTTTGGGCCTCTAAAACCTTTGGGCCCTGTTTGGTGGCCCATCCGGCACACCCTACGGGCCAGGCCTGGGTCCCTTTCAGTAAGATTTTAATTCCTATCTCGACAATTATTGATAACCATTTTGGTTTTGAACAAACATTACATGTATGAGTTTGATTTGCATACCGTTGGTGTGTTCCCTTTTGTCTCCTTTTCCTTGAACGCTTGTTCTTATTCCTGGTTGTTGCAGTCCCTTTTCCTATGTTAAATGCTCCAAATTATTCAAATAGACTTTCTACATCCGGGATTTTCTTGTGTACACCCGCTTGATCTACCTGATCATTTTGTATACACATCTGATCTAACCGATCCTTCTTATACACACCTTGGTCTTCCCAACCACCATACAAACTCCCATGGCCTATCCAACCGTAACCAGTCATTGGTTTGAATGGTGATATGTCCGCACCATCCCTACTTCCCGGCATGTAAGTGTCTTCCAATTTTTCTCCACATGTCCCTTTGATCGATGGGCTCAAGGCTTTGATGCCAATTGTTAGAATCATTGTTCTCTATACTTCACTTTGTTTCACACACTTAATAACATAAATAGGTTTGAGAGTAAACAATTTTATCTACACCGACGTTTGATTACAAATAAGGGTTTTGAGGTCATTTATACCTGATAGTTACTTGGTGTCCACGACAGTTTTTGGCAGTTATAACAGTCATTACAACATGCACAACCTACTCGGTTGTTACCTAATACAACATAATATCTAGACACAAGTTTAATAGTAATACATATTTACATAACCATAAGTTTGATATAGAATTATAATCCAACATCTTCCACCTTAAATCTCCTCCACCATCTAGACAAGAGAGATAAGTTTGAGTCTCTAAGCGAGATAGAGAGATAAGTTTAAGGGATTAACAGCTTGTATTACTAATGAAATGCTAGCATGTGTATAGACTATGCAGGTGATAAAAACAAGCAAATATGGTGTGACTGAATGTGAAACAAACACTTTTTGTTGGTGAATATGAAGAACAAATGAAAATGTAGTGTGTAATGGGTCTAAAGTTTAACAACAGTGTTTTGATTTTAGTAGAGTATATGCAATTGATCGGGCTTTTAGTTGAGCCAAAAATGTATCAGGATTAACTTTCCAGGATAAAGGAAAGGTTTGCCCCTATTTCACTCTCGCCATACCCCACCGGTAGGTTTTATGCTATTAGTGGGATTTACTGGTTACATTTGTTTGTTTTGTTAATTTGTCAAGATCCATTTGCAACTGACTACATTTTCATAAGTAGAAACTCTACTAACATCCATGTATCTTGTGCTCAAGAGCCTTCATCTACTCACGTCATCTAGGGATGGGCCAACGCTTTACCAATGGTTTTAGTAATATATATATAAAACCATGGGAACAAAACTTAGATAACAAAGAAATATCATAGCTAGTAATGAAAGAATGAAGCCAACAAACCTTAAATAACAAAGGAAGTTGAGAAAAAATAACTCAATTAATAGTGCTATTGGAATAGCAAGGTCGGAAGGACAGTCGGCATGACATGGAAGTCTACGAAGTTAATGATGGAAGATTATTATGGCAATTTTGGTGTCATTTTTTCTAACCACAAATACTTGGCGAACACTCCGAAAATGGAGTATAAATTGGTGACATAAGTCACAAAAGTTTATAGCATTTTCTAGAGAGAGAAGGATAAATGATAGATAGAGGCGACATGTAGTAGTGCTTCGATCAGCAGGGGCAGTCGTCAATGATTCTGGCAGGGGCTGACGATGGTAGGCGGTCTCTGATGATTGTTCCTACAGATGGAAGAGGAGGTGGTTTATGACAATAGTGATGAGCCCACTGTGATGATTATTTTCTTGGACTAGACGATTTGGTCTCCAAAATAGTAACACGAGAATATGAGTCAACTTGATTAATAGGTATAAGTCTAATAATTCAAGACGATAAGAGAAACAAGAAAAGTCAACCAAAGGTGAGTTATTATAAACACTATTTTTCAAAACAAAATACTTGCTAATAAATTATAAACAATATTTTTCAAAACAAAATACTTGCTAATAAAGATGAGATCTTGATATTTGTGTTGCTTGTGCATACTAAAAATTATTCACGACATTCATATAAACAGTGTCACTTATATTCACGTCGTCGGCCAAAGGGATCTCACAGTAGCACACATATAAAAAACCGTTGCGTAATAATTGTTACTAGTTGACGACGGGCCAGTGGGAAAGCCCACTTTACCCGCTCTGGATTATCCTTACAAAGGCCCAATTATACGAAAGCCCACATAATAGAGTTACCTTGCCCATTAAGGTTTCTCTCCCTTTGTAAAAGGCGGGAAAACCACAAGCAGAGAAGGCAGGCTTCATTTAATATTGATAAGAAGAGGATCTCGGCTGGCACATGTACTTTCCGGGTAGGGCATTAAATGAGAAGATCATCTTACCGTTAGGGGTCAGACACGTGTCTGCACCCCTCAAGGACTCGCCGGGCCCGTTGGATCATCTAAGTAAAATATCCCACATGCTAGATAAGGGCTGGGTATTATATAAGAAGAACGAGGAAGGGCATAAGGTATGATCAGCAAAACCATCTCATTTACTTCATCCTCATTTACTGCTCCCATATTTATTTCCGACCAATATTCTCATTTATGACACACACACACACACATTCGTTTGACTCACACCTACAAGGAAATATTCCGGTGACACACTCATCGGAATAAGCTCCTCTATCTTTCCGGCAAGTTTACTTACTCTCACGGCGGAGCTTGGTCACGGATCCCCCCCCCTGGGGTCCTCCGTGGCGAGGCTAACGGTTTGTTCTTTTGTAGTAACGGAGATAAAGGCTCTCGACGTCAGCGAAGATCCATCTAACGTCATCCGGGAGTTGGGTATTCGACATTGGCGCCATCCGTGGGACATCAGCCTGTCCGGTGTTCCCACATCAAAATCCGACGTTAAGAGTAGCTTATCTCACCAACAGTAGCATGACAACCCCACCAAACTCGCGTGTTACCCAGACAGCACAGAATGATCTGGATAGGGTTACTGTAGAGGACATAACCCATGAGGAAGGCAACGAGAACCAGGTGGAAAACCCAGAAAGAGTGGAGCATATCACTCCAGATTTTGTGGCCATGCACAGAGAAAAGTTAACAAAGTGTCTTGAAGATTTAAAGAGGCAAGAAAAACTTGACAGCCTCAGGGCTAGACATTCTTTCGACACACCCTCCAACCAAGAAGGAACAGGCCTCCAAGACAAGAATAACAACGGTGATCCGCTGGAAACCTTCATGACTGCCCTTAGACAAATGTCCTCAGAAGAAAGAGAGGACCTCATCGCAGGAAAAAAGTCGAAGGAAAAAGGGAAGGAAAGGGATAATCAAAGTGATGATGGCCTGGATCAACCCTATCTACCACGGGACTTGGCCGAGGTCTCAAAGTTCACACGAAGAATTGCAGAAGAACCAATGCCCCCCAAAACAAAATTACCCCCAAAGTTTGACCGTTATGACGGGACAAGAGACCCTGAAGATTATCTTCATGCCTTCAGGGGAGCGGGGCAACTTGGACGATGGTCCATACCCATATGGTGCCACATGTTTGTGCAAACTCTGACGGAGGGAGCCCGGCTCTGGTTTGACAGCCTCCCTCCGGGGGGAATTGATAGTTATGAGGAATTGAGCGAGAAGTTACTCAGGAACTTTGGTCAGCAGAGAAAGGTGGTCAAGAATCCAAACGAGATCCTCCACATAAGGCAGAGGGACAATGAGCGAATAGACAAGTATATGGAGAGGTTCGTCAAGGAAAGCATGAACATCAAAGACGTCCCGGAGGTCATGAAGATCAGCAGTTTCATAAACGGGCTGAAGCATGCACAGCTGTGTGAGAAACTGGGAGAGGAGTTCCCCCACTCATTTGACAACCTCATGGACAGGGTCAGGGCCTTTGTCAGAGGGAAAGACACGGTTAGCAAAGCTAAGGAGACAGATGTCACACCTCGGAGGATCACCCCAGCCACAAAGCCCCCTGACAAAGGTACACCTTACTCCCGAAAGCCTACTTTTGATAGAATGTTGCATGACAGAGCAAGGCCCTCGTACTCCCCGTACAGACCCCGAGGGAGGGGTCCCCCTCTGTACTCTGATAATTTCACCCCACCAAGACACCAAGTGAGATACTGGCCACGGAAAGGATAAAGAACTCCTTCCCAAGGCCACCAACCATAAAACCCGGGCCAAAGGCACAACCAAACGAGTACTGTGATTTTCACAAAGGTTTTGGACACAAAACCGATGGTTGTATGTATCTGAAAAGAGAGATAGAAGCCGCAGTAAAAACAGGAAGGCTGGCCCACTTGGTTAAGGAAATTAAGGAGGGGGGAGGGGAATGCAAGGGAAGAGATGCAAGGGAGCCTGGGAGGGCAGATGTTGATATGATTAGAAGGAGGAACGAGTTCGATACCACCCGGAGTGTAAAGGCCATGATCCTGGGCTCCCCGTACCGCATGAAGGCTCCCATTCTCATGCCACACCTGGAAGAAAATGAAGTGCAACGACTACCCCTAAATATCTCAGCCATAATAGTTGGCCACGAGTTATCCCGAATACATGTGGATGGGGGGTCCGGTGTCGAAGTAATATACGAGCATAATTTCCTTAGATTCGACAGAGATGTAAGAGATCGGCTGGAAGAAGACTCCATCCCCTTGGTGGGGTTCAACAACAGTGTATCACACCCCTTGGGAAAGATTAGGCTCCCATTCATAGTTGGGGTAGGGGATCGGGTCCGAATGATAAACCTGACCTTCACAGTGGTCCGGGCACACTCAAAGTACAATGCGATTTTAGGAAGACCTGGAATTGGAGACTTACAGGCACAGGCATCCACCCCCCACGGAGCTTTAGTATTTCAGACACCGAAGGGTTTAGCCTGGGTTAAATCCGCTTATGAGGTAATTTCTTCCGTATCCAAAGAGGAAGCACCTGAGAAACCCTAGAAAAAGGGAGTAGAAGAGTGGGTCCTTTGCGACAGGTTCCCAGAACAAACGGTCAAAGTGGGAAGCCACTTAAGTGACAAATGCAAGAGTGCCCTGAAGGAGTTGCTTCTCCACAACATAGAGGTGTTTGCATTTCAACATGGAGACATGACCGGAGTCCCCAGGAGCTTAACTGAACACCGGCTCAACACTTATACATGGGCGAAGCCAGTAAGGCAGAAAAGGCGAAGCATGGGACCTAACAAAAGAAGGGCTGCTTGTTAAGAAACCAGAAAACTGCTCAGGGCAGGAATAGTCAGAGAAGTGAAGTATCCGTCCTGGATCGCCAATCCGGTCATGGTTCAAAAGAAAGACGGGGGATGGAGGATGTGCATCGACTTCCAGGATCTGAACAAAGCATGTCCTAAGGACTGTTATCCCCTCCCAGAAATAGACGTCCAGGTAGACTCTTTGTCTCAGTACCCCCTGAAGTACTTCCTGGATGCCTACAAGGGATACCACCAAATCCAGATGTCGATAGAAGAAGAAGAAAAAACTGCCTTCATCACAGACGAAGGGACATTCTGCTATACCAAGATGCCCTTGGGTCTTAAAAATGTTGGGGCCACATATCAGAGATTCATGAACGCTCTGTTCAGGGAACAACGAGGAAGGAACCTAGAAGTGTACGTCGATGACATCGTTATCAAGAGCTTGACGGAGATGGCCGTGATAGATGATATAGCCGAGACTCTCAACACTATGCAAGATGTGAACATGAAGTTAAACCCTGGGAAGTGCTGTTTTGGAGTAGAGGAGGGGAGTTTCCTGCGAGTAGTGGTCATTAAAGGAGGAATCAAAGTAAACCCGGAGGAAACCCAAGCTGTGGCTGAGATGCGATCTCCCAGGTCCCTGAGGGACATTCAACAACTAAACGGGAGAATAATATCATTAAACCGTTTCTTATCAAAGGTAGCCGACAGGACCCTCCCCTTCATGAAAGTGTTGAAAGACTGCCTCCAAACAAACAAGTTTAAATGGACCCCCGAAGCTGAGGCTGCCTTCCAAGAAATGAAAACTTACATCTACAAGCTCCCAACATTGGCCACCCCCGTGCCCGGGGAACTTCTGCTCCTATACTTGTCAGCCTCGAAAATGACCATAAGTGCAGTTATGATGGTAGAACGGGAAGGGAAGCAGATCCCCATTTATTTAATCAGCAGAACACTTAAAGGTCCCGAGGAACGTTACATGCCCCTGGAGAAGCTTGCATTAGCCCTTATTTTCGCATCCCGGAGACTCAGGAGGTACTTCCAGGACACAAGATTGTCCTGATGACTGATCAACCTCTCCAAAAGGTACTCAGGGGACCAGAGCTGTCAGGGCGGTTGGCTAAATGGACTGTGGAGCTGGGGGAACACTCTTTGGAGTTCAAGCCCCGGACAGCCATGAAGGGGCAGATACTGGCCGCCTTTTTAGCAGAAGTCCCTGAGGAGGAAGAGAGGGAACTCTTAAAATGGGAAGCCCTAGAGAAAGAAGAAAGAGAAAAAGAAGATGGAGCGATATGGAAATTGCTCACCGACGGAGCCTCTAGTGAAGAGGGGAGCTGGGCAGGTATCACATTGATAAGCCTCAAAGAGATTGAGCTGACATACGCCATAAGACTGGATTTCGAAAACACCAACAACACTGCCGAGTATGAAGCCCTCTTAGCGGGAATGAGGTTAGTACAAAAGATGAAAGGAGGGCATGTGGAAGCTAGCACCGATTCACAACTGGTGGTTAAACAATACCAAGGAGAATATGAGGCTAAAGACAACACCATGGCTTAGTACGTAGTAAAAGTAAAAGAAACGGCTAAGGCATTCAAAACTTTCAAACTGGAGTACATCCCCCGAGGAAGAAACAGAAAATCTAACGCCCTCAGTAAGCTGGCCTCGGTGGCATTCGACCACCTCGCAAGAGAAGTTAAAGTGGAGGTCCTAACATCTCCTTCCCTTAACACGAAGGAGATAGCTGCAGTTGAGAGTACCCAGGAAACATGGATGACACCGATTATCAAGTTCCTCAGAGATGGAATCTTACCCGAGGGGGAATGGGCAGCCAGAAAGATAAGGGTCAAAGCCCTGCAATATGAACTGATTGATGGGGAATTGTATCGAAGATCGTATCTGGGTCCATCCCTGAAATGTGTTGATATGGAAGAAGCTGAGTATGTGATTAGGGAGATGAACGAAGGGATTTGTGGAATGCATTCGGGGCCAAGGACAATAGTAACAAGGGCAATGAATGCGGGGTTCTATTGGCCACGAATGTATGAAACAGTGTCCGAGGAGATCTAGAGGTGTGATAATTGTCAGGTACATGCACCAATGACCCACCAACACAAACACCCCATGATACCAGTCTCAACATCCTGGCCCTTCCAAAAGTGGGCCATCGACATAATCGGGCCATTCCCGGAAGGTCCAGGAGGGGTCAAGTACGTGGTAGTGGCCATCGACTACTTCACCAAGTGGATCGAGGCGAAGCCTCTGGCAAAAATTACTGGGGAACAGATGAGGAGGTTCGTGTTAGACAACATCATCTGCAGATATGGGGTCCCAAAGGAACTGGTGAGCGATAATGGGGTCTAGTTTGCCGGAAGGCCTTTCAAACTATGGTGCGAGCAGATGCAGATTCAGCAAGTGTTTACATCCGTCACCCATGCCCAGAGCAACGGATTGGTAGAAAGAGCTTATCAAAGTATCATCAGGGGAATAAAGGGAAGACTCGGGAGAAAACAAAAAGGATGGCTGGAAGAACTACCATTCGTGTTATGGGCATACATGACCACTCCTAAAAGTTGCAATGGGGAGACTCCTTTCAGCCTAACCTACGGAACAGAAGCTGTCATCCCGGCTGAGATAGGATCCCCAACCGCCCGGATGAGGCTCTGGGAGGAGGAAAATGAGCAAGATCTCAGAGTAAACTTGAACCTCTTGGAAGAAAGAAGAGAAATAGCAGCAGTCAGGGAGGACAGATACAAGAGGCAGCTGGAAAGTTATTACAACGCCAGGATGAAAAAGCTCAACCTTGTCCCCGGGGACCTAGTCCTAAGGGCAAATGAAGCCAGCCTGCAAGAGAGCACCGGAAAGCTAGGCCCCAACTGGGAGGGACCCTACCGAGTCATATGGGCAAACGGCAAAGGGAGTTGCAAACAAGAAACACTCGAAGGCAAGGAGGTCCTCAGGACCTGGAATCTCATGCAGCTTAGGAAATATTACATGTGAGGGGTCTGCCCCCAAAGAAAATGGCCAAGAGCCACTTTTGTAACATTTAACTATTAATCTGGGGTTCCCCCAAAAACAGATCTTTTGTAACAATTTATGCTGGGAAGTATGAATCCCCCAGGAAGTGAATGAAAAACAGGTAGTCAACATGTCCTCTTTTGAGAAAACAATGGGCATTACACCTAGGCAGACGTGCCCAGAGACACCATAGAACCTAACTAACAGGCAAACACACGTGTATAGGGCATCCCAAACATGCCAAAAGCCCGGCCGTGAGGCTAATAAGGGTCTAGCTAACCCAAAGAAAACGGATAAAAAAGCAGATAATAATCATAATCTTACATTATAAACTTGTCCAGTGATTGGCCTCGAACATACAATCCATGTTTATCAAACAAACCACAAACACAATATATCTTCGTAAACTAAGCTACAAAAAGAAATCGTCTTTCATTCATTTACAGAACAAATGTACAAAGAAAAGCCTCGAAAAACTTTGGCCAACATGCAAAATAACAAAGCACAACAAGCTCGAGAACTAAGGCTCAACTCTTTGTAAAACGGTCCAAAGGTCCTCAGGAAAAGCACCGCCTTCATCCTAAGCAAAAGCCCCTGCAAAAGCAACAAACACAACAAAAAGTATGCAAACAACAGGGCGACAACACAGGATCATAAGTTGCATAAGTGACTACTAAGGGGGACCCCCACACAAAGGTCCCAAAACCATCCAAGCAAAAAAAAGTTCAAAAGTACCCCAAGAAAGATAGTTAGTTAGGTTACAACCATATCGAAGAAAAGCAAATGTTCAGGAATTACTGGGGTGCACCCCCGGACAAGGACGGAGGAGAAGAGGGACCGGCAGAGGAAAACAGGGCTTTCAGTTCGTCTATTGATATCAAGGGATGTTCCAGGATTTTCCTCAGGATAACGGGGGTCTTGCTTCCAAACTCCTCGTCTAACTTGGCTAATTTCTTCTTAGCCTTGGAATTGTACAACGGAGTCTCTTTCCTGCCTAGACCCTGGGCAGAATAAGCATAACCATCCTTCAGACCAGCCTGGTAGCCGACATCTCGGTAAGCCCTATATATCTCCTCCAAACCGCTCTTAAAGTCCTCCGACTGGGCAACCGCAGCAAGGAAGGCTCCAAAACCTTCAGTAATCAGCCAATGCTTTTCCCTCTCCAATCGCTGATTGTCGTCGGAGGTTATCCCATAGTCTGCATACATGGTGTTGAGCTGCTCCTGGGAAACGGAGCCAACCTCCTTCAAGTACTTCAACTCAGCAACCAACTCTTCTTTCTCCCTTGTCAGCACCGCCATCTTCTGCTCCCAGGCTCGCTCCTTCTTCTCCAGCATGACTCCAGCCCCCTGGAAAGAAGGTCAGTTTATATAAAAAAAAGAGGAAGGATTGTACACCTTCTCCTCCTGTAACTTCCTCTCAGCTTCAACCACACGGCACCTAAGACCGGCAGCAACAGATTGGGAAGCCTTAAGCTCAGCCTTGAGTCCCTCGTTAGCCCTCCTTAGATCGTCAACCCTCTGCAACATACCAGCACCCCTAAAAAAGCTCTCACAAAGAGACATGCTGTATTGGTCCTCGAAAAGGTCGTCCCTCAGTACAAAATTCACGAATTTATGTGAGGGAAGAACAACATGGTTAAGGAAGTCCCGAGCAGCTTCGGGAGTCCCTATCACCGAAGAACTGGTCACCTTCCATTTGGGGACATAAGTGAGAGGGATAGCATCTGCAAACAAGGGAGCGAGAGGGGATCGATGAGCGGGACCTTCAAGAGGAGTGGGTTTACTGGTCCCAGTAGCATGAGAAGGCGAGAGCTCAAAAGCTGAGGAGAAGCGGGCTACGCCCACCTCAGAAGCCTTATCCCGAACACGGGAGGAAGAGGGACCGGTAGGAATCTCTATGGGATCCTGAGAACTCCCCTGCAAAACAAGGAGAAGATATCAAAAACAAGACAAAAGCAAAGAAAAGGAACGAAAAGAAGAAAAAACCCACCAGTAAAGGCACACTCACAAGACTCGAAGACCTCAAGTGTTTAGATAAAGAGCCTTTGACCCCGACAGGGGGAAGATCAGAAACAGCGTTCGACGAAGGAGGGGGCTTCTGACCACTGGCACTTCGAAGTCTTTGTCGGATATTACGGGGAGCGGGGGCTGGCTGAGTACTTACAGATTTTCTCTTGCGAACTAAACGGATTTCCAAATCTTCATCTTCACTCTGATCAGCATGTTGGACAGGGGGAAGGTCGGGGGAACTTTCTTCCCCATCAGAGGGGTTCCCCTCGTCACCTCCCACGGTGACAGAACCCCCAGCCTGGGCAGATCCCCCTATAACCAACGCTGCCCCACTCCGGCTCAGACCCGGAACAACTTCACCATTAACCATGAACTGCACATCCTTGCAATCTCCCTGAAGCAACCTCCATAAAGTCAACTCTGCTGGAGAAAGACGCTAAAGATGACTACACGGACACAAAGAAGCAAAAATAAGCAAATGCAGACCTAAGACGAAAAAATACCTTTTTTGCCAAAGAAAGCTTTGGGATGAACAGGGTAAGAGGGACTCAATCCACCCATAGCCAAAATGCCCTCGGAGAAAGTGAAAGCCCTGGTAGGATGCTCATACATACGCTTCCACTGAACAGTCTCGTTCGCCAATAAGGAAGGAACAACATCTTCGATGGGAGTATCAGCATCCCTGGGCAAAGGGGATTCTGACATCATAGCAGTAGAGACGAAAATGAACCTACTTTTCCAATCCTTCGGGTAAGTAGAACTAGGCATGAAAGAATAACAGGGTTTTGACACGTTGTTCTGCCTCTTGGCAAAGGTAAACCAGTCTCTATCGGAGATCAGCTTGTAAAACATGCAGAACAAGGGAATGGAAGGCTCACCGGAGATGGTAGCACAAGATAATTCGAAATGTACCACTCTCATCCACCCCAAAGGATGCAACTGAGAAAAGTGAACCCTAAAATGGCGAAGCAAATCAACTTTAAAAGAGGAGAGTGGATATCGGACCCCGCAAGAGGAGAAAGCTAGGGTGTAAAGAGGGATCACATCCGGCGTAAACACCGCCGACTCATCAGGATTCGGCAAGGTAGGAGAAAACTGTTCAGGGATGGCAAATGTCTCGACAAAGGACCTCAAATCCTTTGTTGTCAAGACTGATTTGATTACAGAACGACCGGAACGACTCATAGTCGGAGGAAGAACGGCGATCGAAGAAGAAATGGTGGGCAAAAGGAATTGTGACAGGGAAGAAAGGGAATCTGAAAGGTTAGATAGAAAAATTTGAGAAGATATAGGGTATTTAAAAAGGGGGCAACTGACATGCAGATAACCGTCCCATCATCAATCTCGTCAAAATTCAAAAAAGGGGCACGTGTTGATAAGGGGATAACTCCCACTATAGGTATCCGGCGAAATAATGGCTAGTGGGGGCGATTGATTACAATTGACCGGGAGAGGGCCCACACACGAAAAGAAAAACTACTCTTTGAACAGTTATGACTCAGCCCCGGATCATGAGCCTCGGGTCTCAGAACCAGGGACTAAAGATGACTTGACGACGGGCCAGTGGGAAAGCCCACTTTACCCGCTCTGGATTATCCTTACAAAGGCCCAATTATACGAAAGCCCACATAATAGAGTTACCTTGCCCATTAAGGTTTCTCTCCCTTTGTAAAAGGCGGGAAAACCACAAGCAGAGAAGGCAGGCTTCATTTAATATTGATAAGAAGAGGATCTCGGCTGGCACATGTACTTTCCGGGTAGGGCATTAAATGAGAAGATCATCTTACCGTTAGGGGTCAGACACGTGTCTGCACCCCTCGAGGACTCGCCGGGCCCGTTGGATCATCTAAGTAAAATATCCCACATGCTAGATAAGGGTTGGGTATTATATAAGAAGAACGAGGAAGGGCATAAGGTATGATCAGCAAAACCATCTCATTTACTTCATCCTCATTTACTGCTCCCATATTTATTTCCGGCCAATATTCTCATTTATGACACACACACACATTCGTTTGATTCACACCTGCGAGGAAATATTCCGGTGACACACTCATCGGAATAAGCTCCTCTATCTTTCCGGCAAGTTTACTTACTCTCACGGCGGTGCTTGGTCACGGATCCCCCCCCCCCCCCGGGGTCCTCCGTGGCGAGGCTAACGGTTTGTTCTTTTGTAGTAACGGAGATAAAGGCTCTCGACGTCAGCGAAGATCCATCTAACGTCATCCGGGAGTTGGGTATTCGACACTAGTGCTTGTCAATATTAGACATATACAAAACTGTGGGGGTGGTGGGAAATATATAATGTTAACCTAGGTCTATAAACTTGTGGTCGGCCAGAATGTGATATTATGGCATGCATTGAGCTCATACATGATTAAGATGTGTTTATAAACTTTTAAATAAAGATGTATGTTTCTTTAACTCATTGACACATTGATGACGTATGTTTTTAAGTATGTATCTCCAGGAAAACGACAATAATAGATGACGACGGGGGTAGCCCAAGGTCAATTAAAATGACTAATATGCAAGAGCTTAAAAGGTTGAAAGGTTCATCGGATGAAAAGCTGTAAAGTGAGAAAAGCGAGGAACAGTAATCAGTCACATCTGAGGACACACCTCACCAACTCACGCCCACAAACTCAGAGCAGGTCTGCACAAGTACACTCTATTAACCAGGGGTCCAAAGCCTTCAACCCCAAAAGGGGAAACCCTCCATTGCAAACAGGTTTCGCTAGTCTTGTATATGCCATTTCAGGAGATGTCTTCCCCTATAAGAAGACAGCTCATGTTCACTTCTGGGACATTCCGAAACACAGAGATTCCTTAATCTCTGGTCATTCAAAGAGTACTTGATCACTTCCAAGTTACTCTTCATCACATTCAACACACACTCATTCTATTTGCTTTCTTTTCTGGATTCGAGCTTGCCTCGAAGAAGGAACTTCAAAGCAAATAACAATTACATACTAGTGAACCTCCTTCCACATTTTGCAAACGTGGAGGGACCCCGCGACCTGCGTTAGGCAAAACTGAACCCTTCAGCCCTTTTGCCTAACCAACTCAGCTACCATCCTTGGTCTCGTGTTTGTTGCATCAACAAGTTGGCGCCCACCGTGGGGCTACGCCGCTGTTTCTTCTCAAAAAAGACCTAGTAGTGTAGCTCCTTTCACTCAAAACCACCATGTCCGAAAGTGGATCCCCGGGAGAGGTGAACCAGATCCCTAACACCTCCACCCCGGGTAGTGGCCTAGCTCACACAACTATAACAACACCGTTTTCAACTCCGGGGAGTACACCTGAGTTCCTTACCTTCAACACACCAACCCCATCCAGATCTGGGGCTCCGTCACCCAACGTTGGTGTGTCGGACACCCCGGCACGTGTTGAACTTACCCCCGAGGGGGTCGCTAATAACTTCCTCGAGCTAAGGTCACTTCTTAACCAGCATGTGAATAGAGAAAGGGAAAAGGGGGTAAGGATTCGTCTAGATTACGATGAACCTGAGCCAACGTTGTCTCCTGGGCCACCCCTACCACCCTTTGTTACAAGAGGTGAGGCTGGTCCCAGCAACCCTTCAAACCCTCATCCTTATCTATCCACTATGACAAATCCAACTGTTCATCCTATTCTCTCTTCCCAACCAATTGCTAGTGGCACTCCTCTGGGACACGAGTTAACACTTGATCAACTCCTACAGTCCCCAGTGACCAGCTGTCCTGCTTCTCTAGCTACCACATGGGAACAAGCTCTGTCCGTGCTCCCTTTAGCACGAAGTGCTGTTACTAGCACCCCTCTCGGGGTAAACTGCTCAGTTGGTCCAGCAAGCCTTCAGGGTTTCAATCTCATACCTAACATGATGTCACAGATGATGGCCAACTTCCCATGGCAACACTTCATCAATCAAGTGCTGGCCACCCAGGGAAACCATGGCAATAACAACAATGTGGGTACAAGACCTGAAGAAGACTTGGCTAAACCTTACAAGCCAAGTAACCTTTCATGCTTCTCAAGGCAGATAGCTGATTATGATTTTCAGTCAAAGATCAAGATGCCAGCCCACATCAGAATGTATGATAGGACCGAAGATCCCGAAGATCATCTCCAGATCTTCACTGGTGCCGCTCGAATAGAAAAATGGTCAAATGCTGAATGTTGCCTAATGTTCATGCAGACTCTTGTTGGATCCGCCAGAATCTGGTTCAACGACCTACCTGCTCAAAGCATTCGAAGCTTTGACGATCTCAGCAGAGGTTTTCTGGCAAACTTCTCCCAACAAAGGCGATACGTTAAGGACGCAACAGTAATCTTCCAGATAAAACAACGCGACGATGAAAGCCTTCGGGCATTCATCGAACGATACAAGAAAGAAGGGCTAACCTATGTAGGGGCTGATGAGAAAATGAGAGTGGCCGGTTTCATGAACGCCATAACCTCCAAATACCTCACACGGGATTTCAACAAATCTCTGCCCAAAACCTTGGAGGAAGCCCTTGAAAGGGCCGAAGCTCACATTCGGGGAGAGGAAGCTGTGGATATCAAAGAACAAAGGAAAAGGGGGCCAGGCTGGCGAAGCAGTAGCCCAGCCAGAAAGAGAGGAAACTTTAACTCTTACGACAGACGCCCAAAGGGTTCAGACCCTCGAAGGGTTGAAGGAAGAAACCCTTCAGGCAGAGATAAAGGCATGAGTTTCACTCCCCTCACCAAAACCCCTCAAGAAATCCTGGCAACAGAAGAAGTCAAGCAAAACTTTAGACCTCCCAGGCCTCTCCCCAAGAGTCGAAAAAATGAGAACTCCACGCAGTTCTGTGAGTTCCATGAAGAAAAGGGGCATCGCACCAATGATTGCTTCCAACTGAAAAAGAGAATTGAAGAGGCCGTTAAGTCAGGAGAGCTCGCTCATTTGGTAAAAGGGGTTCGAGACAAAATGGCTGAAGGCAAAGGGAAGGAAGTAAACATGGTGTATTCTGATGAAAAGGTTCCTTACAAGAAGCGGCGGTTGGAAGATTGGGAGCTTCAGTGTGTCTGCTTCCCCCCAACAAGGAAGGACCCACTTCCTGGTCCCCTTGTGGTTGAAGCCACCGTGGGCACATTACAAACGTGTAAAGCATACATAGACACGGGAGCAACCACTGAAATCATGTTTGAGAAATTTTTCAACCAATTAAGCGATGAGGAACGTTCAAGGCTTCAACCCTCTGGAACCTCCATAAAAGGTATCGCCGATATAACCTTGAAGCCTTTGGGGCAGATAACCCTTGATGTTTGTTTTAAGGAGGGATCAAAAGAAAGAACCCGATCACTGACTTTTGTGGTTATCAACATCCCTTCCAACTATGACGTAATCATAGGGAGGCCTGGACAATGTGCATTCTACATGGCAGTGTCTATCGGCCATGGCACCGTCAAATTTCCTACTGAAAGAGGGATTGCAACCCTTCAACCCTCTCAGGAAGCTTACCTGATCGAGGGTGAAAGTTCAAATGGTGAGAAAGACAAGCAAGGGTTAGTCATTAACCCTAAATACCCTGAGCAACGAATAAGGGTCAACCCCAACCTTTCCCAAGAGACTCTTTCATACCTTGAAAAGCTGCTGAAGCATCACAGTGATGTGTTCGCCTGGTCTCCTGAAGATATGACTGGAATCCCTCGAAACATTGCTGAACACGAGTTAAGAATACCACCAAACGTCAAGCTGGTGGTTCAAAAGAAAAGAAGCCTGGCACCCGAGAGAAGCTTGGCAGCTTGCCAAGAGGTGGAAAAGCTTGTATCAGCTGGCATTCTCCGAGAGGTCAAGTACCAATCATGGATTGCAAATCCTGTTATGGTCAGAAAACCCGACAACTCTTGGAGAATGTGTATAGATTTTAAAGATCTTAACAAGGCTTGTCCCAAAGATTGCTACCCGCTCCCGGAAATTGATCTCAAGGTTGATTCCCTCACGGGGTATCCGTTTAAATGTTTTCTTGATGCATACAAAGGTTATCACCAAATCCTCATGAAGAAGGAGGATGAAGAAAAGACAGCTTTCCACACAGACAAGGGCATTTTTTGTTACCAAAAGATGCCTTTTGGCCTCAAAAACGCAGGTGCCACCTATCAGCGACTCGTTGATAAGGCCTTTGAAGACCAAATCGGTAGGAACATGGAGGCATATGTCGATGACTTGGTGATTAAGAGCAAAACGGAGTACCAAATGCTTGATGATATCCAAGAAACTTTCAAAAACCTTAGAAAGATCAACATGAAGCTCAACCCGGAAAAATGCTCGTTTGGATTCGATGAAGGAAAATTCCTGGGGCACATCGTTGGAAAGCAAAGTATCAAAGCCAACCCTAACAAGGTAAAAGCTGTCCTTGAAGCTAAACCACCGAGAACCAAGAAGGAGGTTGAAAGCTTAAACGGGAAGCTCGCAGCCTTGAAGCGTTTTACCTCAAAACTGGCCGAAAGGTCTCTACCATTCTACAAAACGCTCAAGAACTGCTCAGATAAAAAAGATTTCAGATGGACCGATGAAGCTGAAGAAGCTTTCAATCAAATGAAGCAGCACTTAGCTTCCCTACCTGATATCGCAGCACCAGAAACTGGGGAGCTCATATCGGTGTACCTTTCAGTTGCCGACGAAGCCATCAGTGCAGTTCTCACTATCGAAAGAGACAAGGCTCAGGTACCCGTTTATTTTTTCAGCAAAACTCTAAAACTAGCTGAAACCAAATATCCTCCCCTTGAAAAACTCGCTCTAGCCCTGGTTCAAACAGCCAGAAGGCTTAGAAGATACTTCCAAGCACATCCTATACAAGTGGTCACTGACCAACCTGTCAAGAATGTGCTTGAAAAACCTGAGAACTCAGGAAGGTTGGCAAAATGGGCAGTGGAACTAGGTGAACATAACATCACCTACGTCCCACGAAAAGCCATTAAAGCTCAAGTCCTGGCTGACTTCCTCGTTGAAGTCCCAAACCAAACAATTGAAGAAGTAAACACCACAACCGTTGAACCCTCCAACCCTGAAGCCTGGAAATTATTCACTGACGGGGCTTCAAGCGTTGAAGGGTCAGGAGCTGGTTTAGTCCTAATCAACCCTGAGGGGCTAGAATTCACGTATGCTCTCCGTTTTAATTTTCAGACCACCAATAACGAGGCTGAATATGAAGCACTGATCGCTGGTCTACGACTGGCCAAAGAAATGAAAGTCAAAAAGCTTGAAGTGTTCACTGATTCACTACTAGTATCAAGCCAAGTTAATGACAGCTATGTCGCCAAGGAGCCCAACATGAGAAGGTATAAAGAAAAATCCAAGGAGTTAATGAACACCTTCCAGACATGCAACATCAAACAGATTCCAAGATCCCAAAACAAAAAGGCCGATGCCTTGAGCAAATTGGCATCCCTCACGTTCGCCCACCTCACGAAAAAGGTGTTGGTTGAAGTGTTAAAGGCTCGGTCGATTGATGAATTGGAAGTGCAAGATGTAGTAACCGAGGAAGATCCAAAATGGATGACTCCTATCAAAAAATTCCTTCAAGATAATGAACTACCTAATGATCAAACAGAAGCCGAAAGGGTAAAGATCAAAGCAAGACAATATGTGTTGCAAGGAGAAACTCTCTATAAAAAAGGTTACCTTGCACCCTTGCTAAGATGTGTGGGCCCTGAACAAAGCAAATATTTGGTTAAGGAAGTGCATGAAGGAATATGTGGAGCTCATTTTGGAGCTAGGTCGGTAGTTGCAAAGCTCATGAACCTTGGATATTTCTGGCCATCGATGCATCGTGATACCGTTGAGCAGCTGAAGAAATGTGATGCCTGTCAAATCCATTCCCCAATACCAAAAAGTCCCAAACATGACCTGGTTCCCATAACCTCGGCATGGCCATTCCATAAATGGGGGATGGACATTGTCGGGCCATTCCCTCCAAGCAAAGGGGGAGTAAAATTCCTATTGGTAGCAATTGATTACTTCAGCAAGTGGCCAGAGGTCAAACCCCTTGCCAAGATCACAGGAAAGCAAGTCATAGACTTTGTTTGGGAAAATATCATCTGCCGTTATGGGCTGCCAGGGGTAATTGTCACCGATAATGGGAAACAATTCGCCGAGAAACCCTTCAGCCTTTGGTGCAAGGAATACAGGATCAACCAAATCTTCAGCTCAGTGGCTTACCCGCAGTCAAACGGCCAGGTTGAAAGGACCAACAGAAGCATAGTGGAAGGCATCAAAACAAGATTGGGGAGGTATGAAAGTAATTGGCTTGAAGAATTGCCTAGCGTTTTATGGGCAATTAGAACAATAGAAAAAGCATGTCACAAGAAGACACCTTACAGCTTGGTATTTGGATCCGAGGCCGTAATCCCCGCTGAAATAGGAGTTGTAACCCAACGAATTGTCAACATGGATCCCGAAGTAAACAAGCAAGAGACCATGTTGAACTTACAACTCCTAGAGGAGGCCCGAGATCAAGCAGCAATACAAGAAGCCAAATACAAGCAAAAGATGGAAGCCTACTACAACAAGAAGGTCAAGAACGAACGATTCAGGCCAGGGGATCTAGTCCTCAGAAACAACGAGGCTAGCAAAAAAGAAAATCAAGGGAAACTAGGCCCAAAATGGGAAGGTCCATACACCATCCTCGAAGCACACAAGGGAGGGTCCTACAAGCTGGGAGATCTAGAAGGCAAAAGGCTCCCAAGGCACTGGAACGGAAAAAACCCTGAGAAAGTTCTATGTTTAGAAAGTTTGGTTTGTATCAAAACAAAAACCTTTTGTAAAAGCAGATATTGCTTGAATGAATGAAGTCATTTTATCAAACTTGTCTTTCTATCCTAATATCAGGTTGAGAACCTAGCAAAAAACTCCATGGCAAGGGCCATGTAAGGGGATGAGCTCCCAGGCCATATCGCTCAATAGGTTCAAGGGTTGAATGGACCTATATAAGGGGTGAGTTCCTAGATCAATACAACTCCATGAGATTTGTTAAGAAAAAACAATAATGTCTCATAGACAGGTTTGAACAGCCTACACCAATCGTTCCTTAAGTCTTAGAAACACAATCAACAAATAGACTTACGAAATCAACTAAAACTACAAAGAAATAAGGAAAAGGATAGATACTACGTCTTGATGTTAATAAACACTAAGGTAAAGTGTCTGCAGCACGGAACCCTTTAAAGTGTAAAAAACATAAAGACAAAGTAAACAAAGACAAGGCAAGAAAATAAAAATAACCGACAAAAATAAACAAACTTATCAGTTAAACATGCAAGCCAAACCAGAAGCTACCAAGGTTTCAAGCCAACAGAAAATAAGCTTGAAAGGTTAAAGGCTTCAACCCATTAACAACTACACAAAAAAGCTTGAAGGGTTGAAAACCCACAAAACAAACCAAGCAAAATAAATAAACAAACATAACACAAACAACATAGCAACCATCATACCATAATTAGGAAGGCCATCAAAAGACCTTCAGAAGGAAGTCAAAGCAAGTCCTAGTAACTTGCAAATAAAACTAGTGTTCAATGGCCATACAGGCCTAACCAACCACAGGAACCTTAAGGGTTCCTAAAAACCTAATATTGTTTAAAACATTACAGACATTAAGTGTTTGCTAAGAAAGCTACGAATAAACATCAGTTATCAGAAGACTTGGAACCTTCAACCTTAGACTTCTTGGCTTTCTTAGCCTTCTTCGCCTTAGCACCTTCATCAACACCAACGGCAGAGGTCTCTAAACCAGCATCTTTTGAAGCATCAGGCAAACTTGAGAGGGTATCATCGCTATCCCCAGAATAAGACCTCTTCCTTGACAGGGAACCCAAAACCTCAGCACAAACTTTCTCATTCAACCCCTCAGGCTTCAATTCCTGTAAAACAGATAAGGGCTTACCAAAGCAAGATGATACTTCATGAATGTAAGGGTAGGTTAGCCTCTCCATCTGCTCAACAGAAGCCTTGAAGATATCAGAAGCCTCGGGGCGAAACATAGGTGACTTCTCCAAGGGTTGTCCGGACTCATGAAGCTTGTAGCCAGCAGTAAGGCCTTGATGTTTCCCCAGGTTCAAAAGCTTAGTGTAAACATCACCAAGGGCAGAGTTAAACTCCTTGGAATGTAAAAGATAAGTGACAACCTGCTGGAAACCATGCTCAATCAACCACTGATTGTCCGCAGTCACTTGGCCAACCGAAGCTTTCAACCCTTCCTTTTCTTCACGAAAAGCCTGCTCCTGGACAGCCAAGGCCTCTCGGTCAGCCTTTAGCTTCAGCAAGTTAGCCTCAAAGCTCTTCCTCAGATCACCCATCTCAATATCATGCATCTTTTTCAAATCATTAACCTCCTTCTTCCACGCTGCTTCCTTCTCTGCAAACCCAGCTATTTCCTTCTTCATTGATGCTAGGGAGGATTTCATCTTATCCTTCTTCTTGGAGAAGTCCTCATATTCCTGCATCCTTTGGCGAAAGCGAGTAATCCCTTGAGGAAGCATAGCAGTAAGGTTACAGGTGGTTAAAACCATGCGAGACAACATAAAGTCATCATCCATCTCAGCGATGGTTTCACGCACAGAAGGAGGAGCAAGATGACTAAGAGCATCCTCACAAACAGCAGCATCCTTGAAGGTGTCATCATTCTTCACTAGCCAAGCAGGCACATAAGTACCTTCAGGGTTCAACCCTTCAACGTCCCTGCTTGAAGATTCCTGAACAGGGACAACCTTCTTGCCTCGAACCTTCTTACCATGAACAACCAACTCCTTGTCCTTCTCAACACCTGCTTCAACTTGATCCTCCGAAACTTCAATATCATCAGTCAAATCCACTGGCTCAGTAGAAGTGGATTGAGGACCAGCTTTCAACAAACGACGAGAAGTTCGGCGAGTTGAAGACTTGGGAGCATTAGACTTGGTAAAACCCTTAACGTTGGCAACACTAGCATAACCCGTACCCTCAAACCTTTGCTCGGAAGTCCTAACCACAACATTCTCACCCGGAACAGACGGGGCACCCTCAAACACAACATCGGACGTGTCGTCACTCTTGATAAAGTCCAAAGCAGACATAACTGGTAAAAACAAAACAAAAGAAAATAAGGCATAAGCAAAGTAAAATAAGAAAAGGCATAAGGGAAAAAATGCATACCAATGCCATTTCTCATTAACACCGGATCCCGATCGGCTTTTCCCCAAATATTACTAACCCCTAAAAGCACTAACAAATGTTCGGGAAAGGGACGAACCCTCGAAGGGCACCCCCGAATGGCTGAAAGAAAAGCATTGTTCAACTCTGATTCAGAAGGCTCCGGATCATTAAGAACAGCATCCGGATGCCTCCACACCATTTTGAAAGGAACGATAGATTCAGAAACCCAGAAAAATCGATCCTTCCAGGACCCAAGCGTTGTAACCATGGATGAAATAAGACAAGTATCAACCTTTGATGTCTCAAAGGTGAACCAGTCACCATTTTTGGCTAAACGAAAAAACCTCCGAAAAAGCAACAAAGAGGGATCATACCCAAGAGCACGACACAACATTTCAAAGTGCAAAACCCTAGCCATCCCCTTCGGATGAACTTGCCCAAAAGAAATGCGATAATACTCAATGTAGGTCCCTTTTCGCGGAGGATTACGAACCTAAACCTTGTTATACAAACCTACTAGCAAGTGCGGAATCCAAGCTAGTAGGCAAACCGGGATGAAGCAAGTAGAGAAACAAACACACAAGATTCACCGATTAACACCACTGTATTAATACGTATGAAGGTTCCGGTTTTAAGCACAATGTTTACAATCAGTTTGCAAACCCTCAAAGTGTGTGTGTGAATGTTTCGGACAGAATGCTCTCAACTTCCTTTCAGTCTGTCTGTGTGCCTCTATCTTTCACACTACACTGCATGGGTATATATACACCCAGCCCAAGATGTCTGGTCGAAGGATCCGATAGATGGTCCGAAGGATCATCTTTCGGATATAGTGCTTTCGAAGGATCAGCAAGGACCTCGAAAGATCACCTTTCGAGGTCTAAGCATTCGAAGCATATCTTTCGTGGGGATCGAAGGATCCACATCATCCTTCGATCCCTTATCCTTCGACTCAGACACTTTACATTACAACATATTGGCCAAGTCAAACTAGGAGGATAGTTGACTTGGTCAACTTACAGACTAACTTAGGAAATCGTTTATACACAGACCGAATACAGACAAAGTACAGACACAAGTGCACCAACAAACTCCCCCTTGGCTGTAGCTTTGTCTTTATCTTCCATAGTTGTAGACTCGTCTCGAACTTCGACGGTCTTTGGTCTTCGAGTTACCAAAACTCTGATGTCCTTTCAAGTCTTCAATGTCGGAGGATCTTCAAAGTCTTCACGCCTTGAAAGCAGAGAGTGTATCAACAAACTACCCGTATCATGTAGGAAGTGTGTTGACAAACTCCCCCTTAACATAAGCTCCCCCTTGAGTTATGCTCGTGAAATACTTTAACTTTATGAAGTGAGATCCTTGTGGTGTTGATGATGGCCAGCGGCTACTCGATCATTTTCATCTCTTGAGCGCCTTCTCGTCGTGTCTTTATTCCAAAGCTTGTCATCGACCATGTTCTCCTAGCCTTTAGAATCTGCACATGCAAGAAATCTAAACGCATAATGAGAACAACTGCTTGGAACATAGAATAAGCAAATGACACACGAATGACCATGTCACAATCAAACACCGTCCGACAGTTTGAAAGTTGAATAAATTTGTCAATTTCAGTCTTTAACTTTCAAAACATGCAAATTTCGACCGTTTATGAAGATTTAGTCAGTTCGGTTTTCGTTCAGGTTTCAGGCAACGAAGACTCGAGCTCCAACATCGTACGATCGAAAATAAAGTAGAAAGAAAATCTTTTTGGCTTTTATAAAGTTTATATTAAAACAGATTTTAGGTGTGTTTTAATATAGAGAAAGACAACAATTTTAATATCCTTTGAGTGTTATCAAACGACATCACCGCTAATGTCGTGCTGATATGCACCAAACGACGAAACTGTTTAAAAGAAACAATAAAAGTTAAGCAGTAAATAAATATATACAGACATTCTTTTTGTGAGTTTCGAGGGTAAGAGAATCATATCAGTGTACGGTCATGCCAAAACACTCTTGTTGTTCAGTTAGTTAACATTAAGATAAGCATCCTATAACAATTATCGGTATTGTTGTCCACTTAAGCTCAACTTATCAGATGTAATCATGGCGAGGGGATACGTTAATGTATAATTTATACTTACCGACCGGTGTTCATCCACATCACGACACATTCCCGTATCAAGGTATGCACGAGAGTTCATCTTACCGGTGAGTATACTGATTATCATCTGTTTGACCGTATAAATTGTGAGATACTCACTTATTTTGATTTGAAAACAAGCCCTTTGTGATATAATCACTTATTGATGAGGAACTTGATTTTCATATGCATGAGGGCACAGGTGCAAGTCCGTGAACAGGTCAGTACTTCCGTACAGCAGAGAGACGAACTTGACACCCGGATAAATGTGATATATTATCACTTATTTGATTTGGACATGTGATTGTTTATCACTTATTGAGGTCAAATGCAGTATGTAATATGTACACGTATGTATAGTATCATGGAAGATCTAGACTTGCGTCCCCGTTATTTTTCGGTAAAAGATACAACCATGATACCCAGATGATAAGCAGCATAAAGACCGAATATCTCAGAACCTCGGCAATCTATCAAACGAAATTTCGGTACTAAGACCATATGCCAATGAATGGTTCCCACCTGATCTTCAGTCGATTAAGATTTATATCACCCTGCACACTTTAAAATGATTGTGAGCCTACCGATACATCTTATATAGAGCTGCTTATCGTTTTTCATTTAAGGTTTAAAGAGGTTTGGATAGACCACTGATGTACTATCATTTTCTCTTTTGCTCTCCAGGAAACTCATTTTTGTTTTTCTATTGTTTTTGTGTTTTTGAAATTTTTCGATGTTTTTGGATTTTCAGATTTTTGGATTTACTCCCCCTAAAATCAATAAACTAAGATAAATTTAAAAACACACAAAAGTATTTACAAAAATGATTTTCCAATGTTGGTTTACTCTTGCTTGACCTTAATGCCGTTTACCAAAATTAAGTTTTATCAGAAAAAAAAAATTTAACAGAATTTTGGAGAAATCAGTTGGCATGTCGGTAAGCGGTGCGGACCATGACAACATTGACGAGTTTCACAAAGAAACAATCACGTGTGAGGTGATATTTGAGATCAACGTGTCAGGCCAAAGAGTGCTGTATGAGATAATAAAAATTCACAAAGTAGCTTAAATATCGACAAGTATAGGAGAGATTAGCAATTTTAAAAACCGTATCCTGCAACTATTTCGTGCATTGCAAGGAATCTGAGCATTCTCCCAAACTGGATATCCACCCGGTGTGAACTTCAAAGTCGATTTTGTAGCTACTGAATAATCTCTTGACAGCAACAAAATCATAAACCTCCGGGTCCGGCTGGTCTTCCACATTGTACCAGCGAAGGTCTTTGACTTTCTCTTTCAGAAATGGTGTGCGGATGTTCAATCCATGCAAAGGCATCGGCACACATTTCACTTCATTCGTTCCTGAGGACCCGATCAAAAACCAGAAGGACCAAAATTTTTGGCACGTTCTTCATTTGGTCGATTTTTGCACCTTCATTCAGCCACATTTTCTTTTTTCTTTCCTCTCTCTCCATCAAAGGCAACAATTTCTTCTGTCGCCTATCTTGTGCAAGGACATTCCACTATCAACAATCCTATGACTATCAATAGTTCCTCCTGGAACTTCCTGCACACTCACTCAGAGATTAGTTGGAGAGGGGGACCCAAGCCTTCATAGACTTGAGTTGCCCCTGAGAATCAAGAAATGTAATTTCAATTTCCTGATAATTTTCAAGCACAACACCTCCCTTTGAACCTTTACCTGTTTTAGGTTTCCAAGTTTGTTTTTGTTTACCAGAGTGTGTATTATGTACATTTTCTGGTTTTAAAGGTTGTGACAAACTAGGTTTCCTTTTAACAGTTTCCGGTCTTAAGGCTTTTTCGATCACCTTTACATTTTTACGTCGTTGTTTTGTTTCTTGCTCTTTAATAGTGCGTTTATCATGTTTTGGAGAAACAGTACGACGTTGTGAGTGACCTTGTTCAGAGGGGGTTCTTTCAACAAAATTTGGTTTGGGCAAGTTTGTGCAATCTTTAATGATGTGCCCAGACTTCCCACATTTGAAACAAGTTCTCCTTTCACCAAACTTAGGAGAATTTGTTCGACTGGCAGATGTTGAACCTGTAGAACCTGAGGTACTTGCACGTTCATCACACCCGTTTGTGTGTTGGGTGTAATTGTTATCGCTGTTACGCTTCAAAATCTTGACTTTTTGTACAAAATCGGTGTTTGATTTGTTTTCAAAAGTCTCAATTTTATCGGTACTCTTTGATGCTACAAATTTAACATCTTTGCTCTTCTTTTGATAACGAGCTCCTTTTGTTTCAACCTTAGCCTTTGGCTTTGGAGCTCGTTGTTGTTGTTTACCCTTAAAAGCAATTGGTTGTTGCTTTGTCGGTGATTTCTGTTTTCCAAATTGTTTTCTGATTTCAGCTTTTGGAATTGAATTACATTGAGTTACAGTAACTCTCGGAATTTTCTTTCCTAAAAACTGGTTTGTAGTATCTTCAAACACTTTGTCAATCAAGGATTGATTGACGTTTTTGATTTGAAAATCTTTGTCTGAATAAATTTTACTATCACCGATTAAAGTATACAACAAGTCATTGCTTTTAACAGCAAACACACTTTCTTTGTCATTCTTGACATCTTTGACAGGATTTATCACTTGCTTGACAGCAGGTTGCACGACAGGAGTAGGAGGATCACAAAGAATATGATTCTCAATTGGAATTTCTACTCCTTTCGCCTCATCAAGTGATTCATCCTGGTCATTCACATCTGATTCATCATCTGAAGAATCACATTCCTCAATACTTGGAGGACTTTGATTTGAAGCACATGATGACTTTTCTTTGTTATCAGATGAGCCCTCCGATGAATTGTCCGGTTTGAACCCTAGGCTAGTAGCAAATTCCTCAACATCAAGAGGCACACTGGGTTCATACCGAGGCATTTCCTCTTCATCGGGCATCTTGGTATAGTTGTTCATCAAAGGGGGCGGACATTTCTTATATCCTATCCCCTTCTGATTTCCTTTCGGTTGTTGAACCTCGATGATGTGATCAAGCACAAATTGGGAGTTAGAATAACTATCCAATTTTTGTTTGATCGCATCATGCTCGCATTGGGCAATGGCTAATTGCTTTTTGGTTTCCTCAACAAGGTTGATATAGTCGTTAATACTAACTTGTTTATGATACACAACTTTGTTCAATTCGGAAACACTTTTCTTTAGAGTTTCAATCACAGTTTTAAACTCCTTTTCGTTTTGAGTTAACGCCATGTTTGCCTCTTTGCATTTGGCCAGTTCAATTACCAAACTTTGATTGTGACTATGAACCGTTTCAGATTCACGTCTCAATTCAACACATTCATGCTTCATTTTAGCACATTCACTACATATGCTAGGAGTTTCAACCTTTACCTGACTTGAAGAAGCTGTGACATTAGTCATAGAGACAGTTTGAGAAGAGAAAGATCCATCTTCAGTGAGAATCTTCTCCATTTCTTTCGATGTAGCATCAGCTTTCTCGATCAAGTCAGATTTTTGACCTTTTGTCTCCTTGGCATCATCCGACAAATTATCAGCTTCAGAATCAGTTCTTTTATTTAAATCTGATTCTTCATTTAAACCTGATTCTTCATCCGAGCTGCCACTATATCCTGAACTGTCATCATTTCCCGAAGGTTCATCATCATTGACATTTTTGACAATTTCAGCATAGAACGCAGTTCTTGTTTGATCATCGTTTCCTAACTGTATGTCCGGACCACAATCGACACTTTGATCAGATTGAGGTTGTGTTGTGGAAACTTGGGCTTGTGCTTGGGTTTGATTGAACTGTGGACACGGAGAAGAGCTTGTATTGGATTCAAACTCCATTTGAAGCTTCGGTTGCTGAACGGAACTAGAACTAGCTGAAGGACCAAAACCCGGCAAATACATTTCTGTATTTTGAGTGAGTGCAATCCTTTGAGCTTTTCGAATTTCCACTTCGTTCTTTTGCTCCAACTTCTGAATGAATTCATAGATATTAACATTGACAGCATCTAAAACACCCGTATGCTTTAAAAACTCTATGAATGTGCTCCACTTTGGAGGTAGAGCATCAGCAAACCGTGCTACCATTTCCTGTTGAGATGGACGAACACCAGAATAACACATTTCACACATCAAATGATAATAGCGAGTAGTCATATCATTTAGGGTTTCATTCTCTAAGAAATGAAATGATTCGAATTTCTTCTTCAACAGATCCTGGCGTATCTTTCTAGTAGCTGCATATCCTTCTCCTTGTTCTACCACAAAATTCTGCATGTTTTGATTTTGCTTTGACACCAAAGCCCATTGACTTGCACTGATTGAAGGCTGTGGAAACATGCTCTTTGCCCAATCTGTAGCAGTGACTAACTCTTGATTGTATCGTGAGTCCAAACTCCAATCCCATGGACTTGTACAGTTCATTTTGATCAAATATTAATTGAGAATCTACACAAGCACAAACTGTTAAGTGCAAACAGTTAAGAATTGAAAGATAAAAACCTGTTCGAAAGATCAAGACTAGTTCGAATGATCAACAGTGATCGAAAGATTACTGTTGAGTTTCGAGCAAAGTCTTCGAAAGATTTACAATGAAGGATCCTTATCTTTCGACCAATTATCACGAAAGATTCACAGTTCGAAAGATCTTTATCTTTCGAATACTGATCTCGAAAGATTCACAATGAAAGATCCTTATCTTTCGAGATGAATCCTTATCTTTCGGACTACTATCTTTCGAAAAGATTCCAAACACGAAGGATAATTCTTAGACTTCGAAAGACTACTCGAAGGATGCTAATCTTTCGAGCTGTCTCTGATCGAAAGATGATCTTTCGAAGTCGAAGGATATCTTTCGGAACTTCTGACACAACTGACACAAAGTTGACGGGTAGGTGGGAAAGGTGATGGGTTGGTGCACAACTTTTGGCAGAAGGTATGTGCAGACACAACTTTTCACCAAACTTTGAAAATTTTCCCAAAATGGACAACACCTTATCCACAACCAGTCGCCGGAAATATGATCGGAAAATGGCCGGAAAAATCAAAGTCTCTTAAAAACAAGTTTTCAAGTTACCCAACCCAACCTTGAACACTCCCGAAGGTTTAGAAACCGTTTTTCAGCTTAAACAAGCAAGAAAACCACCAAAAACGGGTGCTAAACCAAGTGTTCAAACACACCAAGAACTTGAACAACCCGGTTTTAAACAAGGTAAAGAGCCAAGCTTTGATACCACTTGTAGGTCCCTTTTCGCGGAGGATTACGAACCTAAACCTTGTTATACAAACCTACTAGCAAGTGCGGAATCCAAGCTAGTAGGCAAACCGGGATGAAGCAAGTAGAGAAACAAACACACAAGATTCACCGATTAACACCACTGTATTAATACGTATGAAGGTTCCGGTTTTAAGCACAATGTTTACAATCAGTTTGCAAACCCTCAAAGTGTGTGTGTGAATGTTTCGGACAGAATGCTCTCAACTTCCTTTCAGTCTGTCTGTGTGCCTCTATCTTTCACACTACACTGCATGGGTATATATACACCCAGCCCAAGATGTCTGGTCGAAGGATCCGATAGATGGTCCGAAGGATCATCTTTCGGATATAGTGCTTTCGAAGGATCAGCAAGGACCTCGAAAGATCACCTTTCGAGGTCTAAGCATTCGAAGCATATCTTTCGTGGGGATCGAAGGATCCACATCATCCTTCGATCCCTTATCCTTCGACTCAGACACTTTACATTACAACATATTGGCCAAGTCAAACTAGGAGGATAGTTGACTTGGTCAACTTACAGACTAACTTAGGACATCGTTTATACACAGACCGAATACAGACAAAGTACAGACACAAGTGCACCAACACTCAAGCAAGTTCAAAACGAAAAACGAAAAAAGGGTAACGAAGATTAGACCACTGAAAATGACGACAATACAAGGCAATCGAACCAGGGTTTGGTTTGTCAACAGGAACATCGCAAACAGGGGCAGTTGGGTTAAATTTTTTATCAATACCATACTCCAAACAAAACAAGTCTACTTCCTCTTGTGTCATTCGAGAGAATGACTTTGCTAAATCTTTAAGAGCACCCATTTTTGAAGAAAGTAAAAACGAAAATGGAGAAGAAAAACTAACCTGAAGGAAGAAACTTGGAATGATTGTGAGTAAAATGAAGAAGTTCTACAAGTATAAAATAAATATGATATTAAAGCAGGGGTAATAAAGGTAAATAAATGGCTCCTGCAAAACCGCCGCCTGACACACGTCAATCAAATCAACTGTCAATCGTTTAAAATTCAAAATTCAAAAAGTAACTGCCTCAAGCCTTTCAAGCCTCCAAGCAACGAACCCTTGAAACCTTTAAAACATATGCATAAAAGTCAGAAGTCTTTGAGCATACTACCCCAAAAAACCTCTGACTTGGGGGGCTGACGACGGGGGTAGCCCAAGGTCAATTAAAATGACTAATATGCAAGAGCTTAAAAGGTTGAAAGGTTCATCGGATGAAAAGCTGTAAAGTGAGAAAAGCGAGGAACAGTAATCAGTCACATCTGAGGACTCACCTCACCAACTCACGCCCACAAACTCAGAGCAGGTCTGCACAAGTACACTCTATTAACCAGGGGTCCAAAGCCTTTAACCCCAAAAGGGGAAACCCTCCATTGCAAACAGGTTTCGCTAGTCTTGTATATGCCATTTCAGGAGATGTCTTCCCCTATAAAAAGACAGCTCATGTTCACTTCTGGGACATTCCGAAACACAGAGATTCCTTAATCTCTGGTCATTCAAAGATTACTTGATCACTTCCAAGTTACTCTTCATCACATTCAACACACACTCATTCTATTTGCTTTCTTTTCTGGATTCGAGCTTGCCTCGAAGAAGGAACTTCAAAGCAAATAACAATTACATACTAGTGAACCTCCTTCCACGTTTTGCAAACGTGGAGGGACCCCGCGACCTGCGTTAGGCAAAACTGAACCCTTCAGCCCTTTTGCCTAACCAACTCAGCTACCATCCTTGGTCTCGTGTTTGTTGCATCAACAATAGACTTTGGGTTATTTGTCGGCGAGGGCCAATTTATTACTGGTATTTTGTAAGAAAAAAGCTACTAGAGATGGGTTACTCACATGAATATTTCATTCTGATCCTACAAAATAGCAAAGGTGAGTTATTATAAACACCTTTTTTTCCAAAACAAGATACATGCTAATAAAGATGAGATCTTGATACTTGTGTTGCATGTCTATACGAAAAATCATTCATGATTTATATATTCGTATGTATCGCTTATATTCACGTTGTCGGCCATAGGGGTCTCATAGTAGCACACATATCTAAAACTGTTGCATAATATTTGTTACAAGTGGTCGTCTACAGTACACATACGCAAAACGGTGGGGTAGTGGGAATATATAATGTTAACCTAGGTCTATAAACTTGTAGTCATCCAGGAATGTGATATTATGGCATGCATCGACACACTAATGACGTATGCATTTAAGCATGTATCTCCTGGAAAACGACAATAGTAGACTTTTGAGTTATTTGTCGGCGAGGACCAATTTATGATGGCTATTTCACTAGAATTGTTGCTTAGTCTTCCAAGGTCTCATTTGTTTTAACAGGCATTACGCTAACCTCTTTTTGTGGTCATAACTAGTTTGTTGGAATTGTTTCTCTTGGGATTTAATGTGTCCAGTTGGGTGGTTTACATGACCTCTCTTTTGGACTTGACATCTACATCTATGTCCATGCTATGTGAAATTGGTTTTTACATGTTTTCATGGTTTCTCATATGATTAGAAGATAAAAGGATTTAAATTAATGATGAAATGCGGGGACATGGAATTAAATGTGCCTGGAATCAAATTGCATGGTTCTTTCTAGCTCTATTAATGATATTCAACTCACAACTTCATCCGGCCTTACAAAGCTAGTAAATACCAATGTGGACATCAATGTGAGGCTTGCTCACTTGGTAGAGGCACATGCCTCTTAGAGGAGAGTTTCCAGGTTTAGTCCCTTGAAGGGGTGAGTAATTTTGAATTATTAGTTTAATAATGTTAGTAGCAAAATTTACATGTTAATACCAAGGATAAAATAATTTGTATGCTAATAGCAAAAAATAATAATAGAATATCTATACTATTTCCAAAACAACTAGCAGCTAGAAATAGGAATCAAAATAGTAGTACCTCGTATTTGTGTAAATTGGAATGAAGGTAACATAATACAATTATCTCTATGAATAATGTATATATTCTTGTTTATTAAACACCACAAATATTGTAGCCTTGATTATTGAGGATGATTTAAGTTTACTTCTGCCCTTTTTCTATAGTGCCAAAATCTAAATTACTCCCTGTGTCAATGGTAAATTATCTTTATTAAAAACCACAAATTACTCCCTGTTTAAATTCTTGTTTACCCATTTTAAGCACCACAAATGCTGTCGCATTGAATATGGAGGATGATTTTAAATGTCAATGTTACATTTGCCCTTTTTAATTTATAGTCCTGTAATACGAATTATTGATCTTATGCCAACGGTGAATTCATGAAAAAAGCCTCAATAATAGAATTCGTATTGGTAGATTGCTTTGGACGTTTTATATCTTTGCGTTCACATTTCGTAAGGAAAAAAAACAGACCAGAAATTTATACAATTAATGTTTAGACAAAATCAAAACCGGTTTATAGAATTAAATATATGGAGTATCCATTGATTGTAATTGAACCTAAAACATTATGATGGTAATTCGCTTTATTTTATGTAAAGCGATGAAGTGGGTCAACTTTTTGTCTTCGGCCAAAAACCTTTTCTCGTTGCTCAAGCTTTCGACAAAAAAGCGAAACATATTCTCTTATCTAAGCTTCTTCCCTGTGCATGAGCTCCTCCCATGGCAGATGGTTCAACCACGCACGGTTCCACGAAATGATTGAGAACTACGACGGGGTTGAAATGCATTTGGTTCTTTGTCTTCAATAAAGTATTGCATGACCGAATAATTCAAGGAAGGCTGCACCGCAGGGAGGTTCCTTTAAAGCGGATGACTCGTCGGGCTGTCGGAGGGGGACTTTTTGACTTTTTTGAGAAAAAGAACTTGAATAAGTTCGTTTTTCTGAAGGAGTCGTCATTTAGGAGGGCTATGTCATTTACAAGCCCGTCGTATTTCATAACTACTCCCCTTACTACAGGGCGCTTACCTAGCCAACGGCCCCCCCAAATTTTTCTGGTTCACCCCAACATTCCCCGCTTGCTGGCTGTTTCTGAGCAGTTTTTGGATATCAAACGAACCTCCCCATAAGGTAATTTTAATGTGGCCGATTTCCCTTATTTTGCAATCAGTTTCGCTACAGCACCCACTGCTCTAGCTAATTGGTAAACATAATAATAGTTACTTAAAGATAAACAATAAACGCTTGTTTGTTACAAGGTTGTTTTTTTTTTTTTTTTTTTGAATGGGAAAAAGTTACTCCTATCCTACGTTACACCAATTAACTAAATAGCTCAACTCTAAGAGGCAAGTGGGCTAGCCACATTGGCGTTTGCTTCAAGTGATAAGCTATTTAGAGCGAAAGGCCAACTAAATAAACCTTTTTTGTATTTTTTTTACAAACCCTCAAATATTAGCATACACCATTAACTAAATTGTATAACTATCTGGTTCATCAAAAAAATACGGGGAACATGCTTTCGTTTATAAACTTAAAGAAGATTATATTTTGAAAATAAAATACTTACTATAGACATACAGACAAGCCTACCTTTAAATAGAAGTGTTTTCAAAAGTGAAAAATCACATCGCTAATGTAACGCAAATCCTCATAAGTTATGTTAACATGATAATTGATAGCAAAATATAGGCATTTTCTTAAAATCTTTTTAACGTTTCAAAATCAGAAAAATAAATTACAATAGTGATATATTACCCACCTATTGTAGCGGGGGTGTTAAAGCTTGTAAGGCCCAGTTTCAACTATTCGTACACCATAAGATTTTATTTGAGAAAAGAATGCATTAAATGGGATTATTGATGGTTTTCAAAATAGAAATAAAAGAAAGTTGGTAATGATCTTTGACTCGAGCTTAGTCTCACTATTCCAATGGGAAGTTGGTTCAAAAATTAAATCAATAAAAATAAACGAGTGAATGAACCAGCCGTGTTGGGAGGGGGGGCGAATGTGCACCACAGGGATAAGAAAGCGCCTCTCTTACCACTAGGGCAGAAACTGATACGTCTCTAAACTTCGATTCAAAAAATATATATTATTAAAGATGGCGAAGATAGTATTCATACGTACCATCATTAAAGATATATATATATAAATATATATATATATATAAGGGAATGTTCAAATGAAAACCACTAGTTATTGTGAAAATTCTAAAACTCATTAAAAAAGCCAAAAAAACATACCAAATTTTTTTTGGATACCAATTTTCGCCATTTTTTATATATAAAAAAAATTCAAAAAAAATTTTTTTTTTGTAGTGCACATGTGTAATACTACACATGTACTACAATTTTTTTTTTTTGAAATTTTTTTTTATATAAAAAAACCTGTGATTTTTATAAAAAAATTGAAAAAAAAAATTTTGTGTGTGTTTTTTAGACTTTTTTTAGTTAGTTTTCGAGTTTTCACAATAAAAGTGGTTTTTATTTGAACCATCACTATATATATATATATATATATATATATATATATATATATATATATATATATATTGTTTACGAGTGATCATGAATAGCGATTTAAAATTTGATCTAATATATATACTTTTTTAATATTTTAATATTGTAATAGTTGTAATTATATTTTCTTTTAGCTTTAACGTTATTTTCGTTTTTTCTTTTCTAAAACCATATTTAGTTTTTTAATATTTTTTTTCAAAACATATTTTCTTTATCAATTAACTTAATGTTTCTTTTGTTTTTTTTTTTCTAAAAGTTTAAGTACATAACTAAATCGATGCCGATGGTTTGGCTTTCTAAACAAAAATACTACATTTTCAAATAACGTCCCTCTATTTCGCCGCAAAGCGGACGCCAACAAAACTAGTATATATAGTTTTCGAAGGACCATGAATAGTAATTTTAAATTAAAAATAATATACAGCTTTTTTAATATTTTATTATATCAATATATTATTTTTAATATTTACTTTCAACTTTTAACATATTTTCATTTTTTCCTAATTACTTTTAGTTTTTAACGTATTTTCATTTTTTCCTTTTCTAAAACCTTATTTCCTTTATCATTTATTTTTGTTTTTAATAATTTTTTTCTTTTTTTAAATCATCTTTACTTTATCAATTAATTTGATATTTCTTTAATAACTTATGTTCGTTGATTTTTTTTCTAAAACTTAAGTACGTAGTTATACTTAATTTTTACCCTCAATCAGTATAAGTTTTATTAAAAAAGAATTTATATTTAAAAATAAAAGTATTTATTTGGTATCGTAAAACATACGATGATAAACTAAACCGATTATAACGGTTTGACTTTCTAAACAGCATGCTACATTTTCAAATAACGTTTGTTTACATTATCATTAATTTGCTCTGTTTCGCCACAACGCGAGACGGAAAAAAAAACCTAGTATTATATAATATATGCAATTAAAAAACTTAAGTGATGTTATTAGAGAACGAGAATGAATAAAATAAAATTATTTAAAATTACGTTTTTTTAACGGTGAGAATTTTTAACTTGTTGTTAGAGAGATCTCGCACCCTCCTAAACAGAGGGCCCTAACCTTACTCTGAACAGACTATGTTGTCTTAACCGGGTCCACGTTGGCGTCAGAGTTTGGCTAACGGCGTTCCACGAGAAACCATACCACCACTACCAGTGGCAGCGGGTTGCGCCGCCATAAGAGAGAATCTCTTTGGTGTAACGCACGGTGAACTAAAACCCAGAGTGGCTCGGGCTCGAACTCTTGACCTTGGGTCTGGGAGAACTAGCCTTTATTGCCTTTATCCACCAAATATAACACTAATGGGGATTGAACTTGGGTCTCTGAAGAGAACCCAAGTGTTTCCAACTAGTAGATCACATTTCAAAATTACGTTTGAATATTACGATATTACTATTATTAGATATGATATTTAATGAAGAGTGAGAAAATCTGAGTGTTTTCAAGTCAAAACTCTTGTCTTCCCATCTCTCACTATAAAAGGATAAGGAACCCATGCTTATAACACATTTCCTCTCCTTCTAATCCTCACCGTAATTCATCCATATCCGGTCATCGGATCGGATCACCGGTAGAGCTCCTGTCGATCATTGTTTAAGATTAATGGCTAGTTCTGCAAATGATAAAATCGAAGTCAGTCCCATGCAAAAAAAGGACTGCTTGTTTTTTGTTGAGTATGGTATGTGTAGGTTTGGCAAGAATTGCAAGTACAATCACCCCCCTCGGGAAGATTCTCAGGTATACCTCTTACCTTTCAGTTATGTCTTCATTTCGTGTTGGGTTTCTAAAAAAGCAACTTATAGATTTCAACTCTTGGTAGGTTTCTAAAAAAGCAACTTATAGATTTCAAAACAAACAAACCCTATAATTTGGTTATCTTGATACACTATATTTGCTTTCGTATAAAGGGTTATGACAAATACTACTTACTTTTCGTATAAAGGGTTATGACAAACACTACAAAAAACCAACATATTTTTTGTTTTCTCGTAAAAATCACTTAACATTTTATTTGCACATAAAAGTCAACATACTTACTTTTTTTTTCCTAATCTTTTAACAATTGTTACACATTTAAAACCAACATAGTTTCTGTTTTTTTTTTTTTTCATTATACAAGTCCTTTAATATGCTAAATTAAAGAAAAAATATATCTGAAGTATTATCGGATGAAATAATGAAATTATTATTTGACAAATTAAAAATAATTGTGCATAACTTTGTAATGATTTTTAAATTTTCACACCATTTATTATGTTATTATTTTTAGTTTCTATTTTAAGTTACGTTGTCATCCATGTTCATGATGTATACCTATTTATTGTTTTTGAAAGAGTATTTATTATTATCAACTAATTTTGAGTGGCCTTTTCTTTTATTTTGACCTTCTCACTGATGTATATCTTTGTTATCTTTGTTCTTCTTTTGCAGGTTCGTCAAGAAGGAAGTGCAGAAATCGTGTATCCAAACTACACTCGTAGAATCCCTTGCAAGGTATAACTGCTCAATTAGATATCTACTATAAATTATATAGTCGTGGGTTTGTGAATTTGTTGGTATCAATCTCAAGGTTATTAATCTTCTTAGTAATTAATTTCTATTTGAATCCAACTTTATACATATAGCTATTGTTTGAAACAATAATTACAAATTGTTAGAGATGATATTTGGTAATCTGATTATAGTAACTTCTTATTCTTTTGTTATAAAAAAATCAATGATTTTTCTCTTAAGTTGTACTTGTGGATTTCTATGTAGATTTCCCCGACGCCCAAACGTAGTTGTGTTTTGTGGTTTTGATGGACTTTGTAATTAAGTTTTTGGTATGTTCAATAAAAGCTGTATATTATGTGGGTTGGGTTATATATAAACAGTAAAGATTATTATTAATTAATCATTCTTTCTATGGTAGGCATTTTGTTTGTAGATTTTGTGATTTTGATGAGTTTGTGAATTTATTGGTATTAATCTCAAGGTTATTGATCTTCTTAGTAATTAATATCTATTTAAATCCAACTTTATATGACTATTGTTTGAAACAATTACTTCATAAAGATGATAATCTTTTGTTATAAACCAAAAACCAATGCTCTTTTTTCTTAAGTTGTACTTGTCCATTTCCATGTAGATTTGCTCGTCGTCTACCCAAACGTAATTTGTGTTTTGTGGTTAGGTTGGATTTTGTAGTTAAGTTTTTGGCTTGTTCAATAATAGGTATTTTGTGGGTTGCTTTATTTATAAACACTAACATTATTAATTAATCATTCTCTTTATGGTATGGACAAACTATATTACTAATGACATGCTTGGCAAATGCTCTTGTATTGAATATACGTGACCTTGTACTTTTCTCAGGATTTCATACATCATACAAAAGTATCTATACAAGTTTGAATTTAAGTTCATGTTAGTAGAACATATATATTCACCATCCCATATAAAATCTAAGGAAATAATTGAAATATTATTCCTTGGCGTAACTTAATCTGGATAATTCTGGTATAGGAATTCTTGGAATGTGTAGTTGAGCATCTTTGATATGTAAGGTGAATACATATCATAAGCTTACATGATATGATAATTATGAAGCATACTAAAACTAAGGAGTGAACATTATCATAGACAACTGATGTGAACATTATTTTAACAACCTATACACATAATTTTGTTTATAAATTTTTTTAGAAGAATATATAAATGTAAGATTCTGATAAAGGAGATATGGCAATGGTTCAAATGATTATGGCTACAGTTTTTCCATGCCGGATATTGCAAGTATGGAAGCTATTGTGGATTTAATCACTCAATGCCACCTCCCCCAATTCAGTACAACTCTGATGGACTTCCGATGCGATGGGTAATATATTTTGTATTTGTTCTTTTTCTCGATCAGTCTCTAGGCGTATAAATTCTTTAACGAAGGCCATTGAGCACACCATCTTAGTATTAGATCTTAAAAATTCATTATTAGATTAATTAATAGAATATTTTTTTTAAACATTAAGGCAAGACAATTTCTTACTTTATCATTAGATATTAAAAATTCATTATTAGATTAATTAAGATAATATTTTTTAAACATTAAGGCAATACAATTTCTTACTTTATCTTGTGAATTATGCAGGGTGAGCAAGTATGTTCTTTCTATGTCAGTTACCATCGTTGTGGCTACCGAGAAGGCTGCAAGTTCCACCATCCAGAGCTAAACTACTACGTCCCTCAAGAGTATGCAGGTTCTCAAGCTTTTGGTCAAGCTCAGGAGTATCATGATGGACCATTTGAATCTAATGATGGACTGTTAGGATCCTCTGATGGAGAATTTATTCCAATTAACGAGTAATATATATGAGTAAATATATATGCTTGATAAGAAAGTTTGTTGACTTTAATGTTTGGAGTTTGGATATGTTGACGTTTTAAACAACTGGATGTTTGTGCATGGAGTTCTTTGTTATATGCTCCTTTTTAGTGCTGCATTTTCTGATTTTATCTTAGCGATGTGGTTCTTTAGTCTAAAACCAAAACAGTTGTGAAATACATTAGCGAACTAGCTCTATGCCTTAACCGAAACGCCATAAACAATGCTTTTACGACAATTATTTTTGACAACATTGACCATCTTGTTTTCCTTTTGTTAACAGTGATTGGGATCTATACATAACTCTATACAACATTCTTGCACATAAGTTATAGAGTAATGTGACATTCAAAGACCATAAATGATGTTGGAACAAAGACCATAAGTTTTGCTAGTCCTAATGCAGTACATTTGCTTATTTTTTATCTTGTTAAGATTAGTGAGCAAATATATTCTTTCTTTATGTATAATTATTGGGGTGGCAAAAGAACAAGCAGCAAGTTTAACCACCTAAAGCTAAAATAATTAATCCCCTCAAGTGTACGGTTCTCATAATTTTGGTCAAGCGTCAAGCTCAAGAAGATCATGACAGAGTGTTAGGATCTACTAACGGAGAATACCATCCGATAACCATTTCAAGCTCTCCACACTTGCTATACATATTGAGCAATATATACCTTATGTGCAACCTTGTTAAGATTATGTTTGGAGTTAGAATATGTTGACGATTAAATAATTGGATGTTTGTTCATGGAGACATTTCTTTGCTTGCATTCTCCATTTTAGTGCCCAAGTTTCAGATAATGTTAGTCACGAGGCTTTTCCTTAAAACTAAAACCTTCAAAAATATATTAGCGATGAGGCTTTTTTTGTCTCAACAAATGCAATTGCAAGCTAAGCTTTGTGATGGTCATTCAAAGATTTGGGATGTTGTTTTTCCCCTTTTTTGTAATTCTTGTGACCCATACACGATTATTTGTAAGATTATTGCATGTAAGCTTTAGAGTAATGTGAAACTCAATTGGTTGTTGAGCATTTGAACAACTTAACATTTAGAGCATTTCTATTAGAAGCAATCTAAGAAAAACTAGGGCATATGCGATCAAGAAAAAAATTGCAGTTATGTCATGTAGAGAAGACCGATAGTTACTATAAGCAAAAAGAAATATAAAGGCCTATGTTAGTTCTTAAAAGAAACAGAATAAGATTGCATTCAATCTATCAACCACAAGATCTTACAAGTATTGAAACTATTGTGGACTTAATCTGTTAATACCAGATCCCCCACTTTAGGACAACTCTAATGGACTTCCGATGCAATTGGTTATTTATTTCTTATATATATTTTTTATCTATTTTTTTCGCAATTAGTCTTTAGGTCAATAAATTCATTAAATATGGCAATTTATGCACACCCTCTTAGTAATAGATCTTAAAACTTCGGTATAAGATCTTGGAGAGAATATAAATACTATTGGACCAAAGATAAGGTGTTTTCTTAGATGTAATGCATTACAATTTCTACTACACAGAGCTAAACTACTTCATCCCTCAAGAGTACGATGAGCAAGAATGTTACAAACCCATAACAATTTCAATTCAAGTTACTTTGATTATTTATTTCTATTTTTCAATCTTTGATTAATAATCCTGGGCAATAATTGGTATCAGAGCTTGGATTCAGTTTTGTTTTTTATTTGATTTCAAATCACAATCCTCGTTCTTGGAACGTTACTCGATTCAATCCCATAATTGCAATCGTTTTATGTCAGTCCCATTTAAATTTTGGTTGATTAATTAAAACTTGAACCCACATCAATTTGTTCATTGATTTCAACCCAGGCAATTGATTTGTCTGTATCACCAATGAGAGGACAATCAAGAATGGATTCGAAGATTTTTTTTTAGGATTCGTGTTCTTGATCACCAAAGAAACCCAAAAAATAAAATCCACAAAGAGGAGAATTTTGATCTTGCTTGATTTTACTAGAGAAGAAACCGGATAAACCCTTTTAAGATCAAAGTTGAGAATTGATTCAACTCTTGTTGTATTCTTATTCAACAGTAGAATTGAAGAAACAATCCAAGTTAGAATCATGTTTGAAGATCACAACAGTTACAGGTTCACAAGTTCTAACTAAAATCTGAAATTTTGCTTTGAATTCTAGAAACCTTGAAGACTAGGTTTTAGAATAAACACTGTTTTTTTTATTCTTTGTTCAACCAGACTTTAGAAAATTATGTCACAAAAATTTCCCTATAGTTCTTGAGATATTTCTTCGTATGCCTTCTCCTTTATAGTGTAAAAGTTTCAGATTTTATCTTAACCACGTTTTTTTTTCTAAATTCAGAACCATAGCAAATACATTAGCGACCCAACTTTTGGCCTTAACCAAAACGTTCTAAGCTATACTTTTGAAATTTTTGGCACTCTCTTTTTTCCTTTACTAGTAGTGCTTGTCATCCATACATAATTCTATGCAAGATTAATCTTGCAACTAGGCTATAGAGCGATGTGACATTAGACTATAAATACAATTTAACCAAAGACTATGGGTTTTTTTATTGACGTAATGCAATACAATTGGTTTTTCATCTTTTGAAGCTTAATGAGCGAGTATGTTCTTTGTATATTTGGGGTGACTACTAAGGAGCCTGTATTTTCAACCTCTCAAATCTAAAAAGTTCATCCCTCGTATGGTTCCTATACTTTTGGTCAGACTCATACTTTAGGATCCATTAATGATGGATCTAAAATACTATCCAGTAATCATTGTAAGCTCTCCACACTTGGGGTCAAATAATGACTAATATGTGTAACCTTGTTGAGATTATGTTTGGAGTTTAGCTATGCTAACTTTTAAATAATTGAATGTTAGTTCATGGAAACATTTGTTTCCTTGCATTCTCTTTAACGCATGAGTTTCAAATCTAATGTTAGCTACGAGCCTTTTGTCGTTATCTATAAACCGTCAAAAGATATATTAGCAACTAGGCTTTATGTGTCATTTAAAACCGTCACAAGTTAAGCATTGTGACAATCATTAAATGGTTTTGGTGGTTGATCCCCTTTTTAGTAGTGCTTGTGATCCATGCATGAGTTTTAAAAGAATATTGCATGTAGACTGTAGAGTAATGCAACATATAATTAGTCAATCAGCATTTGAACAACTTAACCGTTAGCGCATCCATATTAGATGTAATCTAAGAAAGACTACAGCATACAGGATCAAGATCAGAATTGTAGTCTTTTCTCATGTTGATAAGACCCATGATTTCTAGAACAAATAACCATGTAAAATGGCATGTGTAAGTTCTTAAAAGAGCCCTCAACCACTTTACTACACCTACTAAATCTAGTCTTAAATCTACACGAATGTCTTCTACGGGACTGAACGCTATACCGCTTGGGGAATGAACACCTTTACTACATTTTTTGATACCCCTAGACTACAAGTCGTTTGGCTTTCGTAACTGCATATGAAAATTTCATCTCGTAAATAGAAACCTAGAGAGGTTTTTAAATGAATGACGATTTTCAAGATTTTTTTGCAGTTTGTAATGTATTTCTCCTTAAATTCTTACAATGGTTGAAAATCAATATAATCAATGCTTAAAATAAAAAGAGAATTACATATAAAAACAAGGATATATAGTGGTTTGGGTGAGTGTTAACTAATTAAGCATACATTCAATCGTTGAAATTAACCGAAAGTTTATCTTTATTGTAGGTTAACATGTCAATACTCAAGGTAGTCATCAAATTTTACAAGCATCTCACTAGTAAGGAGTGATCGCCATTTCAACATCGTAGTGAATATCATTTTAACATCTCACTAATTAAGTTGGTTATGATCATCAATTTTCAACATCTCACTAAGCTGGTAGTGATTATCATATTAACATTTCACCATGAGTAGTGATCACCATTATAATCATCTCACTAAGTTATCATAGTGATCTTCATTACATCTTTTTCTTAATCTTGATAAATATGAGTGATTACAAATCTACACAGGTGTTGCGTAAGCATATCACAATGAAACTCACTACACTACTAGAAAAATGGGTTTTTAGCATTCCGGTTGCAAAACAGTCACAATTGCCTTGTTGCGACTGAGTTGCGACCGCTACTACTTTTTTGCAACTAACAAGCCTATGAGTGTTTTGCGGCCACTTGCCTTGCAACCGTTTTGCGATGACTTGCCTTTGTTTTGCGACCGCTTACCTTGCAATAGTGTTGTGACCTCTTGCCTTTTACATACTTGCGACCATTTTTTTGATCGCAAAATGTTCTATGTTAGTTAGTTTTTTTAGCTTGTTAAGCCATTGTCTATTTTCTCCTACTTATATGTCATATTTTTAAAAGTTAAGCATTTCTCAAATTTTCCAAATTACATAAAACTTTCCACTTATAACATCAAATATATTTGAGTTATCATAACAAATACATATTCAAAATAAAGTGTTTATAACCTAACATGATGATTAGACGTTTTAAAACCTAACTTTTTTCATCATTTCAATGTTTGTCATCCTTTCGTTCATAGCCTCTTTCTCCGCCTTATCCTTTTCTTTTTCCATCACTAACTCCGCAATAATTTCGTTAACCTTTCTTTCTCTTCTTCCTTTTCTTTCACTGTCTCTTGGATAATCACATTCAACCTTTCAATCTAAAAAACAACCAATTCAAAGTATTAAGATTCAAATTTCTTAAAATCAAATTGTCCATTTTATTTGGTAAACATATGCATTAGATTTGAACAAAATTTTTTAAGCATACACACACCCCTCCAAAATCTACTTTTAAAACCCAACCATTGGCCACTTTGTGAAATTCAAACCCACACCATTTTGATTGGGATAAACACATGGTATCAGATTTTAACACCTATAGACTAGATTAAAACAAATTAACAAACATATCAAACACAATAAGAGATTTCTCATGAACCAATACTAAAAGCATGAACATGAACATTAGACACACAAAGCAAAATCATAAACCATATGATTAAATCCTTGTTACATATAAAAACAAACTAATAATTAGTGATTTGTGAATTCATACAAATCAATTCACAATTTCACACCATGACACATATGACTACCTAGCTGGGATGTCATCATTACAATTCATGCTCAGACAACAAACCCCTAGCAATCCCCACTACACCACCACCAAAAAAGGGAGAAGCAACAACAACAAAAATCGAAAGAATATAATAAGTAGTGAAAGCCAATGTTCTTACTCTCTTTGCCATGTACTTTAGCACTACTACAAAACAGAGCTTTAGACGGTGTGATATGGGTTTTAAGACGGTGTTTTCAACACCGTCTTAAAGCACACTGGTTTAAAATCAAGTCTTATTAGACGGTGTTCAATTTGAACACCGGCTTAAACTTGATAAACACCGTCTTTTGGTATTCAATTTGAACACCGGCTTAAACTTGATGAACACCGTCTTTTGGTATTCAATTTGATCCCCATATTAAACTTGATGAACACCGTCTTTTGATATTATGATATAAATCGTCGCTGTTATCCTGTCGTCGCAATCGTCACTATTTCCATGTCGTCGCTGATGTTTAAAAAACGTTTTTTTTTTGTTTTTCTTGTTTTTTCAATACAAAACTGCCAATTTCCGGTTCACGACACACAAAAACTAAATAAACATAAACTAATAAGCATAAACCTAAGTCATGGGAGAAATGCTACTTATAATTCCAAAGTTTAAGTGAAGCTTACCGTAAATCCGTAAGCATTCATCACATACAGAAAACTTACAGTGGCATTTGAGTTCTAACATCTCAAAGGAGATTTACAGGCTAATTGTATAAGTCAGCTGATACCACACCACTATTTGGGGGTACATGATTGTACAGTAATAGTTTCTTATGAAGCGTGTGCGGTCTTTTTAACAAACTAGTCTGCAGAATGTAAATACTTCCCATATGAGCACTTGTGTAGTCTTGTTGACAGAACACCACCAAGCCACATATCTTGCCCAAATATGAGAAATGAGGAACAACATAGCTAGTCTATGAAGATAATGATGGAAGTTTATTATGGCAATTTTGGTGTCATTTTTGCTAACCTCAAATACTTGGCTAACACTTCGAAAATGGAGTATAAATTGGCGACCTAAGTCACAAAAGTTTCTAGTATTTTCTAGAGCGAGAAGGATAGTGACAGACAGATGCGACCTGTGGTAGTGCTTCGATCAACAGAGGCAGTCATCAAAGATTCTGGTGATGATGGTAGGCGGTTTTGACAACAGTGATGAGCCAACTATGCTATTAGATTATTTTATTGGATTTGATGAGATGGTCTCGAAATAGTATCACGTATATATGAGTCAACTTTACTAATAGATATAAGTCTGATTATTCAAGATACGTCAAGCAAATGTGAATTATTATGAACACTATTTTTGAAAACGATATGTGCTAATAAAGATGAGATCTTGATACTTGTGTTGCATGTCCATACTAAAAATCATTCATGATTTGTATATCCGTTACAAGTGGTCGTCAATAGTAGTCACACGCAAAACTGTGGGGTGGTGGGGAATATATAATGTTAACGTAGGTCTATAAACTTGTAGTTAGCTAGACTGTGATATATATAATGGCATGTATGGAGCTCATACATATCAATATGTGTTTATAAAGTTTTAAATAAAGATGTATGTTTCTTTAACTCATCGGCACATTGATGACGTATGTTTTCAAGCATGTATCTCTGGAAAAACGACAATAATAGACTTTTGACATTGTCACACTAGTACAAAAGTGATAAAATGATGCGGGTAGATTGGCTTTGAGATGTAGTTCTAAACCCGTATCTTATGGCATGGCATCTTATGTACTAATGTGAGTTATTTATCAGCGAGGACCAATTTAAGATGAGTGCTTTGTTCGAAAAAGTTACTAGAGATGGTTGACCTAACATCCATTTTACATTTTTTTGGACGACTAACTTCCATTTTACTCACATGAATATTTCATTTCAACCTACAAATATTTTAAGTTTTCTTAGTCTTCTAAGGTCTCCTTTGTTTTAACAGGCATTACACGAACTTCTTTATCTGGTCATAACTAGTTTGTTTGAATTGTTGCTCGGTTGGGTTTACATGGCCTCTGTTTTGGTCTTGACATCGACATCTATGTCCATGCAATATGAAATTGGCTTTTACAGGTTTTCATGGTTTCTCATATGTTCAAAAGATACAAACATTTAGAAACCTATGAGACCACCCGTAATCGGGCGTTTTTTGTCAAAAAAAAACTGCCCAAACACGCCGGAACACGCCCGGGTGCCGCCCCCTCGGCGTTTTGTGGCGTTATTTGCGAAAAAAAGGAGGTTGGCGTTTTTTGAAAAACACCGAAATGGAAAATCTTTGGCCAATCAAATGAGGGCATGTGGGTTTAGAGAGAGAGATGGAATGTGGGGTTTGAGTTTGCCGGATTTTTGGGGTTTGCCGGAATTTCAGCCGGAGAAGTTGCAGGTCACGAAGAAGAAGAAGAAGAAGGGATGGAGGCTTGTGGTTTGTTTTAAAACTTTGCTCTTGACACATTAGGCCCCTGTAGTTTTAAATTTCAATATCTTTAATATTTCAAGTTTCAAAAATGCTGTATCAGTCTCTAAAGTTTTGTTTATTAAATGTCTTATTTGGATCTTTTATAAAACTTAAAATTTTGCAATGTAATTTTTAGTATTGTTTTTTTTTTTTAATTTAATGAAGTATTTTAAGTTTTTAAATTAAAAAAAATAAATAATTCTGTAATTATTGGATGAGGCGTTATTAGGCATTATTCCACTACGCCATTTTTGTAAAAACGCCCAATAATACCCCCATACTATACTGACTGAACTATCACATAACAGAAAACACCCGAGAGTGAAGACATTATTCAAGCCAATACGCATGTTCTGATGTACATATGTGTCCCAGTCTTGACGTACATTTTCCAAATCAATTAATGATGAAATGTGGGGACATGGAATTAAATGTGTCTAGAATCAATTTGCATGTTTCCTATCTAGCTCTATTTAATGATATTTAGCTCACAACTTCCTCTGGCATAACACTATGGGGTGTGAAGGGTATTGGATTGGGGCATTGCTCGACACGTGACGAGGATGGAATCCACAAGCTAAAACTCAAAAATTAAGGGTGTGGTGGGGCGTCCCTTAGCTGGGCATGGCCAGCCATGTGGAAATTAATTTTTTTTTTGTTTAAAATTTCATTTAATAAAAATAACCAACCAACCAAAGCATGCCATGTCACCCCCCCCCCTACGCCAAGCGGGCAATGCCATGCCCAACGCTTGGCCGGTATAGTGTAGCCCGCGTTAAAGCCAATCCGCCGTCCCAACCCACGCCCCATACCCCATGGTCTAACAAAGCCAGTAAATACCAATGTGGGTCTAGCACTCACTTGGTAATGTCTCAACGAGGAGGTCTTGTATTTAAACATGGGCAAAGGTGATCTCGAAAGATTCACAATGAAAGATCCTTATCTTTCGAGATGAATCCTTATCTTTCGGACTACTATCTTTCGAAAAGATTCCAAACACGAAGGATAATTCTTAGACTTCGAAAGACTACTCGAAGGATGCTAATCTTTCGAGCTGTCTCTGATCGAAAGATGATCTTTCGAAGTCGAAGGATATCTTTCGGAACTTTCTGACACACTGACACAAAGTTGACGGGTAGGTGGGAAAGGTGATGGGTTGGTGCACAACTTTCGGCAGAAGGTATGTGCAGACACAACTTTTCACCAAACTTTGAAAAGTTTTCCCAAAACGGACAACACCTTATCCACAACCAGTCGCCGGAAATATGATCGGAAAATGGCCGGAAAAATCAAAGTCTCTTAAAAACAAGTTTTCAAGTTACCCAACCCAAACTTGAACACTCCCGAAGGTTTAGAAACCGTTTTTCAGCTTAAAAATACAAGAAAACCACCAAAAACGGGTGCTAAACCAAGTGTCCAAACACACCACAAACTTGAACAAACCCGGTTTTAAACAAGGTAAAGAGCCAAGCTCTGATACCACTTGTAGGTCCCTTTTCGCGGAGGATTACGAACCTAAACCTTGTTATACTAACCCACTAGCAAGTGCGGAATCCAAGCTAGTAGGCAAACCGAGATGAAGCAAGTACAAACACAAACACACAAGATTCACCGATTAACACTACTGTATTAATACGTATGAAGGTTCCGGTTACAAGCACAATGTTTACAATCAGTTTGCAAACTCTCAAAGTGTATGTGTGTGTGTTTTCAGCAGAGTATCCTCTCTATCTCTCGGATATGCTCTCTCTTGGTGTCTCACTTTTTTTTTTAACTGAAATACAACACACTGCATGGGTATATATACCCATACACAGCAGGTCTTGGTCGAAGGATCCGATAGATGATCCGAAGGATCATCTTTCGAATACAAAGCTATCGAAGGATCAGCAAGAACCTCGAAAGGTAATCTTTCGAGTTCCATAGTTCGAAGCATATCTTTCGTGGGGATCGAAGGATCCACATCATCCTTCGATCCCTTATCCTTCGACTCAGACACTTTACATTACAACATATTGGCCAAGTCAAACTAGGAGGATAGTTGACTTGGTCAACTTACAGACTAACTTTGGACATCGTTTATATACAGACCGAATACAGACAAAGTACAGACACAAGTGCACCAACATGGGCGTGGCCAGCCATGTGGAAATTAATTTTTTTTTTGTTTAAAATTTCATTTAATAAAAATAACCAACCAACCAAAGCATGCCATGTCACCCCCCCCCCTCTACGCCAAGCGGGCAATGCCATGCCCAACGCTTGGCCGGTATAGTGTAGCCCGCGTTAAAGCCAATCCGCCGTCCCAACCCACGCCCCATACCCCATGGTCTAACAAAGCCAGTAAATACCAATGTGGGTCTAGCACTCACTTGGTAATGTCTCAACGAGGAGGTCTTGTATTTAAACATGGGCAAAGGTGTAGTTTAAGATTATTGGTGTAAGTGTAATAAGTTTTTCATTTGCCTTTAAAAAAAAGCTGGTAATACCCCATGTTAGTAGCAAAATTTACATGTTAATAGCAATGATAAAATAATTTGTATGTTAATAGCAAAAACTAATAATAGAATATGCATACTATTTCCCAAACAACAAGCTAGAAATAGGAATCAAAATAGTAGTACCTCGTGTTTGTGTAAATTTGAATTTGAATGAAGGTAACATAATATAATTACTCATAGAGATAATGTAAATTACTTCTACCCTTTTTCTATAGTGTGTAAATTACTCCCAGTGTAAACAGTGAATTATCTCTATGAATACAATGTTTATATATTTGTTTACTCATTTTAAACACCACAAATGCTATAGCACTGAATATGGAGCATGGTTTTAAATGTCAACTAGTATTAAGGTCCCTGCGTTGTGGTGGGGGCGTAAAACCGTGACAAATAGCACTAAGGCTACACGGTATGGGGGTCGTCCCCCTACCGTCTTGGATCGGCGCCGGTTTGAACACTGTGCCGCCCCCCCCCCCCCCGGTCCCGGCTCCTCCGTCCTTTTCTCGCCGTTTGCGATGGTCCAAAATGGTAGGCCCCCCACGTAAAGTTACCGTTATAAAAAAAATAATTTCCAATTTAAACAAAAAAAAAGGGTCAAAATTTGAAAATATATAAATTTCCATTCCATTTTCACTTCCATTCACAAATTTAACCCCAAAATTTCATCTCTCTCTCTTATAATTTTTATAAATCTTCTCACTTTTATAAACCTTACTCTATCATGGATCCCTTCAACAACCCGAACAACCTGAACAATCCCAACAACCCGACCAATCCCAACAACCCGACCCAACCTAATGTTTTCTCGGTTCCGGGATATTATCCGACGCTAGAACCGAACCAATTCTCGCAATATTCATCAAATGCGTTTGCATCATTCCAACGCTCGCCAAACCAATTCGCTCAATTCTCTCAAAATCAAGCCCTTCAACAAATGATGATGCGGGGTGCTTATAATTTCCCACCGAACCCCACACCACCCGTTCAACCCCAACCGATCCCGATGCAACCCTTTCAACAATCCGAACCCGAAGACGATGTTGAGGTTGTTCTCGAAACCCAACCGCCTAAAGGAAAAGGAAAACGAAAAAAAGGCAAGCAAGTGGTGGGTGATCAACCGTCCAAACCGAAGTCGACTAAATGGACACCAATCGAAGAAGAAGCCTTAGCCAAGGCTTACATTGGCACGTCTGACCACCCGACAAAAGGTTCGTATTTTTTTTAAGGTTTATACATTTTTTTGTTTATTTTTTCTAAACAGTTTGTTTTTTTTTAAGTTTTAATTTTTTTTCTTAACAGTTGGTATTTTTTTGCTTTTTTATAATAGTTTTAAAGTTTAATTTTTTTTATTATTTTGTTAACAGTTTGTATTTTTTTAAAGGTTTAAAGTTTGTTTATTTTTTAAATTTTAATTTTTTGTTAAGGGTGTACGGGGCGCATTCGGGGAAGCGTTGGGTGAAGCCTTTCCCCGATCGGGAACACCGCCGCCATCCCCGCGGGGTCCCGAATCGGGGTGGCTTTTGGGTGTGGGCTTGCCGATTGATTTTGCACGTTGAACGAGATTTGACCGTTGGTAAACGGTCGAATTTATTAAAAAAAAATTCAATTTTTTTTAAACAATATATACTAACCAATCTAATTCATTTTTTTTACCACATTCACAACAAACCCACATCAAAACTCTCAAACTTTTAAATCTTTCAAACACAAAATGGATTCCAAGCTTCCGTTTCTTTCTACCCTACCCGACTTTCCCGACGATGGAGATGCATCGTCAAGCGATAGTAGCTTAGTTTTCTTCCAAAATCTCATCCAACAAGCGGAGCTACTAGACACGGCATCGTCTAGTAAAAAAAATTATGTCCGTCGAGATCGTGTGGGGGGCCACGAGACACTCATGGCCGATTATTATGATGAAAATCCAAAATTTAATGAAGATACTTTTCGTCACAGGTTTCGTATGTCCAAGTCTTTGTTCCTAAAAATTGTTAGTGACGTGGAAGCGTATGACGAGTGGTTTCAAGAAGGCTTAGACGGGAGAATGAAGAAAAGCTTTACACCGTTGCAAAAGGTTACTTCGGCAATTAAACAACTTGCAACCGGTAACCCACAAGACGAGGGGGACGAGTATTTAAATATGTCTTAAAGGACCTCTCGTGAGTGCCTTGAATATTTCTGCGAGACGGTATGTAAAAGGTATGGCGGTGAATTCCTACGTAGACCAACGAGCCACGACGTCGCGCTATTGTATCAGGCTCATGAGGATAGGCATCACCTACCGGGTATGTTAGGGAGTCTGGATTGTACACACTTCGTCTGGAGAATGTGTCCCCACAGAATTGCGTGGACAATACATGAGAGGCGATCATCAATACCCGACGGTTATGTTAGAAGCGGTAGCGTCTCAAGATTTGTGGATTTGGCATGCTTTTTGTGGGCCAGCGGGTTCACAAAACGACATCAACGTGCTGCAACAATCTCCGTTATTTCTTGTTCAACGAAACGGAACGGCGCCAAATTGTCCATTTCAAGTGAACAACCACTTATACAAACGCGGGTATTATCTTACTGATGGGATCTACCCTACCTGGTCCGTGTTTGTGAAGTCTTTTCCATATCCACACGACCCGAACGAAAAAAAGTTCAAGAGGCAACACGAGGCCGCAAGAAAAGATGTGGAACGGGCGTTTGGTGTGTTAAAGTCGAAGTGGGGAATACTAAATCGTCCAATGCGTTCGAAAACGGTGAGAAAGATAAGGTCCATCGTGTATACGTGCCTTATTTTACACAACATGATTATAAAAGACGACGGAAGGGCGATAGCACCGGTTCATATTCAAGATCCTCCAGTCGAACCCGTCTTCGATGATACAGCCTATACGGAGCTCATTGACGAAGACACGCATTGGAGGCTAAAACACGATCTCGTTGAGCATCTCGGAAGTTTAGATTTGCCTCACCTTGAAGTTGATTCGGACGAGGAGTAGTTTGTTTTTATATTTTTCTAGGTTGAATGTATTTTTTTTTCTAGTTCGAATGTTTTTTTTTTAATTTAATGAAATGTCTTTTATTTAATTTTTATTTTTATTAATCTTTTTTTAATTTATAAATATGCATTATTTTAGAAAAAAAACAAAAAAAAAAAAACCAACTCCCCTAATAGGGGAGTGCCGCCATCAAAAAGGGGTATTAGGGGAGTGTATTAGGGGAGTTGACGTGGCTTGATCTGGTTGGTTACGTGTAAGATGGGGGACTCACCTATTAGGTGAGCACCCCTTACACCCTAACAGTTTTTTTTTATTTTGATTAAAGTTTTTTTTATTTTGTTAACAGTTTATACATTTTGTTTGTTTATTTTGTCTAACTTTATATATTTTGTTTGTTTTTTTATAGGTAATAACCAATCGGTTGAGGGGTTTTGGTCCAAGGTTTTGGCGAAGTTCCTCGTCCTTATGGACCAAGGCCAGTATCGAGATATCGACTCGCTCTCCTCAAAGTGGCGGAAAATGAACTCGTCCGTCAATAGGTTTTGCGAGGAATATAATAAATTATATACAAGTGACCGTCGTAGCGGCATGAGCGACGACGATGTGTTCAAAAAAGCGTTGGACAAGTATAAGCAGAACAATGGTAATACCAACTTTGCTCACGTTCGCGCGTGGGCAATTCTAAAAGACGAACCAAAATGGGCGCCGATTCCCAACGAGGTGGCGATGGCGAAACGCCAAAAAACATCGGAAACGAGTAGTTTTAGCGCCGGTGGATCGGACGCGAGGTGTCACATAAACTTAAATTATGACGCCGACTTTGACGAAGAGGAGTACGCCGTACATGAAGCGGAGCGTCCACAGGGCCCGAGACAAATCAAAGAAGGAGCGGGCCAAGGGGAAAGAAAAGGAAAAGGTGGACCCAAAGATGGAAGAGTTTATGGAACACTTAAAAATGTACAACGACGTCTCGGTCCAAAAGACGAAGGCGAAGGAGCGGGCCGTCGAAGAAAAAGCTCGTGTAGCGGAAGAAAAGTTACGCGAGAAGGTCCGATTGTCGAATGAGAAAATAAGAATTTCAGATGAAAAAATTCGGCTAAAGGAATGGGAAATGATAACGATGGATGTCGATCAGTATCCCGAGCCAAAACGTTCGATGTTGAAAAAACTTCAAACCGACATCATGAAGAAGCATAATATTATTTAAGTCTATGTTTTTTTTAAGTCTTTGGTTTTTTTATTAAGTTTATGTTTTTTTATTAAGTTTATGTTTTTTTTATGTTTATGTAATGTGGTTTTAATATTAATGAAAATATTTTGGAGTTAATTACATAGTTAGTCCCTGTGGTTTGCACAAAATAACATACTTAGGTACTAATAGTTTAAAATCACCTTTTAGGGTATTAACTTTTCATTTTGTAACGTTTGGAGGTATTAACATAGTTAGTCCCTATGATTTGCACAAAATAACATACTTAGGTACTAATAGAATGTGATTTTAAACCTACAAATAACGTTAATACCTCCAAACGTTACAAAATGAAAAGTTAGGGTCTGTTTGGTATGGGGTAATGGAATGGGCGAATGAATGGAATGGACGACGTAATGGAATGGACGATGGAATGCAATGGATCATTACCATTCCACATCTTGTTTGGTTACCATGTGTGAATGGAATGAGTTATTATTGTGTATTGTTCGGTAGGCAAGAAAAACGGAGTAATATAATCAGCGGTAAGTGATGGTGGTGGTGGTGGTCGGTGGTAGTAATTGTGGGTGGTTATAGGTGGCGGTGGTGGGTGGCGGCGGCGGCGATGGGTGGTGGTGGCGGCGAGTGGCGGTGCGCCGGCGACGACGAGTGGTGTTGGTGGCAAGGTGGTCGTTGGTGGTGGGTGGCAGCAGAGGTGGCGGTTGGTGGCGGCGGCGGCGGCGGTTGGTGGTGGCGTCGACGATGGTGCTGGGCGGCGGCGGCGGGTGTCGTTAGCGGTTGGTCGTAGCTGAGGGTGATAACGGTGGCGAGTGGGTGGTGGTGGCGGCGGTGGCTGTCGGGGTGAGGTGGTGGCGAGTGGCGGCAATGGCGTCGGTGGTGGGTGGGGGTGGTGGGTTGTGGCGAAGGTGGTGGGTTGTGGTGTTGTTGATGAATGGTGCTAGAGGGGATGGAATGGAAAAAAAACATGGGGTGTGGAAGGAATGATTTTGAGGGAATGGAATGCATTTTGGAATGGGTGATTCCATTCTGTTGACCAACCAAACACCCTTTTCTTCATTCCCTCGTAATCATCCATTCCATTCCATCTCTTATTCCTGCATACCAAACGCTACCTTAATACCCTAGAAAGTGATTTTAAACTATTAGTACCTAAGTATGTTACTTTATGCAAACCACAGGGACTAACTATGTAATTAACTCAAATATTTTGTTAGTATATTTGTTAAATGTTAAAAAAAAAATAGAAGACTAAAAAAACATAAAAAAAAGTGGTGGAGGACTATGACTAGGACCATCCTCCCATGCCCTCTAGTTTTGGAGGATGGACCATCTTTGGGAGAACTATGACGTGGCGCCTACGTGGCGGATCATCCTCCAAGGATGGACCATCACCATACCCACTAGCCTAATGCCATACCATCGCTAGCAACCACCAACATTAAAGTTGGGGTGTGTTATTGCGAAGAAATTCGACTGAAACGTAAAATATAGAAAATAATGACTAAGTCCATTTAGGACCTGCGTGTTGTGGCGAACCTGTCAAGTGGGAAAAAATAGATGACGTAAAAATGTTGAACCACACACGCACGTTGCGTCATGTTAACTCGCAAAATTTAGAACGAAGTGTAAAACGAAACGTAAAAAACGCTGAACCACGCACGCATGTTGCGCCATGTTAACTCGCAAAATCTAGAAAGAAGCGTAAAACGAAACGTAAAAACGTTGAATTACACACGCACGTTGCACCATGTTAACTCGCAAAATCTAGAACAAAACGTAAAACGTAAAACGAAAAATTTGCCACATATGAAAAGTGTAGGGGACCAAAGTTGAAAGTAAAATTTTGTGAGGTTAAATTGAAAAGATGAAAACTTTTGGACTAAAAGTAAAAATTCAAATAGTTGTAAGTTGTCCTGATGATTGGAATGAAATAAAAATGCTATGATTGAATAATATCATTTTTTTTTTTTTTTTGAAAAACCCCCTAAGCATGAGATACAACACCTTCATGCACGAACATGTTAGTTATTTATATGATGTAAATGTAAATGTAAATGTTAATGTTAGTTTTTGCCATTTTTAATTTATACTCCTGGAATACGAATTATTTCTTACGTCAACGGTGAATTAATGGAAAAAAAGCCTCTATTTTAGAATTCGTATTAAGCCTCCAAAATGCCCATGGCTTTATAGCCTAGTGGCATCTTGGGGGTGAGATAAGGCTTTGAGACCAATAGGTTCTGAGTTCGATTCTCACAAGGGGGGTTTTCCAACATTTATTGGGTTTCCTCCTGAATTGGTGTATAGACATTATGCCTAGTGGAGATGGATATGATCGGGTGGTTCCGCTGGTGGCACAATGATACTCCAGTGGTCCGTCAGTAATCCAAATTTGTCGTTCAAAAAAAAAATTAAGCCTCCAAAATTCATGACACCTGTAATTATCATATCGACAAAAAGAAAAAAAAATATTAAGGGGTACAATAATTATCATATCGACAAAAAGAAAAAAAATATATTAAGGGGTACAAGAATGCAACATTCTCAATTCTTAATTTATTAGATGACAAATTTGGAAGATCGGCTTGGAATTTTTATATCTTCGCGTTTCCATTTTATAAGGAATAAATCTAGCTCTTATACTAAAGCAAAATAGTGTTGACTATTTGACTTTGATGTAGCTATTCTCTTTGGCCAGAGAATTGATATTTGAGCGCCATTTTGCTTCTTCCTACCTACGCTCTTCTTCAATTTTGGTAACCTAATCAATTCTCTCAATCAGAGGAAGGCAAATTGATTTCTCTTTAAATCTCAGAACCTAATCAAATTGATTTCTTTCACCCACATTCAATTTTACAAACCCTAAATCTCATCTACGGCTTCATCTGTAGCGATTGTACCTGGCCATACCCACTTCAGAAATCCCTAAAACTCAATCATTCGAACTCTCATCTAGGTATGTTTTCTTTGATTTTTATGATGTAATCCGATTAGAGCATCGGCCGATTCTCATTTTCATTCCAAATCTTCAATTGCATATTTTCTGAGTACTTCAGTTTAGATGGCGTCTTTGTGCGATTCTCATCCAGGCAATTGTCAGAAACCCTAATTCAAAACCAGTCGAATCTGCTCCATGTATGTTTACTCTTAAAATTCTTTGATTCTACAATATTTTTCTGTTCGTTTTTTCATTTTGTCCATGTATGTATGTATGTATAGATATGTGGAACTAATCATTGATATGCATATAGATTTGTGGGAGTTGTGAAATTAATTGTGAGTGTAGGCATTCAACGATTTTAATCGTGTCAGGAGACATATTTCTTCTCACAAGGCGAATGAATCTTCAATTCATGTTTGAATGTTCATCCAGGTTTGATTTCGTGTTGAATTGACGATTTTTTTTTCTGAAAAATTTTTGATGTTTATCGATATTTGTTTTTTGATTTGTTTTTGGGTTATTGAACTTCTGTTATTTTGTTTGGATTTTGGAAATACAGCACATCCAAATGCTCCCCTAATCAGACGTTCGTTGAAGATACTTGGTAAAGTTGTTTCGGTCCAGTTGAAGGTACGATCGTTGATGATGTAAAGTTGAGTTAAAATTGACTTTGATTTTGTGTTATGTTGGTTAGTTAAATTAATTGAATTTTTTTTGTGTGTGTGTATAGGCGGAACCAGATACGGATGAGGTTTTTGCCCAAATTACTCTGATACCTGTATCTGATGTGAGTATCATGGGCTTGATGGTGTCAGCTTATCGTTTTTTCTGGTGTTTTTAATGTTGATAGCTTTAACATGATAACATCGTTTTTGTTGAAGATTAAATATTTGGATGTTTGTTCATGGAGACATTTCTTTGCTTGCATTCTCCGTTTTAGTGCCCACGTTTAAGATAATGTTAGTCACGAGGCTTTTCCTTAAAACTAAAACCGTCAAAAATAAATTAGCGATGAGGCTTTTTTGTCTCAACAAATGCAGTTGCAAGCTAAGCTTTGTGATGGTTATTCTAAGATTTGGGATGTTGTTTTTCCCCTTTTTAGTAATTCTTGTGACCCATACATGATTATAAGATTATTGAACGTATGCTTTAGAGTAATGTGACATTCAATTGGTTGTTGAGCATTTGAACAATTTAACATTTAGAGCATTTCTATTAGAAGCAATCTAAGAAAAACCAGGGCATGTGCGATCAAGAAAAAAATTGCAGTTTTGTCATGTAGAGAAGACCGATAGTTACTATAAGCAAATATATATATATATATATATATATATATATATATATATATATATATATATATATATATATATATATATATATAAAGGCCTATGTTAGTTCTTAAAAGAAACAGAGTAAGATTGCATTCAATCTATCAACCACAAGATCTTGCAAGTATTGAAGCTATTGTGGACTTAATCGGTCAATACCAGATCCCCCTCTTTAGGACAACTCTAATGGACTTCCGATGCAATTGGTAATTTATTTCTTATATATATTTTTTATCTATTTTTTGCCTGGTTAGTCTTTAGGTCTATAAATTCATTAAATATGGCAATTTGTGCACACCCTCTTAGTAGTAGATCTTAAAACCTCGGTACAAGATCTTGGAGAGAATATAAATACTAATGGACCAAAGATAAGGTGTTTTCTTAGATGTAATGCATTACAATTTCTACTACATAGAGCTAAACTACTCCATCCATCAAGAGTACGATGAGCAAGAATGTTACAAACCCATAACAATTTCAATTCAAGTTACTTTGATTATTGATTTCTATTTTTCAATATTTGATTAATAATCCTGGGCAATAATTGGTATCAGAGCTTGGATTCAGTTTTGTTTTTTATTTTGATTTCAAATCACAATCCTCGTTCTTGGAACGTTACTCGACTCAATCCCATAATTGCAATCGTTTTATGTTAGTCCCATTTAAATTTTGGTTGATTAATTAAAACTTGAACACATATCAGTTTGTTCATTGATTTCGATTTCAACACAGGCAATTGATTTGTCTGTATCACCAATGAGAGGACAATCAAGAATGGATTCGAAGATTTTTTCCGGGATTCGTATTCTTGATCACCAAAGAAACTGTAGGTCCCTGTTTCGCGGAGGATTACGAACCTAAACCTTGTTATACAAACCTACTAGCGAGTGCGGAATCCAAGCTAGCAAGCAAACCGAGTTAGTAGCAAGTAGAGAAACAAACACACAAAGATTCACCGATTAACACTAGTAGTATTAATGCAAATGAAGGTTTCGGTTACAAGCACAATGTTTACAAATCTAACATGTAAACTCTCAAGTGTGTGTGTGTGTGTGAGTTCCGACAGAATGCTCTCAACACTCTCTATCTCTCGGTGCAAATGGCAGAACTACAGAACTAACTCACACTCAACATATGCATGGGTATATATACCCAGCTCAGCAGGTCTGCTCGAAGGATTCGACAGATGGTCCGAAGGATCATCTGTCGACCACATGTTACACGAAAGATCAGCGTGGACCTCGAAGGATCATCCTTCGAGGTCTAATGGTCGAACCATGGTCGAACCATATCTTTCGATCACCTCGAAGGATCAGGTGTATCCTTCGAGGCTATCCTTCGATCAGAACATCTTTCAACTGTTGTCCAAGTCAAACCGGAGGATGGTTGACTTGGTCAACTTACAACACAAATCAGGACATCGTTTATATCAGACCGAATACAGACAAAGTACAGACACAAGTGCACCAACAAACTCCCCCTTGGCTGTAGCTTTGTCTTTGATCTCTAAGCTTTGTCTTGTTCTTCTAAAAGTGTAGACTTGTCTGGAACTTCGACAGTCTTTGGTCTTCAGGTCTTCAAGACTCTGATGTCCTATCATGTCTTCAATGCCGGAGGATCTTCAAAGTCTTCACGTCTTGAAAGTAGAGAGTGTATCAACAAACTACCCGTATCATGTAGGAAGTGTGTTGACAAACTCCCCCTTAACATAAGCTCCCCCTTGAGTTATGCTCGTGAAAAGACTTTATCTTTATGAAGTGAGATCCTTGTGGTGTTGATGATGGCCAGCGGCAACTCGATCATCTTCATCTTTTGAGTGCCTTCTCGTCGTGTCTTCATTCCAAGGCTTGTCATCGACCATGTTCTCCTAGCCTTTAGAATCTGCACATGCAAGAAATCTAAACGCGTAATGAGAACAACTGCTTGGAATAGTATAAACAAATGACACACGAGTGACCATGTCAAAATCAAACACCGTCCGACAGTTTGAAAGTTTAATAAATTTATCAATTTTAAATTCTAACTTTCAAAATCTGCAAATTTTGACCGTTTATGAAGATTTAGTCAGTTCGGTTTTCAGTCAGGTTTCAGGTAACGAAGACTTGAGCTCCAACATCGTACGATCGAAAATAAAGCAGAAATAAAATCTTTTTGGCTTTTATAAAATTTATATTAAAACAAGCCTAAAATCTTTTTGGTATTTTTGAAATTAAAAGACAACAATTTAAAATCCTTTGAGTGTTATCAAACGACATCACCGCTAATGTCGTGCTGATATGCACCAAACGATGAAACTGTTTAATAGAAATAATAAAAGTTAAGCAGTAAATAAATAAATATATACAAACATTCTTTTTGCGAGTTTCGAGGGTAAGAGAATCATATCAGTGTACGGTCATGCCAAAACACTCTTGTTGTTCAGTTAGTTAACATTAAGATAAGCATCCTATAACAATTATCGGTATTGTTGTCCACTTAAGCTCAACTTATCAGATGTAATCATGTTTAGAGGATACGTTAATGTATGATTTATACTTACCGACCGGTGTTCATCCACATCACGACACATTCCCGTATCAAGGTATGCACGAGTGTTCATCTTACCGGTGAGTATACCGATTATCATCTGTTTGACCGTATAAATTGTGAGATACTCACTTATTTTGAATTGAAAACAAGTCCTATGTGATATAATCACTTATTGATGAGGAACTTGATTTTCGTATGCATGAGGGCACAGGTGCAAGTCCGTGAACAGGTCAGTACTTCCGTACAGCAGAGAGACGAACTTGACACCCGGATAAATGTGATATTTTATCACTTATTTGATTTGGACATGTGATTGTTTATCACTTATTGAGGTCGAATGCAGTATGCAATATGTACACATATGTATAGTATCATGGAAGATCTAGACTTGCGTCCCCGTTATTTTTCGGTAAAAGATACAACCATGATACCCAGATGATAAGCAGCATAAAGACCGAATATCTCAGAACCTCGGCAATCTATCAAACGAAATTTCGGTACTAAGACCATATGCCAATGAATGGTTCCCACCTGGTCTTCAGTCGATTAAGATTTATATCACCCTGCACACTTTAAAATGATTGTGAGCCTACCGATACATCTTATATAGAGCTGCTTATCGTTTTGCATTTAAGGTTTAAAGAGGTTTGGATAGACCACTGATGTACTATCATTTTCTCTTTTGCTCGCCAGGAAACTCATTTTTGTTTTTCTATTGTTTTTGTGTTTTTGAATTTTTCGATGTTTTTGGATTTTCCGATTTTTGGATATACTCCCCCTAAAATCAACAAACTAAGATAAATTTAAAAACACAAAGGTATTTACAAAAATGATTTTCCGATGTTGGTTTTACTCTTGCTTGACCTTAATGCCGTTTACCAAAATTAAGTTTTATCAGAAAAGATTTAACAAATTTTGGAAAAATGAGTTGGCATGTCGGTAAGCGGTGCGGACCTTGACAACATTGATGAGTTTCATATTGAAACAATCACGTGTGAGGTGATATCCGAGATCAACGTGTCAGGTCAAAGAGTGCTGTACGAGATAATAACAATTCACAAAGCAGCTAAAATATCGACAAGTATAGGAGAGATTAAGAATTTAAAGGCGTATCCTGCAACTGTTCCGTGCATTGCAAGGAATCTAAGCACTCTCCCAACTGGATATCCACCCGGTGTGGACTTCAAGGTCGAATTTGCAACTGCTGAGAAGTCTCTTGACAGCAACAAAGTCATAAACCTCCGGGTCCGGCTGGTCTTCCACATTCCACCAGCGAAGGTCTTTGACTTTCTCTTTCAGAAATGGTGTGCGGATGTTCAATCCATGCCAAGGCATCGGCACACATTTCACTTCATTCGTTCCTGAGGACCCGATCAAAACCAGAAAGACCAAATTTTTTGGCACGTTCTTCATTTGGTCAAATTTTGCAACTTCATTCAGCCACATTCTCTTTTTCTTTTCTCTCTCTCCATCAAAGGCAACAATTTCTTCTGTCGCCTATCTTGTGCAAGGACATTCCACTATCAACAATCCTAAGACTATCAATAGTTCCTCCTGGAACTTCCTGCACACTCACTCAGAGATTAGTTGGAGAGAGGGACCCAAGCCATTGTGGTCTTGGGTCTTCCATTTTCATCAATGACAATAACTTCTTGTCTTTGATGGTTTGTAAATTGTGATGGTCCCCCTGATTCAGTAACCGATTTAGGTTTCCATGTCTGTTTTGTTTTATCAGTGTCATTCTTTAAAATTTTAACTTCATTACAGTTTGAAGTTTTTGAATTTGTTGATTTTACAGAAACAGATTGTTTTTGAACCACATCGGTTTTAATTGCTTTTTCAATCCTTTTGACCTGTTGGCGTTTCTGCTTCTTCTCCCTTTCTTTTACAAGTCGGGGATCTTGTTTTGTGGAAGTAGATGGCTTACGGTCAGTCTTGTCACGGGGATCATCAACCTTCCCTTTTTGCTTATGAAGGTAAGGGCAATTTCGAATTATATGCCCAATGGTTCCACACTCAAAACATGATCTTCGTTCAACATACCTCGAAGAATCATGTGTTCTCTTAGCTGATGATGTTGAACCTTGTGAACTCGAGGTACTAGGCTTTGAGCTGTTTTGTTCATTCCTTTTCAAAACAGTAGCTTTCTTGACAAAATCTAAGTTAGATTTATTTTCAAACGTTTCAATTTTGTCCGTTCCCGTCGATTTCACAAAGTTAACATTTTTCTTCTTCTTTTGATTCGGCTTCTTCTGGACTTGAGCCGGTGCTTTACCTTTGGGTTTGGTGTGATTTTGCTGTGTTGGCACTGTTGGCAATTTCTTGTTGCCAAATTGCTTTCGAACTTCAGCCTTTGGGATAGGAGGACACTGTGTAACTGTAACATGTGGTCCTTTCTTCCCCAAAAACTTACTTGTCGAATTTTCAAAGACTTTATCGATTAAGGATTGATTAACGTTCTTAATAGGAAAATCTTTGTCTGAGTAAATTTTATCATCACCAACCAAAGTGTACAGCAAGGTCACACTCTCCGACTCCTTCTCAGACGAGGACTCAGTTGCAACAGTCTTAGCGGGTGTGACAGGGGGATCACATAGAATGTGATTCTCAAGAGGTATGTCCTCATTTTTGACTACCGCATCAGACTTTGCTGGAGCAGCATCATCAGATTCATCATCTGAAGAATCAGCATCCTCAACCTCAACTGGAGGATCCTGTTTCTGTTCAGCAGTTACAGATGTATCTGCTGACACATCCGAATCTGAGGATACTTCTTTCTGGTATCCGAGTCCTGCTGCAAACTCCTTCACATCAAGAGGAACAGATGGTTCGAAGAACACTCTATCCTCCTCATCAGGCATGGCATCATAATTGTGTCTGACTGGTGGTGGACATTTTTTGTATCCTATGCATGTGACATCCCGTTTTTCTTTCTGAACGTCAATGATGTGATCCAACACGTAGCTAGAGCTCAAATAGCTGTCTAGCTTGAGTTGGATTGCCTCACTTTCCGTTTTTACACAGACCATTTCTTTTTGCATTGCCTCAAGACGTGAGATGTACAAATTAATGTCCGTTTGTTTTCTGGAAACCATTTTAGTCAATTCAGTTTTGTCTTTCTTTAATGTCTCAATCATTGACTTAAATTCCTTTTCATGGTTTTCATAAAACATATTGGCTTCTGTGCATTTTGAAAGATCCACAGTCAACTTCTGATTGTGGATGAATGTCACATCATATTTTTCTTGCAAAGCCTCGTGTTTGCTTTGCAATGCACACCACTCAGCATTCAAGGAATCATGTTTGTCTTGCAAGTCAAACAAACTAGCTTGTAAAGCATCATGTTTGGCTTGCAACTCAGACATGTTTGCCTCAAACTCAGCACATTTAGCCTGCAAGCTATCACAGTTATCACAGTTTACAGCAATGGGTTCATCGACACATACCTGACTTGAAGAACTGTCGACATTAGCCATAAAGGCTGAATGGAGAGAAGACGAAGTACAAGCAGCTTGATCCATCAGAACAGATCTTCTTTGAGTTTCTGCTGCAGCTTCTTCCAAAAGTTCATCAATATCAGCATCAACTGAGACACCAGATGTCTCACCCATATTCTCATCGCCTGACCCAGATGAATCTTCATCAACACTTCTGCTGTACCCAGAAGAGTCTTCATCTTCAGACGATTCACCACCACTGGCGGAAGATTCTCCACCACTGGTGTTAACTACATCCTTCACAACTTGAGCAAAGCAAGCTGTACCATTAGGACCATCACCACCAAACTGGATTGTCCAGTCGCAACCTTCATCCATCTGAACTACAAGTGCCCGGTTGTCTTGATTGCTGACAGGCACTAATGTACGTTCATTATTCCTGTTCTGGTTCTGCTGGTTGCCCTGGTTTCTGAAGGGGTTCTGGTTTCCATGCTGTGCTGGCTTTGCACATTCCCGTTTAAAGTGACCCCGTTCACCACAGTTGAAGCACCTTACTGCTTGTTTATCAAACCCATACTTGGTGTCTCTCTTACTTTCCAAGCTGGTTCTGCCAGTACTTTCCATCCAATCCTTTGCTCTTCTCACAGCACTAGCAAAGGCCCACTTGATATCCATCAAGTCCATCTCTTCTTTATCTATCTGCCGATAGTCTTCCTGTGTCAGATTAATGTTACCAATCTGACCTTCTATCAACCCACAGTACGCGCTCACTATAGTGTTAAGTAGCTCCATGTGTTCCTTGGCTACTTCTACACTGACTTTGGAGAAGCTTGAAGTGTCGAGCTGTACTGTACTTGGCTTTGATTGTTGACCAGCAGATGATGTTCCTCCATAACATGCACGTTGTTGTTGAGCAGGAGGAGGTGGAGGTGGTTGGATTGGATTTCCAAATATGTCTGTGGTGGGAGGTGGCTTAACAGGAACTTGTATTGGATTGCCAAAACAATCTGTACTTGTGACAAACGCCGTTTGAATTGGAGCATGTGAACCAGTTCTTGCAGACGAAGAGCTGGAAGTTCCATAATACACTTCTGGATTCTGTGGCAATGGAACTCTCTTCGCCTTCAATGTTTCCTCCTGATCCTTGTTTTCCAAAAGCTGCACGAAGTCGTTAAAAGTTGTAGTTCTCAACGCTCCGTTATACTTAAGGATTTCCAAGAAACTACTCCATTGAGGAGGTAAGGCATCAGCAAACTTCTTCACCACCTCTGCTTGAGTTGTTGTAACTCCAAAATTGTTCAACTCAGTAAGCAGGTGATAGAAACGACTTGTCATGTCTCCCAGAGACTCCTTATCCATGCAAGCGAAGCTGTCAAATTCTTTCTTGAGTAGGTCATGACGCAGCTGACGTGTTGCTTCATTCCCTACTCCTCTTGTTTTCAACCCGTCCCACAACTTCTTAGTTGTCTTGAAGCTGACAAACTGGTGATAAATATCCTTGCTCAAAGCCTGGGTGAGAATGGCGTATGCTTTCTTTTCCAGATCATACGTTTTCTTTTTATCTTCGGGAAGATCAGCAAATGACGCAGTCTCTGAAGCAGCAACCTCTATGGCTTGATCGAAATCTGTGGTGAAACGTATCCACAGTTCCGTATTTTGACCAAGAACATATGTTTTAAACCTCTCAGCCCATCCTGGATATTCATTCAAACTCATCAGTTTTGGGGGTCGATTCAAACTTCCTGTTTCGCTTTCGCTTAATAAGATACTTTGTACACTCGGAGTTTGACCCGTTACTAATGCCCATTGATTTGATGGTAAAGCATTTGCTTGTGAAGATGTAGATACTGGAGATTCGGCCCATGATGGTGATAGACTTGTACACGTGTACTTTCCACTATCAGGAGCCGGTGTACCCCACCATGAAGGAGTAACTCCTGAACTTGTATATTTACCACTGTCTGGGGCAGGATTCCACCAACTCGGATTCATCTTTGACAAGAAAAATAAATTCTAAGTGAATAATCCGAGAGATCACACAGCCGAACGATCCTGTTCGAAAGATCTGAAATCACAGAAACTTGTTAACAATAAACAGACCACAATCGAAAGATCAACTACTGTTCGAAGGATCAACAGTACTCGAAGGATTACTGTTGAGTCTTGAACAATAATTTCGAAAGATTCAAGAACTCGAAGGATTCCCTTTTGAAAGATCCTTATCTTTCGAGTCAATCCCTATCTTTCGGACACTTATCTTTCGAATAGCTACCTTCCGAAGGATCACACTTGTTCGAATGATCAACAGTGTTCGAAGGATCACTGTTGACTTTCGAGCACTGGCTTCGAAAGACTCAAAATCTCGAAAGATTCACACTTGAAAGATCCTTATCTTTCGAGATAAAACAACTATCTTTCGAAAAGATTCCCTGATCGAAAGATATGTTTCGAACTTCGAAGGACTACTCGAAAGATGTTTATCTATCGAGCTGTCACTGATCGAAGGATTGTCTTTCGATGTCGAAGGATATCTTTCGATGTCGAAGGATATCTTTCGAATGAGCACTGACACACTGACACAGATGTGACGGGTTGGTGAAAAGGTGACAGGTTGGTAAGGTCAAACTTTCGGCAAAAGGGGATGTCAGATCAACTTTCCCACCAACTTTTGAAAGATTGCCCAAAAAGGATAACCTTATCCTTAAGCCAGTCACCGGAAACACACCGGAATACCACCGGAAAACACAAAGTTTTCTAAAAACCAATTTTATGTTACCCAACCCAAACTTGAACACTCCCGGTTAGTTTAGACACGTTTTTACTCAAAGAAAAAGCAAGAAAACCAGTAAAAACAGGTGCAAAACCAAGTGTTTCAACACACCACAACTTGTAAAAACCCGGTTTTAAACAAGGTTAAGAGCCTTAGCTCTGATACCACTTGTAGGTCCCTGTTTCGCGGAGGATTACGAACCTAAACCTTGTTATACAAACCTACTAGCGAGTGCGGAATCCAAGCTAGCAAGCAAACCGAGTTAGTAGCAAGTAGAGAAACAAACACACAAAGATTCACCGATTAACACTAGTAGTATTAATGCAAATGAAGGTTTCGGTTACAAGCACAATGTTTACAAATCTAACATGTAAACTCTCAAGTGTGTGTGTGTGTGTGTGAGTTCCGACAGAATGCTCTCAACACTCTCTATCTCTCGGTGCAAATGGCAGAACTACAGAACTAACTCACACTCAACATATGCATGGGTATATATACCCAGCTCAGCAGGTCTGCTCGAAGGATTCGACAGATGGTCCGAAGGATCATCTGTCGACCACATGTTACACGAAAGATCAGCGTGGACCTCGAAGGATCATCCTTCGAGGTCTAATGGTCGAACCATGGTCGAACCATATCTTTCGATCACCTCGAAGGATCAGGTGTATCCTTCGAGGCTATCCTTCGATCAGAACATCTTTCAACTGTTGTCCAAGTCAAACCGGAGGATGGTTGACTTGGTCAACTTACAACACAAATCAGGACATCGTTTATATCAGACCGAATACAGACAAAGTACAGACACAAGTGCACCAACAGAAACCCAAAAAAAATAGAATCCACATAGAGGAGAATTTTGATCTTGCTTGATTTTACTAGAGTAGAAACCGGATAAACCATTTTAAGATCATAGTTGAGAATTGATTCAACTCTTGTTGTATTCTTATTTAACAGTAGAATTGAAGAAACAATCCAAGTTAGAATCATGTTTGAAAATCACAACAGTTACGGGTTCACAAGTTCTAACTAAAGTCTGAAATTTTGCTTTGAATTCTAGAAACCTTGAAGACTAGGTTTTAGAATAAACACTGTTTTTTTATTCTTTGTTCAACCAGACTTTAGAAAATTATGTCACAAAAATTTCCCTATAGTTCTTGAAATATTTCTTTGTATGCATTCTCCTTTATAGTGTAAAAGTTTTTAGATTTATCTTAACCACGTTTTTTTTCCTAAATTCAGAACCATTCATGATTTATATATTCGTATGTATCGCTTATATTCACGTTGTCGGCCATAGGGGTCTCATAGTAGCACACATATCTAAAACTGTTGCATAATATTTGTTACAAGTGGTCGTCTACAGTACACATACGCAAAACGGTGGGGTAGTGGGAATATATAATGTTAACCTAGGTCTATAAACTTGTAGTCAGCCAGGAATGTGATATTATGGCATGCATCGACACACTAATGACGTATGTTTTTAAGCATGTATCTCCTGGAAAACGACAATAGTAGACTTTTGAGTTATTTTTCGGCGAGGACCAATTTATGACGGCTATTTCACGAGAATTGTTGCTTAGTCTTCCAAGGTCTCATTTGTTTTAACAGGCATTACGCGAACCTCTTTTTTGTGGTCATAACTAGTTTGTTGGAATTGTTGCTCTTGGGATTTAATGTGTCCAGTTGGGTGGTTTACATGACCTCTCTTTTGGACTTGACATCTACATCTATGTCCATGCTATGTGAAATTGGTTTTTACATGTTTTCATGGTTTCTCGTATGTTTAGAAGATAAAAAGATTTAAATTAATGATGAAATGCGGGGACATGGAATTAAATGTGCCTGGAATCAAATTGCATGGTTCTTTCTAGCTCTATTAATGATATTCAACTCACAACTTCATCCGGCCATACAAAGCTAGTAAATACCAATGTGGACGTCAATGTGAGGCTTGCTCACTTGGTAGAGGCACATGCCTCTTAGAGGAGAGCTTCCAGGTTCAGTCCCTTGGAGGGGTGAATAATTTTGAATTATTAGTTTACTAATGTTAGTAGCAAAATTCACATGTTAATACCAAGGATAAAATAATTTGTATGCTAATAGCAAAAAATAATAATAGAATATGTATACTATTTCCAAAACAACTAGCAGCTAGAAATAGGAATCAAAATAGTAGTACCTTGTATTTGTGTAAATTGGAATGAAGGTAACATAATACAATTATCTCTATGAATAATGTATATATTCTTGTTTATTAAACACCACAAATATTGTAGCCTTGATAATTGAGGATGATTTAAGTTTACTTCTGCCTTTTTCTATAGTGCCAAAATGTAAATTACTCACTGTGTCAACGGTAAATTATCTTTATTAAACACCACAAATTACTCCCTGTTTAAATTCTTGTTTACCCATTTTAAGCACCACAAATGCTGTCGCATTGAATATGGAGGATGATTTTAAATGTCAATGTTACTTTTGCCCTTTTTAATTTATAGTCCTGTAATACGAAGTATTGATCTTATGCCAACGGTGAATTCATGAAAAAAGCCTCAATTTTAGAATTCGCATTGGTAAATTGCTTTCACATTTCGTAAGGAAATAAAAACAGACTAGGAATTTATACAATTAATGTTTAGACAAAATCAAAACCGGTTTATAGAATTAAATATATGGAGTATCCATTGATTGTAATTGAACCTAAAACAATTTGATGGTAATTCGCTTTATTTTATGCAAAGCGATGAAGTGTTTTGTCTTTGGCCAAAAACCTTTTCTCGTTGGTCAAGCTTTCGACGAAAAAGCGAAACATATTCTCTTACCTAAGCTTCTTCCCTGTGCATGAGCTCCTCCCATGGTAGATGGTTCAACCACGCACGGTTCCACGAAATGATTGAGAACTACGACGGGTTTGAAATGCATTTGGTTCTTTGTCTTCAATAAGTATTGCATGACCGAATAATTCAAGGAAGGCTGCACCGCAGGGAGGGTCCTTTAAAGTGGATGACTCGTTGGGCTGCCGGAGGGGGACTTCTTTGACTTTTTTGAGAAAAAAAACTTGAATAACTTCGTTTTTCTTCTGAAGGAGTCTTCATTTAGGAGGGCTATGTCATTTACAAGCCCGTCATATTTCACAACTACTCCCCTTACTACAGGGCCCTTACCTAGCCAATGCTTAAATCCAGCCCTCCCAAATTTTTCTAGTTCACCCCAACATTCCCCGCTTGTTCGACTGTTACTGAGCAGTTTTTGGATATCAAATGGACCTCCCCAAAAGGTAATTTTAATGTGGCCGATTTCCCTTATTTTGCAATTCGCTACAACGTACCGCTGCTCTAGCTAATTGGTAAACATAATAATAGTTACTTAAAGATAAACAATAAAGGCTTGTTTGTTTCCGGATTGTTTTTTTTTCTTTTTTTTTAAATGGGAAAAAGTTAGTCCAATCCTACGTTACACCAATTAACTAAATAGTTCACCTCTAAGACCATGTGTAGTGGTGAACAAACATAATGCCCCTATCATGGGGCATTATCCGACACGTGGCATCCTAGTCAGCGTTAGGGCATTATAGCAAAAGTGGCGTAGTGGGGCATTATGCCAATAACCCCCATTCAATCATTTCACAATTATTATTTTTTTTACTTTAAATACTTCATTAAATTAAAAAAAAATACAATACTAGAAATAAAAAAAATATCCGATTAAATTAAAAAAAAACAAAAAAAACACTAGTTTTCGTCTTCGCTTTCTTCACCCTCGCTAGTTGACATATCTCACCGCTAGTTGACAAGCACTCGTAACCGCCTCTTGCTCAAGCTCCTCATCGGTCGAACCATCGCCATCCACAAAATACTCGTTGTAGTAAAAATTTACCATGGATGAAGAACTAGGAGAATCCATCAAGTTTTTTATAAAATGGTTGTATTTTTTAGAGAGTTTTTGAGAGTTTTGGTTGAAAATGAATGAGTTTTGGTTGTGTTTATATATATATATATATAGGTAAAAGGTTTAAAAAAAAAATCAACTAGCCGTTACATAGCCGTTGATGTGTTGTGATTGGTTAATCAAACATGTGCAAGCGTTTTAATTAAAACGCCGGAAACAATTTTTTTTGAAAAAAAACGCCCCATAACGCCTACCGTAATGGTAGGCGGGGCGTTATCGGACGTTATTTTTGAATTTTTTTTTTTAAAAAAAACGCCCCACTACGGGCGGTCTAAGGGGTAAGTGGGCTAGTCACTTTGGCGTTTGTTTCAAGTGATAAGCTCGAACTTCTATTTAGAGCGAAAGGCCAACTAAATAAACCTTTTTTGTATTTTTTTTTTTTTACAAACCCTCAAATATTAGCATACACCATTAACTAAATTGTATAACTATCTGGTTCATCAAAAAAATACCGGGAACATGTTTTCGTTTATAAACTTAAAGAAGATTATATTTTGAAAACAAAATACTTACTATAGACGTACAGACAAGCCTACCTTTAAATAGAAGTGTTTTCAAAAGTGAAAAAACACATCGCTAATGTAACGCAAATCCTCATAAGTTATGTTAACATGATAATTGATAGCAAAATATAGGCATTTTCTTAAAATCTTTTTAACCCTCAAAATCAGAAAATTAAATTACAATAGTAATATATTACCCACCTATTGTAGCGGGGTGTTAAAGCTTGTAAGGCCCAGTTTAAACTATTCGTACATCGTAAGATTTTATTTAAGAAAAGAATGCATTAAATGGGATTATTGATGGTTTTCAAAATAGAAATAAAAGAAAGTTGGTAATGATCTTTCACTCGAGCTTAGTCTCACTATTCGAATGGGAAGTTGGTTCAAAAATTAAATCAATATAAAAATAAACGAGGAGTGAATGAACCAGCCGTGTTGGGAAGGGGGGGGGGTGTGAGAATCGGATATGCACCATAGGGATAAGAAAGCGCCTCTTTTACCACCAGGGCAGAAACTGATACGTCTCTAAACTTCAATTCAAAAAAATATATATTATTAAAGATGGCGACGACAGTATTCATACGTACCATCATTAACAATTATATATATATATATAGAGAGAGAGAGAGCCGCTAAAATGAAAACCACCTCCAGTTGTAAGAACCTCGAGAACCACTCTCAACCAATTAGATTATGCCAACAATAAGGTTATTTAGGTCTTTTACCCAAAATGTCAAATCCTCTTATCTCTCTTCATTTATAGTTCTTTCTCTCTCCTCTTTCATTATATATGTCAGTTTCATCTTCACTTCTATTCCATTTCTCTCTCTTTTTATTTCACCTGTAACAAAACAAAAAAGACTCTCACCTTTCTCTTAAAATCAAGATATGAAACCAGTGTGGTTTCAAAGGATCGAGAAAGAGGTTACGAAAACCCCTGGGTTTCTGATCACCGGTGACGGCGGACCTCCGACCGGTCACACACAACCACACCCCTATCTCCTGTGACGGCGGCGCCCCCTCGTTTCTCCGGCGACGGTGATGCCAAACGTCCCCTCATGCCCACCCTTCTCCGCAACCCACAACCACCCTCAAATCTCTCAGACCCATCTTCATCTCTCGATGGCTTTTTTTTGCGGCGGTGTGTCGGTGACGGTGGATGAAGGCGGAGGTGTGGGTCACCCACACCTGTGACGGCGATGGTGGGTAGATGGGCGGTGGGTGTTTCCGGCGGCGGTCACTACATCTCAAGTGGGTTTTACTTTTCTTGAGTTCTGGATCTTTTTTGGATTAGGGTTTTTGTGGGGGTGATGTTGGTAAAGATTTGAATGAAGATATTACTGGAGGCATTTTGATAAGTCTGTGAATGGTATTTCTTTTGGGTTTTTTGTTGCTACTGCCATTTACTAGTTCATCAGATTCTTTTGTTCGAGCAAGTTGCATATTCGGTGGATTTTATCTGTTGATTTTTGATATGTGGGTTTGATATATGGGTCACGAACAAGAATCTGTTAAACTTTTTGGTGATTTTGCTTTTCTAGTCATTTTTTATGAACTATGCTTTTTCTAGTGATTTTTATGAACTTTGTGGTCATGAACAAGAATCTGATGAATTTTTGCTTTCTAGTTATTTTTGAGGGTGTTTGTTTAGGGGTGGTGGCTACTGGTCGGACTTATTGGGTTGTTTGGGTGGTGGCTACTGGTCGGACTTATTGTGTTGTTTCTGTTGGAGCTATGGTATGTACAGCTTGTTTTGTTTTAATTATGTTTTTGTTGGGTTTTTCTTTGATTGTTTCTGTTGGATCGATGTCGGTGGTACCTGTACAGTTGTTTGTTTTGATTATGTTCACATGATGGGTCTGTACAGCGGTTGCCGATAGTGCCCGGTGGTGCCCCGTGGTGTCCGCTGGTGCCGGGGGTGCCCCGTTGTGCCGACTGAAACTTTTTTTCGCCGACATTTGATATTAACGATTGTTCTTCGCAGTGATGATGCAAAAAAAACGTATTTTTTTATGACGATGGCACGGCAAGGATGGTGGAGGGTAGGTTTTTGAACCCGCAACCCCACCTTGCAGCCTTTTAATTTATCGGAAAAAATCTGAGCCAAACCCTTTTTTTTCGAGATACACTTTTGTTTCTTTGGTGTTGTTGGTTTTTTATATTCTTTTCCCACGTCGATGACGATAAAAATATATCTGAGACACCTACCGACTTTGCGATTTATGGGTGCGTTCGTCTTTGCGTAAACAAGTTTTCGTGTAAAAAAGTTTTTGTGGAAAAAAAGTTCAACCGTAAACTTTTACGTAAAACGTAAAAAGTTTACCGTAAAAGTTTTTGGTGAGGCTTTGATGGCGGCGGTAGTTCAGGTGGTGGTGGGTTTGTGGGGGTGGTGGGTTTCAAGTCGGCGATGGGCGGCGGCGGAGTTGTGGTGGTGGTGGGTTTCTAGTCGGCGATGAGCGGTGTTATGGTGGTGGTGGGTTTTGACGTCGACGGCAGTGAGGGGGTGAGCAATGACATTGATGGTGATGACGGCAGCTGGTAACCCCTCAGATCAAGACTCGTGGGTTTGGTGGTGGTGGAGAGGGTTTGAGCAATGACGTTGATGGTGATGACGGCAGCTGGCCGGCGCCGAAGCTGCACCGGCGACGACTGCAGTAGAGGTGAGTGTGTTTGGTTCAAGTTTGGCTTAGATTTCGTGCTCAGATTCTGATGTGGTTTGAGTTTTGGTTCGGGTTAGGTTCGGGTTCACTTCAGATTTTGTCGGGTTTTCGGCTCGGTTTCGGGTCTCGGTCAAAGTTGGTCAGCCGTGGATCGGGTGTGGTTCGACGGGTCAGATTGAATGTAAGTTTAAATCTTTTTTTTTATTTCTCTGTTAATATAGTATTAAGTTACTTCAATTAGTTCTTACTTCTTACAGTTCTTTGCAATACCTTTCTTATTTGATCCTGATTATATGCATGTGTGTGTGTGTGAATGTGTAACATATTGTACAATCAAGAATCTTATTCTTTCTTTTTTGTTTGCAGTTTCCTTTCAGCTTTATGACCTCAAGCAGCAAGGTTTCATAGAGAGGCAAGAGGTGAAATTTTTTTAGTAGACGAAAACACTGCGTTTTAGCGATTTTTATTACAAGAATCTTGAATTTGGTTAATGTTTAACATCTAAAATACTCTTCTCTGGAATTTGATTAGAAATTTGTTATGTTTTGACATTTTGACGAAAACTATGTATATTGATAATTGTGATTGGTTTATTGTTGTATTTAAAAAAAAAATCGACACTTAGTTGTCGGGATTGTCCAAAAACAGAGGAAACTCTGCCCCGATTTTCGAAAAATCCGTTATACGTAAACTTAAAACGTAAAACGTAAAAATTTTAACGTAAAACTATAAAAAATTTTACGTAAAACGTAAACTATAAAAATTTTACGTAAGACGTAAACTTTTATCTAAAAACTTTTTAATGTAAAACGTAAACTTAAATCGTAAAACGTAAACTTTTTAACGTAAAACAATAAACGTAAACGTTTTAACGTAAAACGTAAAACGTAAAACGTAAACGTTTTAACGTAAAACGTAAACGTTTTAACGTAAAACGTAAACTTTTTGACATAAAACGTAAAACGTAAACCGTAAACTTTTTAAAGTAAAACATAAAATCTAACTTTTTAACGTAAAACGTAAAACGAAAACTTTTATGTAAAAACTTTTTAACGTAAAACGTAAAAAAAAATGATGTACCTTGTAGAACGTAAAACGTAAACTTTAAACGTAAAACGTAAAACGTAAACCGTAAACTTCTATGTAAAACGTAAAACGACGCGCGACAACGGGGTGTAAAAACGTAAAAAATTTAATGTAAAAAAACGGCGCCTTAAAACATAAAAAATTTAACGTAAAAAAACGGCGATTTTCTGTTGCGTTCGGTTTTGCGTAAAAACGTTTTTGTAAAAAAAAAAAATTAAACCGTAAACTTGTTAACGTAAACCGTAAACTTTTTATCGTTAAACGTAAAAATGTGAAGCGTAAAAAGTGTTACGTAAATTTTTTCGTAAGTTTTACGTAAAACGTAAAACGTAAAAAGTTTTTCGTAAGTTTTACGTAAACTTTTTCGTAAGTTTTTCGTAAATTTTTTTCGTAAGTTTTACGTAAACTTTCTCGTAAGTTTTTCGTAAAATGTAAAAAGTTTTACGTAAAACGTAAAAAGTTTTACGTAAAACGTGAAAAGTTTTACGTAAAACGTGAAAACTTTTACGTAAAACGTAAAAAGTTTAAATTTTTAACGTAAAATGTAAAAAGTTTTACGTAAAACGTAAAAAGTTTTACGGGTAAAAAGTTTTACGTAAAACGTAAAACGTAAAAAGTTTTCATAAAACGTAAAAAGTTTTACGTAAAACGTAAAAAGTTTAACGTAAAACGTAAAAACTTTTACGTAAAACGTAAAAAGTTTAAATTTTTAACGCAAAACGTAAAAAGTGTACAAAAAGGGGCGCGTTAAAAAAAAGTGAAAAAAAAGGCGCGTTTAAAACGGCGTGTAAAAAAACGACGCATTAAAAACGTGGAAAAACGGCGCGTTTTAAAAAAAACGACGCTTGAAAAAACGGCGCGTAAAAACGCGTAAAAAAACGGCGCGTTAAAAAACTTCGGAAAAACGGCGCGTTAAAAAACTTCAAAAAAAAAACGGCGCATTAAAAAACTTCGGAAAACGGCGCGTTAAAACGGCGTGTAAAAAGCGTGAAAAAAATTTGGCGCGTTAAAAAACGTGGAAAAACGGCGCGTTTAAAAAACGACGCTTAAAAAAAACGGCGGGTTAAAAAACTTCGGAAAAACGGCGCGTAAAAAACGTGTAAAAAACCGCGCGTTAAAAAAACGCCGATTGAGAAAAACGACGACTTAAAAAAACGGCGCGTTAAAACGGCGCGTAAAAAACGGCATTAAATAAAAAAACGCCGATTGAGAAAAACGACGCCTTTAAAAAACGGCGCGTTAAAACGGCGCGAAAAAACGGCGCGTGAAAAACGGCGCGTGAAAAACGGCGCGTAAAAAACGGCGTTAAAAAACGGCGCGTTAAAAAACGTCGTTAAAAAATGGCGCGTTAAAAAATCGATGCGTTAAAAACGGCGCGTTTAAAAAAACGCCCATTGAGAACGGCGCGTTAAAAACGGCACGTTAAAAAACCGCCGATTGAGAAAAACGACGCCTTAAAAAACCGGCGCGTAAAAACGGCGCGTAAAAAGGCGCGTAAAAAACGGCGCGTGAAAAACGGCGCGTAAAAAATGACGTTAAAAACGGCGCGTTAAAAAACGGCGATAAAAACGGCGCGTCAAAAAAACGGTGCGTTAAAAAACGGCGCGTCAAAAAAACGTAAAAAGTTTAACGTAAAACTTAAATTGTAAAAAGTATAAAAATCTTTTAAAAAAAAATCTGAATTTAAAAATGTTTTTAATAAAGAAATTATGTTTAAAAAATAAAAGTAATAAAAAGTAATTAATGAATAGGACAAAAAAGGTAATTTAAAATTAATATATATAAAAAGACAAAATAGAGTTATTTTACTTAAATACACTTTTGGATTATACTAATATTAAAGACATAATAAGACAAAAAGTTTTCAATATTAATATTAACTACTTTTAATCACATCCATCCATCTAGTTGATCTAAGGGCCATAAAGTGGTTCTCATGGTTTTTACAACTAGAGGTGGTTTTCATTTTAGCGATCAACTATATATATTTATATAGTTCTCTAAACCAGAATTACGATCATCTCTCCCTCCCTCTTCACTCTTTTGTTGACGCAACCTAGGAGCACCAAGGGTTCTAAACTTTCGGTTCAAGGCTATAATACTTCTACTTCGTCACTACTCACTAGGTACAATATTCGAGTTTATTTATAGTTCTAGAATACTATACATGATTTCGATTGTCCGTTCAGAATTTATAGGGCTGCATTTTTGTCTTGCTTGATAATTATTAATGTTTGGAATGATAACTTGTGGTCTAGCACTCGTGAAAATCAACTGTGATGTTTGGTATTATTTATTAATCCCTCGTAACATGGCTGCGTTTTCCTGATTTGGTGATGGTTATGAATGTTCTTGATGATACTTGTAGCACTAGTGGTTAAAAATCATGTGTATGGAGAACAACGATTCTAACAGAAGAAGGAAGTCTCTGGAGAAGTTTAATTCATTGAGGCGATTCACCACTCTTTAAGGACATGGCTGGCTCTTCCCTACGATGAATGATTAAACGGTACTTGGGGAACCATCGCTGCTAAAATGGATAACTTCTTTAAGTCTTCCCGGGTCTCTTTGTCCAAGATTATAAAAGGCAAGGTTGGGAATGGGTCAAAAATTTGTTTCTGTCTGGATGTGTGGTTAGATGACTGATAACAGGTAGTGAGAGAAAGAGTCTAGAGAGAAAAAATGTAACAAACTCAAGCCTGATTGTTTCCTTTCATACAATCGTTATATACAGGCTTAACTAACTTTTGTTAGCTGTACAATTACATTACTAATCCCTTAACTATTCAAAACTACATTTTAGTCGCTTTGCATGTATCATAACCCCAGGTAAAGAAATTCTTGCCAACAAGAACCACACATTAAAAGAAGGAAACTGTGCTTAAGAGTCAGTAGCCAACTCCCATGTAGCGTTGTCAATAGCTTGATCCTTCCAATGTACCAAGAACTTAACAACAACCTGGTTATTTTGTTTAGCCAATTTCTTATCCAATATAGCCAGTGGTTCAGCTGAAGGTAAAAGGAACATCAGGAAGGAAATGAATAGTTTGTGAAATGAATAGCTTACACCTTGTTTTTCATGTGTCGTTACTCAAGGAAATTGGCTAAACAAAATAACGAGGGGACAGTTTACCTGCCAGCTCTTGCTAGTTTTTTGAACAACAACTTTGCTAGCAAGGGTGTCACCTTTTCCTAATGCAAAGTTGTTGTTCAAAAAACAAAAAAACAACAAAAAACTATCAAGGCTAAAAACTAAGAAAGAATCAATAGAAGTTAAATCCTTGAGTAGAGTTCAAAATTGTTTAAATATTACCGTCATTATATATCCAAATCATACATTTACATGTTCTTCATAAACAACTTTAATGGAAATGAATATATGTAAATAGGATGGTAAAAGTGTCCAATATGCATCCCTAATATAACTAGTACTTTACCCGTCCGGTGGACGGGTGGATTAACGTCATAATTAATGTTGAGCGAACTGACAGTAATATTCAGTAATAAAGCATTTTTAGCAGCAAAATAAGACTACATAAATCAAGATCTCATCTAGCAAGGGCTAGAAACCAAAAGTACAAAAAAAGAGAACCTCCTATCGTTAAAGAAAGTCGACCCATGGAGACCTAACATTTGTTATGTGATACACGAATAATGATAAGAAAAAACATGAGAACCCGTATTCCTGTATTGTAGCTCACTGCATCTATCCTTTTGTGATCTTCAATTATCCTTGAGCGTATTCCAACCTTAGAAACCTTGTATTCGCCATAGACTTCGTCCTGGCCTCTTAATATGGAATATGTGAAATCGCTTCAGTTTGGCATTGGGACTAAGAGACTCTTGGATCAACTGGCTCTTTAATTCTCTTTGTATCCCGCTTGTGAATTTCATTTGTATTCAATACGTTGTGGTTCCATCTTTGAATTTGTAGAAAGCTTGTCAAAAGAATGTTGTACGCCCTAATTTGTTTCAAATGACGTCTGCAAATCTGTTGCTTTCGTTCATGTGGCATTTTTGGACAACTTAAATCAAGAAAGGACCCCCGTTTGACAAATAAAAAAAAAAGTCAAACTGGAATTCACACCACATGTGTATCTTATATAACCACATATACACCTTTTTTTTTCTTCTTTTTTCACCCCTCAAGAAACAGAGGAACTCACATGACCCAAAAGAAAGGAACACGAACCGAAATACTGATCCGCAAGACAGGAAATAATCCATCACGAAATCTCCCTATTTATTTTTATATCTTTTAACCCATGTACACACGCCAATCCTTCTTATGTTGAAGAAAAGAAAAACTACATTACCAGGAGCATGCAAATTCACAATCAACAATCATGTCCATTATATGACTTGCTGTAACAAAGCGAGTAATGTATTAGAACAAGATGATCATGATCATTTAGTTTGTGTGTGTTGGGTGGGCATAAAGAAAAGTTACCTGATTCCCTTGACACAACCCGGATTGGATTTATAACCATAATTAATTCTGAAAGGGAAATCGTGATCAGTTTTGGAACTGACTAGTTAAATTCTGAAACTGGAAATCAACTAAATTAACATAAATATGGCAGAATAAATTAGAGCATAATGAGAAAACATGATTAGAGAGACCCAAAATCACGAAAAGAATCGATATGATACCTGAATGCTTGAATATAGTGAGAAATGAGAAGTCCCTTCATGAGAACAAAATTAGAAACAAAATTATCATTCAAATCTACTCTGAAAAGGGGGAAATTTACATACATTAACCTCAACTACAAATTGCTTCTCTACACGAGATTTTCCCGTGCATTGCAACCAACATCAATGGAGTTTGATACACAATCTGTGACACTCTAGGTTTTCCCGAACATCTATCTCGTGTCGACATTGTGTGTACATAGATTATTAAATGAATGTTGTGTTTTATCTTGATGTGCTATATGATTAAGTTATGGTTGTGAAGTATAATTATATATATATATATATATATATATATATGTGTGTGTGTGTGTGTGTGTGTGTACGTATAAGAGAGCCGAGACCACAACGGACCCGAGTGAACAGTTGGGCCGATTGGGCCACACCCCTTCTTTAGCCCACTCGTAATGCCTTAGGGTGCACTTACTCGGGAGAGTATAAAATCCTTGCATTAGCCGACTTACCCCTTTTGAACAACAATCATTCTCCCAAATTCTCAAACATTCTCTCACTCTCACACCCTCTCACTCCTCCTAGCTTTCTCTCTCTAGAAAACCCTAAAACTTCACTAACCAACCCCACTCCATCCTCTCGGATCCAATAAGTGGCAGCTTGGAGCTTGGAATCTAGCTAGTGTTCATCACTCGGGAGCTTTCTCTCAACTGTTTTTCACACACTTTTGTATTCGGACACCATCCAGTTAGTGTCTCCTATCGTTTAAAAGCAACATGTGTTAAGCGGTCTATTTGCAAATAGTTTAGATGATTACAAATGTACTTCTTGAATAATACGAATATTTGTGTGTTGAATGCAAATCTGTTTTGGTGCTAGTTATGGGTTGATTTCATGATAATGGGTTATGTTTTGGAAATATGGATGTAAATATGACATGATTCTCAAAGAAATAACATGAATGATGATGTGGTACTATGAATATAGGCTGAGATTGTTTATATGAATGATGTCAAATGATTTTTCGGACAAAATAATTTTGGTCATCCTCATACTGTTTTAGAGGAAGAACACAGTAATACATGTTAGAGTTTTTTTTGTTAGGATGATGAAAACCCTGATGAAGAACAATTTGGATATATGATGAACTGTATGAATATGCTTAGAACATTTGAAATTTGATGTTTTGATCCGTTTTGGAGTGTGTGCGGAATCGGGGACATGTTTGTGTGATTTAATTGGATAGTACACAATTACATGAAATTGCAATTCTATTGGATAGTACAAATGTTGCAGATGTTCTAGAATTAGCAGGTAATGCGAGTCGAGACCCTTGGTTTCGACTCGAGACCAACAAGTGACAACTCGAGACAGACTTCAGGGACTCGAGACCAGCAAGGTCTCGACTTGAGACCTCATGATCTCGACTCGAGACTGAGCTCGAGACCACTGAGATCTCGACTCATGTCGGCACCACTCGAGACCAGCCACTCACAACTCGAGACCTCTTAGTTGCGACTCGAGACCGCGTGTTCTCGAGTCGAGACCACCTGGTCTAGACTGGGCTGCTTGTCTCCGTTATTGGGCCAAAGTATGTGGACTGATCATGCGTGTTACGTTTTAACCTATGTTACTATTGCTTTGTGTTGTTATAGATAAGTGTAAGAACATGCCCAATAACTTAGTGTATGAGTTGTCAATGTGTATGCTGTGTGTTATGCATGCTACATGTTAGATACATGTAAAATATACGTGACATCTCTGTACCTAAACTTGACCTATGCTGGTAACCATGCTAGGACGTGGTGACCAACGTGTTTGACCAAGTAAACTAATTTACCGAGCAACCCAAGGTGAGTTCACAACTATTAAAGCATGCGTTCCCGGTGGTTTGGGAAAACGGAACTAAAGAAAAACAACGCTATCCCTTGTAAGGGATACAAACCTATTTTCTCCCCTTGTGGGGAACTCTTAGTTAATTACGGTTTATACGAAATGCAACGAGCAACACTAAACGAAACTCTATCACTCAAGTCCCTACTACATGATACCGATTAGTCGCCGGGGTCTGGCGAACGGGTTATTAGTTGATAGCGCTATTTAGGTCTAACCAGCCTCACACCGACCCTTGTTACTGGGAACGGGAGTGAACTAATATACTCTGGCAACCGTCAGTGATGATAGAACATTGATAAACGGGGCACTGCGGAAACGTGGGGTTAATTAGTATTCGGTATTGGAAAAACAGTTTAATCGCTTACTTATGGGGTAGCTCCCCACGGCATGTATAAACGAATAAATTAACTGGTGAAACAAGTTTTTGGTAATTAAAAACTGGACAACTCGTGAACTCGCCAACATTTTTGTTGATACCCTACTGCATGCTTTGCAGGTACCCAGTGACTCAGGAGCTTGCTACTTGGGGATGTGTAGTGGTCGTCTAACCTATGTGTTGGGTCCTAAATAAACTTGAACCATGAACTTTGTTTTAAACTGTTTCGTCTACACTTCTGCTACTTATGTTACTATTTGAACTTAAAACTTTTGAACTTGATTATGATATTTGCTAACCCTGTGGTTGGTGAATAATATTTATGTTATTAATTATTGGTGGTTGGATCCTGGTCAGTCACGCCCCCAAGCGGTGGTACTCCGCAGGTGGATTTTGGGAGTGTGACAGATTGGTATCAGAGCCATTGGTTATAGTGAACTTGGTTTTAAAAAGGGAATGTTTTTGAGAAAAACCGGACTATAACCCGTGACTCGTGACGACACTACACTCCAAGTGCAAGACTCAACGCATTAGACCTCATAGCTCGGACTTGTGTTTACTTGATTGTTTACTTTATGCTTTATGCTCTACTATACGTACTAGTGTGCCTAGTTAGATGTATTCACCATCCTCCTCCTCATTAAAAACTGGACAACTCGTGAACTCGCCAACATTTTTGTTGATACCCTACTGCATGCTTTGCAGGTACCCAGTGACTCAGGAGCTTGCTACTTGGGGATGTGTAGTGGTCGTCTAACCTATGTGTTGGGTCCTAAATAAACTTGAACCATGAACTTTGTTTTAAACTGTTTCGTCTACACTTCTGCTACTTATGTTACTATTTGAACTTAAAACTTTTGAACTTGATTATGATATTTGCTAACCCTGTGGTTGGTGAATAATATTTATGTTATTAATTATTGGTGGTTGGATCCTGGTCAGTCACGCCCCCAAGCGGTGGTACTCCGCAGGTGGATTTTGGGAGTGTGACAGATTGGTATCAGAGCCATTGGTTATAGTGAACTTGGTTTTAAAAAGGGAATGTTTTTGAGAAAAACCGGACTATAACCCGTGACTCGTGACGACACTACACTCCAAGTGCAAGACTCAACGCATTAGACCTCATAGCTCGGACTTGTGTTTACTTGATTGTTTACTTTATGCTTTATGCTCTACTATACGTACTAGTGTGCCTAGTTAGATGTATTCACCATCCTCCTCCTCATTCTTGTTTCACTACGACGTCTTTCTCACTCTATGTTTTCTCACCAAGAAAATGACCGAACTCGATGGAGACAGCATAGCCCTGACAAGGGACCAACTGGCGGCCTTGATAGACGCTCGGGTCGCTGAAGCCTTGGCAACCAACCCAGAAGGACCATCCACATACACCCAACCCCGAGTTGGCACCCTCAGGGCGTTCTTGGAATGCAAACCACACCCCTTCGATGGCACGGAAGGAGCAATAGGTCTTTTACATTGGATCAGGAGGGTCGAGTCTGCATTCGAAGAAGGTGAAAGCCCATGTAGCAAACGAGTAGAGTACGCCACTAGCACGTTTTAAGGAAAAGCGTTTTCGTGGTGGAACGCGCAAGTCCAGATGCTCGGATTGGCAGATGCAAATGCCACTCCATGGGACGATTTCAAGGACCTAATCAGGGAAGAATTCTGTCATAAGGATGACATGCAGAAGCTGGAAATGGAATGGAGATCGAAGCGTACACGAAAAGGTCCAATGACTTGGCTGCATTGTGTCCTAACTTGTCGCAGCCTCCCTACAAGCGAATCGCCCTCTACCTTAGGGGCCTAGTTCCAGAAATCCAGGGTTCAGTGATCGCAACCAAACCCCCTACAATCCAGCAAGTCATCCGTCTAGCACACCATTTCACAAACCAAGCGGTAGAAGAGGGCAGATTGCCCAAGCGTGTGACTGCTACAACTAATTCTTCTGATTGCAGCAAACGCAAGTGGAACGACTACCAAAGTGGGGGTCCCAGCACCATACCACCTCAAGCTCAACAAAGGAGGGTCGTTGGGAGCAAGGGCCCTGACCCGCGAACGGGTGGTTACCAAAGAAAACGACCCAAGTGTGACAAGTGTGGCCGACATCACAACGGGCCCTGTGCAAGGAACAAGTGTCAGCGGTGTAATAAGGTGGGGCATGAGGCCAAGGATTGTAGGAGCCCTCATCCCGTAAGGCAGAACCAACCGCAGCAGCAACAACATCATGGGAACATAAGGGGTTGTTTCCAGTGTGGAGCCGAGGGGCACATTAAGATGAATTGTCCCCTGTTAAATCAACAACAACCACAACAGCAGCAAGGAAACAACCGTGGATGTTACAAATGTGGAGCAACGGGGCACATGCGAAGGGATTGCCCTGAACTGAACCGGAACCGCAACAACAACCTGGGAGCTGGAAACAACGATCAAAACAACAACAATGCTGGGATTGGTGCAGGAGGAAGGGCTTTTGTCATTGGAGCTGGAGAAGCAAGGAATGACCCCAACGTCGTGGCGGGTAAGTTCCTACTCGATGATCGTTATGTTTTCGTATTATTTGATTCTGGAGCCGATGCTAGTTATGTATCCCTACATATTAGTAAGAAGCTTAAGCACCCGCCTAAGTTATTAAGTTCTAAGCATATCGAGTTAGCTAATGGTAGAAACATCGAGGCCTCACATGTTATCAGTAACTGCAAACTAGTATTGTCTGGTCAGACCTATAGCATCGATCTTTTCCCTATCGTTCTTGGAATCTTTGACGTCGTCATCGGCATGGATTGGTTATCCAAACATCGCACGGAAATCCTCTGTCAAGAGAAAATGGTTCACATCCCCCGCCGTTCTGGCAAACCCCTCATCGTTCAAGGTGACAAAGGCGGCGAAGTCACAGGCATCATCTCGTTCTTAAAGGCCTAGAAGTGTTTACGAAAGGGGCACACTGCTATCTTAGCACTGGTCACTGACACACAGGAAAAGGAAAAGAGGATTGAAGATTTTCCAGTAGTACGCGACTACCCCGAGGTGTTCCCTGAAGAACTACCTGGACTCCCTCCCCACCGTCAGGTCGAATTCCAAATCGAGCTAGCTCCCGGAGCAGCACCTATAGCTCGTGCGCCTTATCGACTAGCCCCCGCTGAACTAAAGGAACTTTCTACGCAGCTACAAGAACTATTGGATAAAGGATTTATCCGTCCTAGTTCGTCACCCTGGGGAGCACCAGTGCTCTTTGTTAAGAAGAAGGATGGCACATTCCGAATGTGCATCGACTATCGTGAGCTGAACAAGGTTACCATCAAGAATCGTTACCCTCTCCCACGCAACGACGACCTATTCGATTAATTGCAAGGATCGAGCGACTACCCTAAGATTGACCTGCGATCGGGTTATCATCAATTGAGAGTCCGTAATGAAGACATCTCCAAAACTGCGTTCAGAACTCGTTATGGGCATTACGAGTTCCTCGTTATGCCATTTGGAATGACTAACGCGCCTGCGGTTTTCATGGATCTCATGAACCGGGTGCGCAAGCCGCACCTCGACAAGTTCGTAATTGTGTTTATCGACGACATCCTGATCTACTCGAAAAGTCAAGAGGAGCATGAACAACACCTGCGTCATATTATCGAGCTCCTCCGCAATGAACAACTGTACGCCAAGTTCTCGAAATGCGACTTCTGGCTTCGAGAAGTCCATTTCCTTGGGCTCGTGGTCAATAAGGACGGAATACACGTCGACCCAGCTAAGATCGACTCTATAAAGAACTGGCCTACACCTAAGACTCCGACCGAGGTCCGCCAATTCTTGGGATTGGCAGGATACTATCGTAGATTCATCAAGGGATTTTCGAAGATTGCTCAACCCCTCACAACTCTCGCTCAGAAGGGTATTGCTTACAAGTGGGATGAAGCTCAGGAGTCCGCTTTTCAGAAGCTAAAGGATAACCTCTGTAGTGCTCCTATTCTCTCGTTACCTGAAGGTACCGACGATTTTGTGGTTTACTGCGACGCGTCTATTCAGGGATTAGGGTGCGTGTTGATGCAACGCGAGAAAGTTATCGCCTATGCTTCTCGACAACTTAAGATTCATGAAAGGAACTACACGACACATGACTCGGAACTCGGAACAGTCATTTTTGCACTTAAGATTTGGAGACATTACTTGTACGGTACCAAGTGCACGATTTACACCGATCACAAGAGTCTCCAGCATATTTTGGACCAAAAGGAGTTGAACATGAGGCAACGTGGATGGGGTAAAACTCCTTAACGACTACGAATGCGCGATCAAGTACCATCCGGGCAAAGCCAATGTCGTGGCAGACGCCCTCAGCCGAAAGGACACTACGCCTAAGCGCGTGCGCGTTACAACTTACCATCCGGTCTAACCTCCCTACTTAGATACGAGGTGCTCAGGTTGAAGCATTGAAACCAGAGAACAACAGGGCTGAGTCCCTGCGAGGATCGAGGGAACGTTTAGAACAAAAGGAAGACGACACTCACTATGCGACATGGCACATTTGGGTTCCACTCTATGGAGATCTACGTGAACTGGTGATGGACGAAGCACACAAATCTCGATACATCTGGGTTCGGATAAGATGTACCACGACCTCAAAACCCTGTATTGGTGGCCTAACATGAAAGTCCTCATTGCTAAGTGCGTTAGCAAATGCTTGACCTGCACTAAGGTCAGGGTCGAACACCAGAAGCCGTCAGGCTTGTTACAACAGCCAGAGCCACCAACATGGAATTGGGAGAAGATTTCCATGGATTTCCTTAGTCGAGGCTACGGAAAAGATTGCCCAGATCAGACAATGCATGGCGGCAGCTCGTGACCGCCAGAAAAGCTACGCTATAAAGCGCAGGAAACCTCTAGAATTCCAGGTCGGGAACCGGGTTCTACTTAAAGTCTCACCCTGGAAGGGTATGGTTCGTTTTGATAAACGGGGCAAGCCTAATCCGCGATGTGTCGGACCATTTGAAATTACCGAGAAAATCGGTAAGGTTGCTTACAGATTGAATCTACCTGAAGAGCTGAGTGTGGTACACAACGTCTTCCACGTGTCTAATCTGAAGAAGTGTCTGTCAGATGAAACACTCATAACTCCTTTCAAGGAAACTCACTTTTTACGAACAACTACACTTTACTGAGGAACCAATTGAGATCGTGGATCGAGAGATCAAAACCCTCAAACGTAGCCAGATACCTATTGTACGAGTTCGTTGGAACTCGCGTCATGGCCCAGAGTTTACCTGAGAGCAAGAAGACCAGATGAAGCGCAAATATCCCTAGTTGTTCCCAAATGAAACTCCCAGCACTGGAGCTACAACAGAATTTCGGGACGAAATTCCAAACTAACGGGGGGATGATGTGACACCCCGTTGAAACATTCTCACCTATACTAGCTTGACAGTGGCTGCCTTAACTTTCGGGACGAAAGTTCTTAAAACTTGGGGATAATGTGACACTCTAGGTTTTCCCGAACATCTATCTCGTGTCGACATTGTGTGTACATAGATTATTAAATGAAAGTTGTGTTTTATCTTGATGTGCTATATGATTAAGTTATGGTTGTGAAGTATAATTATATATATATATGTGTGTGTGTACGTATAAGAGAGCCGAGACCACAACAGACCCGACTCGAGACCTCTCGGTCTCGAGTGAACAGTTGGGCCGATTGGGCCACACCCCTTCTTTAGCCCACTCGTAATGCCTTAGGGTGCACTTACTCGGGAGAGTATAAAATCCTTGCATTAGCCGACTTACCCCTTTTGAACAACAATCATTCTCCCAAATTCTCAAACATTCTCTCACTCTCTCACTCTCACACCCTCTCACTCCTCCTAGCTTTCTCTCACTAGAAAACCCTAAAACTTCACTAACCAACCCCCCTCCATCCTCTTGGATCCAATAAGTGGCAGCTTGGAGCTTGGAATCTAGCTAGTGTTCATCACTCGAGAGCTTTCTCTCAACTGTACACACTTTTGTATTCGGACACCACCCGGTTAGTGTCTCCTATCGATTAAAAGCAACATGTGTTAAGCGGTCTATTTGCAAATAGTTTAAATGATTACAAATGTGCTTCTTGAATAATACTAATATTTGTGTGTTGAATGCAAATCTGTTTTGGTGCTGGTTATGGGTTGATTTCATGATAATGGGTTATGTTTTGGAAATATGGACGTAAATATGACATGATTCTCAAAGAAATAACATGAATGATGATGTGGTACTATGAATATAGGCTGAGATTGTTTATATCAATGATGTCAAACGATTTTTACGACAAAATAATGTTGGTCATGCTCATACTGATTTAGAGGAAGAACACAGTAATACATGTTATAGTTTTTTTTGTTAGGATGATGAAAACCCTGATGAAGAACAATTTGGATATATGACGAACTGTATGAATATGCTTAGAACATTTGAAATTTGATGTTTTGATCCGTTTTGGAGTGTGTGCGGAATCGGGGACATGTTTGTGTGATTTAATTGGATAGTACACAATTACATGAAATTGCAATTCTATTGGATAGTACAAATGTTGCAGATGTTCTAGAATCAGCAGGTAATGCGAGTCGAGACCCTTGGTTTCGACTCGAGACCAACAAGTGACAACTCGAGACAGACTTCAGGGACTCGAGACCAGCAAGGTCTCGACTTGAGACCTCATGATCTCGACTCGAGACTGAGCTCGAGACCACTGAGATCTCGACTCATGCCGGCACCACTCGAGACCAGCCACTCACAACTCGAGACCTCTTAGTTGCGACTCGAGACCGCGTGTTCTCGAGTCGAGACCACCTGGTCTAGACTGGGCTGCTTGTCTTCGTTATGGGGCCAAAGTATGTGGACTGATCATGCGTGTTACTCTTTAACCTATGTTACTATTGCTTTGTGCTGTTATAGATAAGTGTAAGAACAGGCCCAATAACTTAGTGTATGAATTGTCAATGTGTATGATGTGTGTTATGCATGCTACGTGTTAGATACATGTAAAATATATGTGACATCTCTGTACCTAAACCTGACCTATGCTGGTAACCATGCTAGGACATGGTGACCAACGTGTTTGACCAAGTAAACTAATCTACCGAGCAACCCAAGGTGAGTTCACAACTATTAAAGCATGCGTTCCCGGTGTTTTGGGAAAACGGAACTAAAGAAAAACAACGTTATCCCTTGTAAGGGATACAAACCTATTTTCTCCCCTTGTGGGGAACTCTTAGTTAATTACGGTTTATACGAAATGCAACGAGCAACACTAAACGAAACTCTATCACTCAAGTCCCTACTACATGATACCGATTAGTCGCCGGGGTCTGGCGAACGGGTTATTAGTTGATAGCGCTATTTAGGTCTAACCAGCCTCACACCGACCCTTGTTACTGGGAACGGGAGTGAACTAATGTACTCTGGCAACCGTCAATGATGATAGAACATTGACAAACGGGGCACTGCGGAAACGTGGGGTTAATTAGTATTCGGTATTGGAAAAAACAGTTTAGTCGCTTACTTATGGGGTAGCTCCCCACGGCATGTATAAACGGATAAATTAACTGGTGAAACAAGTTTTTGGTAATTAAAAACTGGACAACTCGTGAACTCGCCAACATTTTTGTTGATACCCTACTGCATGCTTTGCAGGTACCCAGTGACTCAGGAGCTTGCTACTTGGGGATGTGTAGTGGTCGTCTAACCCATGTGTTGGGTCCTAAATAAACTTGAACCATGAACTTTGTTTTAAACTGTTTCGTCTACGCTTCCGCTACTTATGTTACTATTTGAACTTAAAACTTTTGAACTTGATTATGATATTTGCTAACCCTGTGGTTGGTGAATAATATTTATGTTATTAATTAAATTGCTCCGTATAATTGGTGGCTGGACCCTGGTTAGTAACGCCCCCAAGCGGTGGTACTCCGCAGGTGGATTTTGGGGTGTGACACAATCTGTAGGACCGGTTTTGACACCGTTCGATTGCGTAACGAACGTTTCACGTGCGGAATCCGTGAACGAACGAGACCGAACACACGATAACGTACTACTAATGTGATTCCATTGCTGAATTTGACAAGATCGATACAAGAATCACAAATCTACAACTTTCTCTCTCTACTTTCTCTCTCTAGAAAGTCTTCTCCAAGTCTTCTCCAAAGTCTAACTCAAAATCTCTAAAATCTCTTTTTATATGGTCAAGGCAACTAAATGAAAGTTCACACTAATTACAAGTTTGCCACCTTGCCATTTCTAACTAAATATGACATAATACGCTTGATTTCTTCCGGCTTTTCACTACGACTCGGATTGACGAAGGCGATAGACAAAATATGCATCAACAATCTCCCCCTTGGATATTGCCGTAGTCAATCTCGTAGTGAAACTCGTAACGACTTGTCTTTCTCTCTCTCTAAGACTCGAACAAAGATGTAGTCAACAGACAACTGCACTAACAAACTCCCCCTTGGATGTTGACGGAATCTTCAGTGAGAGTCTTCAATCATTCACAGCACCTCAATCTTGTTCGATCTTCTTCAGGAACTCATCCTGGAATCATATGCCTGAATCTTTCTTTGGCTCTAACTTTCGTCAGACTCCCTCTATCATCATGCTGGGATCTCTGTCTGGAAATCGTTATCACCATTGAAATCAACTCCTGGCTTTCTCTGTTTAAGCTCTTCTCTGGTTCTGATGAGTCTCCTGGCTATCCGTAAAAACAGGATCAGAAACCTGCAATACTCAAATACACTATCACAAAACAACACAATTTGTAATTCAACTTAATGAATTAACTAATCGTATAAGAAAAACTATGAAGATCAAATTGTAGGTTATCATTCAACTTAGTCATCAAGTTAATGAACCAAATTTGCATTTCAAATCTTCACAATTTAACATTCAACTTATTCATCAAGTTAATGAATCAAATTTGCATTTCAAATCTTCACAATTTAACACTCTCTCCCAAACCACAAGTTCAACATGTTTTACACTTGAAATGTCGAAAATCAGTTCTTCACACTCTGTTGTCGAAAATCTTTTTGAAGTTTTCAAATATCAAACAAAAATACAATATTTTTGGATTTTTGAATTTAATGAAATACAAAAATGAACACTATTTTTGAGAGATTGTGCAAGAGGATCATATCGGTTTTTGAGACATATCACCAACACCGTTGATCTTGATTAATCAGCAAATGTTAAAAACAAATTTACTTCTGATTGTCAGTATTGTTGTCCACTTAAACCTCTACACAAGTTTTCAATTGATTCAAGATACGTATTTAATGTATTAGCACTTAAACTTATTTGAGTGTCCCACCTCTTGAATATACTCCCGTATCCAGATCTCAATATTCTGATTTACAGGTAAGTATACTACGAATGATATCTGTATATAAATTAGGGGAAAATGCGAGAACTGAGGGATCTCAGGTCAGAACTTCCGTTCAGCAGAGAGATATCAGCTTCGACTTAGCAGTGGGTCCCCTTTAGAGGATCTTTTCAGCTACAACATCTGATCATCAATTTTATTGTCTAATCAGCTGAGGGCTTTATGCTATGTTTCAAGCATATGAAGAAAGTATTAGCCAGGGACTAGGTCAGAACCACCGTTCAGCAGAAGTCCCGGAATAATACCCCAGACATCATTTGAGTATAAGAACCTAGTATTCCAGAATAAGAAACCTTTCAAACGAGATTTCAGGGGTTACCTATATATCCAAGTAGTGTTCCCCACAAAATAAGTAAGTTTTGATTTTATGTTTATATCTCGAATACAATTTACTAACTGTGTGAAGCCTACTGACACATCATTAGTAAGACTTGTTTAAAAACAATTTTGTCTTTACAAATCTCTAGCATGCTGTGATAGTCCACCAATGTACTATCATCTCCTCTTTTTGCAACAAAACTCATTTTCATTTTTCAATTTTTTAAATTTTTCAAAATTTTCTTACTCCCCCTAAAATCAAAATATGTTTCAATTTTGATTTTCTGAGGAAAAAATTGAAAACAAACTATACAAGAAACTTGACAACATTATGTGAATTACCTCAATTCACCATTCTCGTGCAAAAACAATCAGAACTCCCCCTCACAACAAACTATTTTCCCATAATGATTTCAAAACACTTAAGTTTGTTTCAATCAAAATGGTTTTTCCGGAAAAATTAGTTTGTTTACCAACCATTTGTAGGTTCGGGGTTATCTCTTCATTTTGTTTTCTTCAAACCTTTTAAAGATTTAACATTTTCAGTTTTAACATAAACCATTTGTAGAAAATCAAGTACAACTTAATGTCCCTGATTTACCACATTTGAGACGAAAAATCACCAAAGTGAAATTTCTCAAGAAATGTGCCGATTCATGATCCACGATACCCTCTTGGGATCTCCGGCAAGTCAGGTTTTTCTATTTAAACAATTTCACCCAAGCCTGACGGTCCTTGGGTGATTTCGAATTCTTGTTCAACAATGGTGGAAAATTTGCATCATCCATTGCTAAACCTGAATTCTCCTTTTTTACCTCAACCAAAGGCTCCTCTGGTTTTACCGTACCAGAATCATTGCCTACAGGTGGCTTGTCCGACTTTGATCTGTCAGATTCATCGCCGACCTTTTCCTTTTTCTTCTCCTCTTTTGTCCTCAGATTTGTATCTGATGAATTCTTTTTGCTCAACTTTGCAAATGAAGGAGTAGATTCATCAGAACTATTAATCTGTTTGTCCTGTGAACCCGAGGACAAAATCTTCTCAAGATACTCTCTTGCCTTCTTCCTCTTTTTTCTCAGTCTGTCTTTTTGCCCCTGTGAAAGCTTTACTTTCTTTTCTTGTGTTGACCGTTCTTGAACTTTGGGTTTCAGAACCTTCTGTTCCTGGGGCTTGACTTTGACTGGAATCTTTGCCAATTTCTGAGACTTAGCCCTCAATCTTTCATTCGATCTCCTTGGGCAATCTCTGGCAATGTGACCTTTGATATTGCAATTAAAGCACCTCCTGGTCTCATAACTCCAGTACCGGCAGTTAACAGCAATGTGTCCATGATAGCCGCAGCTGTAACACACTCTGTTATCGTACCTATCACCATTTTTAGTCCAAACGCTCAGATCATAGCATTGTCTGGCTTGGTGATATTCCTTTCTCAACTCTGCTGGATTTAGCTTTTGAGCACTGTGGTCAAACCTGCACCACTTATTACCAACATTTTTTGAGTTTTCATTTTTCAATTTTTGTGGTTTTTGATTTCGATTGGATGATCGATCTGATGAGCTTTTATTTTCTTTTTGAGCATTTTTCAAATTTTTAACTTTTTGTTTCTGTTCTACAATCTTCTTAACAGGTTTTTGCTTAGAGCATTCTCCCTTTTCAGTCGATTGCAAAACAGTTTTCTGAAATTTTTCTTTTAAATTTAAAAACAATTTTTGTTTTTCAATTTTAACATGTTCATCATCAGATTTTACATCACAATCTTCAACTTTGACAGAGTCAAAGTTTGTGACATCGTCACTTATTGGAACAGAGTTGATTGGTTTCGGACAAGGAATATTCAACTTGTCAGATAAAGTCACAAAACCGATCAATTTCTTTTCAAGTTCATCAATTTTGTTCCTCGAATTCTCAGCTTCACTTTCAAGCTGAGATATTCTCCCAAAATGAGACTTGATTGTTTTCTCATTATCGTTCTTCAAATTTTCAAGAACAGATTTTTCATTCATCAAAACTTTTATCTGTTCCTGAAATTTTGATTCACTCGCTTTCAAGTTTTTGTTTTCCAGCTTAATCCAAAAATCCTCATCTTCTGACGATTTCTTTTTGCTTTCAAACTTTATTTCAAGCTCTTTGATTTTCTTTCTTGCATTTTCACATTCTTTCTCCAAATTTATGATTTTCTGAAGATGGGAATTTATCATTTTCTGCTTCTCAATATTGTTTTGGCTAAAAACATTTCTCCCATCTTCAAGAATTTTCAGTTGATTTTGAAATTCTTTTTCACATTTTGCTTTTTCAATTTCAAAATTCTTAATTTTCTCTTCAAAAACCTTTTCCTTTTCTTTCAATTTCTTGTTTTCAAATGTCAAACTGTTCAAATTACTAAACAGTTTATCATTTTCAGCTTTCAGGTTTTTGCAATTTTCCTGAACCATAAGAATCTGTTTATCATCAGCTTGCTTCATATCTCTCAACTTCTTGATCTCCAATGTCAAACTTTCCGCATCTTTGACAAGTTTGTCATTATCGGTCTTGAAGCGATCACATTTTGAGCATGCTGACGTTGAACTTGAAGATCCAAACTCTACAGATTCTTTAATCTTTGAAGCATCCTTTGTTTCCATCCTGTCGATCCCTGCACAAAAGAGTTTAATAACATCAAAAGGATTCAGATTATCATCAATATAACATTTCCTTTTGATATCATATTTCAGAGAACTCTTTGTTGCAAGAAAACCACTAACTCTTCGATCAACTTCAATGAGTTCATCCAGCTCCAATCTATGTAAATTCTTTTCCATCTCAGACAAAAATTCCCTCTTTTTCTTTTCTTCCTTATACCACTCTGATCTAATTTCATTAAAGAACTGGTGTGGAGAAAGCTTGGGAAAGTAATCTTTCTGTTTTAGCTCAACCATAAACTCATCCCATTTAGCAGGTAATGCAGTTGTTAATTTTGAAAGATATTCCTCATTTGACAACTTAATACCCCTATTCCACATAATATCTGTTAAAATCTTAAACCGGTTTTCTATTTCTTTCAACGTCTCCTCCTTTTGACATATGAACAGTTCAAAACTTTTAGTCCAAGTGTCTGTACTCACGTTTCTATAACCGGTATCCATCGTTCTCATATACCAATTGTTAAAATCCTCTAGCATAATGTTTTCTTGTTCATCAAATACCATTGTCATTTTTCTCGCAAAAAACAAAACCAACACGTGTTTACCTTCAAATGGCAGCACCTCCAGTCCACTACACTAATCAATAATTGGGCCGATATCTAAGTGGGTTGGTGCTTGGATTGGGCAGATGTTTTATAAAGTGGGTGGTGAAAATATAATGATTGTTCTTTTTTTTTAAAAAAAAATTGGCGGTTCAAAAGTAGACAGATGGGCCGGCCTTTGGGCTTTGGTGATTGGTTAAAATTTGATTAATGGGCGGTGGAAAGGCTAACAGGAGATGATATGGACAGTGCTTGACATGGGCTGCACGTTGTTTAATATCTTTTGGGCGGCAACAAACAAAATCCAATTGGTTTATGGGGGCGGTGGGTAACAACCAATGATTGGGCTTCTATAAGGTAGTGGGGCGGTTGACAATATTCCGACAACTTCAATTGATTGGCGTGCAAAGGAGATGGCAACAAGATGTAGGCGGTGTTTATCAACCACTAGGATTTGGCCTCTAACATGCAACCGACAACAACCTGCAAGATTAGACAGTCACGTGAAGAAGATGATTCATAAGCGATCCATACTGACACAATGAGCGATTCAAGACTTTGACGTATGAGCGGTTCCAACGAAAGTCAGAAAAGCGATTCACACATGTAACTATGAGCGATTCAACTTAAAACCGAATGAGCGATCCAACCACAATTGATTTCGAGCGATTCACACATGTAACTTTGGAGCGGTTCCAGACCTGAAATACGAGCGGTTCCACACCTGAAATTACGAGCGGTTCCAGATGTTCGTATAGGCGGTTCCCAACAGATCTGAACATATGACGCAAAATCGGACCGAAAAATTGCGATTACTCCTAAACGGCTCGGAATTTCGAGCTGAAACTTGGTAGGGTTTTAGATCGGGTCTATGCGCACAACATATCCAAAAATCAGACGAAACGGACCGTATTTACCTGTTCAATTTGACGTTTTTCAGAAAAAAACGTAAGAAACAAGTAGAAAATGAAGAAATCGATGAAATTGGATCTGATTCGGCTCTGAATCGGCTGAAATCTGTACGAGAACGACGTGTTTGATCAAGCAATCGAGCTCCTAGCTCTGATACCACTTGTAGGACCGGTTTTGGCACCGTTCGATTGCGTAACGAACGTTTCACGTGCGGAATCCGTGAACGAACGAGACCGAACACACGATAACGTACTACTAATGTGATTCCATTGCTGAATTTGACAAGATCGATACAAGAATCACAAATCTACAACTTTCTCTCTCTACTTTCTCTCTCTAGAAAGTCTTCTCCAAGTCTTCTCCAAAGTCTAACTCAAAATCTCTAAAATCTCTTTTTATATGGTCAAGGCAACTAAATGAAAGTTCACACTAATTACAAGTTTGCCACCTTGCCATTTCTAACTAAATATGACATAATACGCTTGATTTCTTCCGGCTTTTCACTACAACTCGGATTGACGAAGGCGATAGACAAAATATGCATCAACACAATCAACTTGCACAAATTTAATAAGCATTTAAACCTTTTAGAACTGAGAGCATATATGACGATAAAACTAAACACATGTTTATGATGATTCAAACAATCCGGATTGACTAATTGGTTCTCCAAAAGCATATAAAGAATCTGCAACTAACAAACAAACAAAATCAAAGTCACACATCAATCTAGCAAGGATGAGAATATACTATTGGTAAAATCCGATGATTTGAATTCCCATGCTTCTATAAGTGTTCACGTTTTACCAAAAAGATCATACAACTATGTATAAATAACTTTAAGAATCAAGATGAATTGGTATTGAACAAGAACAAACACGGAAAATAATAAGAACTTGGCTAAGCAACCAAATTTTATTAATGTCAAGAAACTATCACAAAACTTGACTCATACAATCCCTAATACCCAAAGCATGGTATTTAAAATCTAAACACACCTATTAGATTATAACTAGGATTGCTAAAAATCTATCTATTTTAGGACATGATAATAATAATTAATTATCCACTCCTTAATTAGTTTCCTTGCCTTGCACGCAAAGGAACCTTTAATTCGAAATTTCCAACAATCACCCCCTGTAACACCTTGAAAATTTCTGTCCAACGAAATAAAGACACGTGTCATGTGGGACAAATGTGTCAGAAACCGGGTCAAATATAGAGATGCGTGGTAGGATTTTTAAGAGGGCGTCATGTTATCAAAATACCTCTGAACGACCCAAGGGCGACATGTTATTAGAACACCTCTGAGCGACCCGAATTTATAAATCCCAATATCCATAAATTATTTGATAAACATCTTATATATTTTTACAGGTTGATTCTAAATAAATAAAAATTCCATCCTTTATATGGAAGTTTGACTATTAATAAGTGTTACTACATTAAATTCTGATTTTAAATCCTAATCTAGTAAAAATTGGGAGTTGATGAGAATTCAAGCTTTCCTTGTAACTTCCGTCACTTTGCAAGTCCCACAAGAATCCAATTTGAAAAGGGGACATGTAAGAACCATGCAAGCATGCAATGGCTGAACAGATGGTCCCACAACTGAAAAAGATGGCTAGGATTCGGGTTTGTTGATTGCATGGTCAAGACTTGGAAAGTTTACAAATTTTTGTCCTCTGACCACCGGTTACGGACCGCAAGACCCAAGGCTTACGGTCCGTAAGGAGGGTACCTGGGCGTTTTCAGCAAAGGTCGGTTACGGACCGCAACAATCTGAGCATACAGTCCGCAAAGGCTGCATACGGACCGCAAGAGTTTAGGCTTACGGTCCGTAAGCCTGTCGCTGGCAGCAGGATTTGGACAGCTGCCTGTTCAGCCTGTTACACCGACTTAGAAAGGTGGTTTTCGAAACAATGGCCTTGCTAGGAAGTATTTAGCCCTCTAGGGACATCTGGGATGATCTTGTAACTATCTTAGACTACCTTGGCATGATCTTGAGCCTCTTGGTTCACTATAAAAGGGACTTGAGTGGTGACCATTTGGACTTGCTCATTCACATTACACTCAAGGCACTCTTGGAGCTTCTCTAGACATCAACCAAGTTTCCCTTAAGCCTCTAATCCTTCTTAGGACTCTTGTAAGTGTCCTTAACCTCCCTTAATTCGTTTTAGCTTAGTTAATTAGCTAAAAGTCAAACCGTCGTAATTAAGGTTTGACTTCGTGATTAATTAAATTGTGCTCTGTCAAATCACGAATTAAAAGTACCTTTAAGTAGGTAATTATGTGGGTAACAAACCCTTAAAAGGGTATTTCCAGATTCCCACTCTAATTATGCTAATTGTCGAGTCAAAGCTTATTATAAAAAAGTCAACAGAATACTTATTTGCGAATTAATGCATAATTAGCAATGTAGGGTACATGCAACCTGTTTGATCATTAAAATAACTTGGTAATTAATGTAAGAACATGTTCCAACATGTTCAACTCGACAATTTTCAGTTTAGGATCGGTTTGGAACCGAAAGTCACAAAGTTTGACTATTGCTTTGACTATCAGTTCTGACCCGTTTAAGCCAAGTTTAGGATTGCCTTAGAGCTTCTTTTGAACCTATTTACATGTTAGTATAACTCTCTGAGATTATACAACTTGGTTCATTAGATATCCTATTCACATGCATGTTTCCGTTAATCGCTTATATGTTGACCATTATGCCCATTTGACCTTAAAACGTGATTTTTGAAAATGTAAAAGGGTAGGCACCTTAGCTACTGATTTATAAACTTGCACCCAAAATTTGAAGTCAGTTTGAGGTCTAGATTAGGAGTTATGCTCAATAGCGTAATTAAGAGCTTCTTTATTAATTAATTGGCGTAAATTACGTATAGCCTATCAAAACCCAAATTTTTATACAAACTCTTTACCCACTGTTATAAAATAATATTTTGGGATTTTTGGTGATTTTTATTTATTTTTAGGCTGAGCATAACTTAGTGTTCTTAGATTAATTCGGTTTATGCCGGTTTTACCCTTTTTAGCCATAAAATGAGTTTTACAAATCCTTTTGGTCTCAAACCAATTTCTACTGATTTGTTATGATAAATAAATTATTTTGAGCCTTCTGGAATATAAAAATTATCAGCTTTTTACAGAAAACCCGGAAATGGCTCCAAATCGCCTTTTTAGGCATTTTTAGCGCATAAGTGTACTCTAGAACCTTATTAAGCTTAAGGGATTGAACCTACTGATGTAATTAGTGAATTTTTATATTTTAAACAGTAGGCAAATGTTTTGAACTCAGAGTTCCAGAATTGACCTTTTAGGCACATGTGAATTTACCAAAATGCCCCTACGGTGCATAGTAAGGTTAAAGATAATAAAATTCACATAGACTTGCTACCCTACTGTCATAACTTAGTAAATTAAGTATATTTACTAATTTAATCAGACCTGTAACTCAGGTTATTATTTTAACCCTTTTACACCTTATAAAATGACCAAAACGCCCTTATGAGGCATAGTTTTGGTTTAAAATCATTTGGGGCATAATGGAAGGTATCATTCTGATATCCCAACATATTTTAAGCATATTGACTTCAGAAACTTGTATTTGACTCTTATGGTTACTCGTTACGCACTATACGCGTTCGGGTCGACTTGTGTGACTAGTTTGGCCATTTTAGCCGAAACGAGTCAAACCATATCTGTTTGGTCTCAAAATCCAGAATGTAATTATGTTACCCATATTAAACAAGCATGCAAGCTTGTTGGGTCAAAACCACATTCTAAAACGGTTTTCGCCTTATTGTGCGTTTAAAACCGTAATCTTTCTTTATAACCAACCGGTCTAAGCTTAAGACCCGTTAGAATTCTAATAGGTTATTAAAACCTTAATTTCCAGATCTACGAGCCCAGTAAAAGCTACGTGCACTCGCTGTTTTTGATTTATACTTTGCTCAGGTAAATACGTTTAACTTATTTTCCCTATACGGGCTTGGGTACGGTATATAAAATACCGCTTGGTCGGGGAATTGACCTTAACCGGTCTTGGTTATGTGCAGTCAAATTAACCCGTTTGAAAATGCTGTTTTGTTTGTTTAACGCCTTTGGGGGCTTAATGACCATGTCCCGGATATCCTTGGCATCATTCAAAGAATGGCCACGACCTTAGCACTCGGGTGTAGGCGTACACCCATAGTGCTGTACAACATGTATAATCGTCGGTACAAGAGAAGTCTCGCGGCAGAATTATATTAAGTGCTGTGTCTATTAATCTTTAACCCGGCATGACCCGGGCTACCGAACGTAGAACGAACATGTAATTCTTTTACAAGATTATTAAGCAAATAATTATCCCAAGTTATAAAAAGTTTTATGCCACGGGCATTTAAATCAATTTTAAACATTTTCAAAATGAGTCAGTTAAATTGTATTTACCAGTGTAAACTGACGTATTTTCCAAAAAGACTAAGTGTAGGTACTACGCGTAATAGGCTGGTCACTCCTTAAGCATCCATAGAAGTCGTGCAAGCTTAGGATGCATGAAGTCTGTTGAAATGAAGTTTCCTTTTTATTTTGATTCCGCCTGTGGATTCTATTTCGACATTTTTGTGATACTCGAATATTACAATAAATTAAGTTGAAATAAATCTATCTTTGCTTCCGCTGTGCATTATAATTTGTGTTGTTTGACTATGATGATATCAACTACATCACGATAATCCCCACTGATCGGAGTGTCGCGCTCCGGTCAAAGATAATATTTATATGCCCAAATTACCCTTAACAATGTGTTAGTGGTAGTAAGGGGTCGATCCACGAAGAGTATGTGGTTTGTGTATGGGTTTGACTGAATTATAAAAACTTGTCACAATTATGAAGCTTGCCAGATATTTTTGTATTTTTGTTTAGAAGAAAGATGTGAATTTGGACTATCGAAATTGAATTACTTAATTAACAACTACTATGTAACGATTGCAAGAGTTTCTGGATATGAGAACAATAATATTAAAAGGGAATCACACCCGGTTTCGATAATTATTAACCTAGGATTTCTACAAGTTCTAGTTTCAACTCAAATGCATTTGATTAACGGATTTAGTGTACCGTGACTTAGGTGCTACTAACTATCAACGCCCCGAAGAACGGACAAAAAGACACTTTGTAATCAACACAAGTAAATCCTAACAATGACAATGTACAATTACATATCACCGTTTCGCAACGTCATAACTTTTAACATCGCTCGACAATTCACGAATTCGTAACAAATGTAATACTATTGTCAAGAGTTTCAAAAACCAAATACAAATTGTCACTAAGTTAAAACAAGAACAATTCAAAACCCTAGAATTAACAACTACCTACACCGGGGTGAAACCGAGATGATTAGCCGCTCATGGTTGATGCAACTTGATCACCGGATGTTTGGAACGCGGAAGGAGTCATCTTGAAGCTTGTAGGATGAAGGAATGATGGAGAATTAGGGTTTATGGGATGGTGATGATGAGAAGGGTGATGGATTGGTGAACTAGGGTTTGATGATTGATTGTTGGATGAGGATGATTCTTGATTCGGGTAGGATGTAGTGATAGATGGAAATTGGAGATGGAATAGTTGGTGAATTAGGCTCCAAGAACAAGATTCAAACTCCCCAAAGTGTGTAACTCCCGAATTCAATACAAGAGAGCCAATTATATTCGAGCTTGACCCCCAAATCATCAAAATTCGCGTTTTGATCATCCACTACCCGTCGCCGACGGGCCTGACCCCGTCGCCGACGGGTCCCCAAAAACACAAATGCAGCCGACGGCTTAATTGACTGGTTACAGGGAACATGTGCCTACGGGCTTATCTGGAGGGCGTCGCCGACGGTCTGGACCCCGTCGGCGACGGGCTCTCTTTTGTGAATCCTCCATTTTTCGCTCCCAACTCTCCCGGTTGATCCATGACGCATTCTGGTGCTTCGGTTTTCGACCCGGTGATCCGTAAAGCTCCCGAAAAGCTCCTTAAACTTCATTAAACCTGCAAAACACAAATCTAATTAAAAGTAGGCTATTCAAGATTAAAAGTCGAATAAAAACATCAACTTAAGCATCAACGAACACCGGTTTTCAACCACGCATCACATTCCCACACTTGTCTTTTGCTTGCCCTTAAGCAAATCTGTTTTTCACTTTCGCGTGGGTCGAACAACGAATACACATCCCATTCCCGAGACAGAGGTTAAGGTCTATTGTCATACAAAAGTTCAAACTCTTTACAAATTTCACATATTTATCGGTTAAGTGAATAATCACATATACTAATGGTTATCCAAGATTAACTCGCCCGTAAAACTAATAACTCATGCATATCCCTCACAATGTGCTCTCCACTCGGCTTAAAACTGGCTAACGTGTATAATGTATTAGCACTTCAACAATTAATCGCTCAAAACCAATTAGAACACGTACCCGCATAGGCTTGCAACTCAATCATTCTCCACTATCGAACACAAATACTAAGCACAAGTTAAAAGGTCTTTGAAGGGTTGTAACGGGGCTAGGCGAAAGGGTAGGAAATAGGATATTTTTAAAGTGGCTAAAGTGATGAAAATTCGACTTTTTATTACAAAAGACTATCCTAAACAAAAGTAAACTATAAACATCAACTATGGGCAATAATCTTTCACCCTTTTATTTGACAACTACTAACGCTTCTTTTTGTGTTTTTCTTCAACAATTTTCAATTCTTTTTCACACATTTTCTGTTTTTCTCTCTCTCTTTTTTTTTTTTTTTAACAATGCAAACAATCAAGAATAACTATACAAATACGACTCCTATAATCGAATTTTCATCACACGGGTTTAAAAAGAAAAGGTTTAAGGTTTATGGGCTATATGGTGGTCAAACGAAAGGTTTAGGCTCAAAATGGGCGACTAAGGAATTTGTTCGGGTAAGGATAGAAAAATGGTTTTAAGAGAAAACGGTTTACCTAATGCCTTAATCATTCTCGTGCTTATATTTGGTCTATAGTCTCAAATGTATCAAAAGTTGCAAGTTCTACAATACGCGACTAATGGTCCACTCAAACCAAGAAACATGTAAATGTAAATCTATGATATATAAGTGGCTCAAACCTCACGTATAAGGGTATGATATGTGATATCCATAAATTGCTAGTTCCTTAGGCGAATAATTCCCAAATAACCACCCACTAAATACCCGTTATGCTTATTAATTTGAACTTGACCATGACAAAAGACCAAATGGGTTGTGACATCCGTCCTTGACTTGGTTACTTGTGCTTTTGAGATTGCTTTGAAAACAAGACATTTTTGAAAAATTTTTGAAGTTTTCCCCCATCCCCACACTTGAGGTAAACATTGTCCTCAATGTGTAGTGTTTAAATGAACGGGTCAAAATCGAAAATTTTTACTACTCCCCCATCCCCACACTTGAAGTACATATTGTCCTCAATGTGTAAGAACTAGAGTTTTAGAATTGCACAAGGGATGTGCCACGACTAACCTTCCCAAATTTTCACCCCGGAAATTAAAATACACATTACAATCCACTTATTCTAAACTATCAATCAAAGTAAAAAGAACGCATGCACCTGATTTTTATCGCTTGATGCTCATATCCTTCGTCTCTTCATAAAAATGGTTGTCCCGCAAACATGTTGTACCTACAAATTCTAATCCTTGTGTAGAAGCATGCTTCTCACAACTATCAAAATTTGTTAGTACGTAGTTCTACCCTTTTTATGAACATATTACCAAGTCATGCATTATTTTACTTTGATTTTTATGTGGAAAATATTTTACAACAACAACAAGCCTAACTCACTTTCGTAGGAATCACGGTTGCATTTAGCTTATGCAACAAGCCCTTTTAAACCCCCCAATAGCTTGGGAGGACGAGAGGTCTCGTGAGGGTTATATAGGGAACACACCCACAAAGTTCATTTAACTAGACATAAATTAAATAAAAACAAAAAGAAATAACGGAACAAAATATACAACAACAACAACATAAAACATACCATACCTCTACCGCTGATATCGCTCGTTTGGATCCATTGGCGGGTTGGGTTGGTATGGATAACCAGTGAGGGCTTCGAACATCTCCCTATAGTTATCTAGGGGGCTTTGCTCCCCTTGAGGTGGCGGTTGGTACGGGATCGGAATGAAGCTAGACCCTACTGCTTCGGGCCAATGTGGAGTCGGGTCGGATGGGCCTTGCGGGTAGGGAAGATCGGGATAATTTGTCCACCCCGAGTGCTCGGCGTACGGGAGGCCGGCTTGATAGTCTCTTTGGTGCCGTTCCTGATCATGCAGCACTTTGGTGTTATTAATCGCCATTTGTTGAGAGACGTACAAAGCACTCCAACGGCGTCGGTTCAATTCTGTTTCTTCTTGTTGACGTGCTGCCGCTGCTTCTTCCCATGCCCGTCTTCGGGCAGCCTCATCCTCCTGCATTTTTGCCAACTGTTCCATGTGTGATCTTTGCATCGCTTGAAACAGTTCTTGTTCTTCCATAAACTTGTTCATTCTTTCCCTCTGGGCTTCTTGAGCTGCCCAATATTCTTGCATTGCGGATCCATGCGACCCTTCCCAAGCTTCTCTTCTTTGACTGTATTCCCGTCCTTCACCTATGCACGCGGAGACATTGTCATATATCTCCTGTTGCCCCCGATCAAAATTTTTATAGGGGGGCACCCGTCTCCTAGTCACAAAACCTGCCACCTCTGCGTTAATTTCCCTATGTGGCCGCATATATCGTTGCCTTGGTCTTTGTGCACCGGAGGGTTCAACTTCCTCCTCTTCTTCACCCATTTCCTCATCTTCTTCCGCTACGGGTGGTGCTCCAGCAGTACGGATCTCATACTTGTTCCCCAAGTCATCGGTCACAACGTACTTGTTTCCCGAGAACTTGACTTCGATCTTCCAATTCTTCCGCATGTACCCCACATTAAACTCCTCCACCGGCTTAGAAACCCATAGTGATTCCGGGGGTAAACAATTTTGTTGCACAATCATGGCGCTAATGAGGCGTGCATACGGAATAAAACGCCTCTGGGACGACTCCCTGGTAGCCCATGTGTTCATCATCACTATATGTCTCCACGACAGTATTGGGGTCCCATACAGTAAGGCGTGCACCACCCTACAGTCACTCACTCTCACTCCTCCACGGTCACCAAACCTTGCCAAGATGTTCTCAACCGAGATCCCTTGAAGAATCTTTCCCTCAAGCGACATTTGCTTTCGTTTCATTTCTCCTCCTTGGTGGGTCGGTAAGATAATATCTATCAGTTGCTCGAAATCGTTGTTGTTCAAATGATTATCCAAAAACTGCTCGATGGATGGGTAATCATAAGCCTGTACTCCCAAAGAGTCGAAACGAGCAATACGATTCATGGTCTCGAAAGACATTGTCATGCTCCCTCGCGTAGTCTTCCCCACCAACTTCCACTGTGAAGGAGATTCATTCTTGTTCACAAACTTCAAGGTAGACAACCATTCACATACTTCCGACAAGTAAATCCTGGAAGTATTATCTTCGCACCAATCAAGAACGCTTTCCCATCCTAAACGCTCAAACATTTGCACAATCCCGATGTTACGAAATTCTTCCACGTTCACCACCCTTTCACATATTACCCTTGTTGGCACTGAGGTATTCACACCGTTCACCATCTTCCACTTCCACAACTTAGCCTCTAACTTCCTGTCTTGATAATGGGACAACGGTTTGTTCTTCTCGTCATCCCAAATTTTAGCACTTTGGCTATCCCTGAACTTCGCCCGTTCCCAATCTTGTCTAAATAATCTTGCATCATTCTCCTCTACGGAGCTTAATTGCTCCCATTTCTTCGGTATTAAACCGGAAGAAGAACCAACCCCGGATGATGAAGCTTGGCCTGTAGTCTTTTGTCTCTTGCTTCCCGCCATAACTACAATCACAAACAAGCAAACATCAATATAAATTCAACCTTCATTAACTCCCAAACTTTGAACATGAGGTATAATGTTGACATTTAAATTAACAAGTGAATGTAAAATCGCCTCTTTAAACTTCCAAAGTCGCTCACTTTATCATAAACTTATTAATTTTCTTGTTAATCTTACAATCTCTTATAATTTCAACAAAAGTCAACATCACCTTCATGTTCAATCATGTTCATAACAGTGTAATCACTTCACTATGGTTATGACATACTCAAATTCCATTCAAAACAACTAATCTTACTCAAAATCATGCTAGCATAACATACATTGTCTAAACAACCTACTCTTAAACCAAAAAGTTTAAAATTTCGGAAGAAAAACACTAACATATGATAATCAAGCATAAATTTAAGAAGAATCCATACCTTTGTTGTTGTTAAACAAGAAGAACTAAGAAAAGATGGCAAATAAGCAACTTGATGAACACCCTTTCAGAAACCCTAAGTAACACGCCCAGAACTCTTGCACAATAGCAAGAATTGATGATAACCGTGTTGGGGGTTTTGTTCCTCTTGAAAAATTACCCAAGATGGACCCGAAAATCAGTGGATTTGGTGGAGAATTGAGAGAGTTATGAAAGCTTGAAGGTTTTAGGGTTATGGAGAATTTGTGAAGAAGATGAAGTGGATGGAGTAAAAGGATAAGGTGAGAAAGGGTAGGTTATTGTTAAAGGATCTCAAAAGTCAGATAGTGGGGTGTATGGTTCAGTCTTTGGGTTCAATAGGGGTTGTAACTAGGTTTAATGGTGAAAAATATGAATTTGGTTCGAGTTTTTTAAGCTAGGAACGAGCTGGGCGGATTCACAAAAGGAAGCCCGTCGCCGACGGATAAGACCCCGTCGTCGACGGGTTGTGGAAATTGGGTCTGGTGCCGACGGGTTAACCATCTGGATACGGGATAAAAGTGCCTACGGGCCATTTCCGGTGCCCGTCCCGGACAGCCTCACTCCCGTCGCCGACGGGTTCCCACTTAAATTTTTTTTTTTGAAAATTATAATTATAATTATTTAATAAAAGGACTATGTACATTAAAAAAAAATCCTAAAAATTATTAAAAATGTTTTTGTAATTTTCTAAGTTATAATCTAAAAACGCGATAATCGTTAACAGCCCTACCACCCCCCAAAAAAAAATCGTGTATTGTCCTCAATACACATAAACAATTCTAAGAACATACCTTGTATCTTCATGACCCGTTCATAATGTCTAGACTTCACACAATCAAGAAGGATTAGTAGGAATTGAAAACGATAATCCGGGAAACACACAAACAATTAAACAAATATACATAACTTTACACAAAGTTTACCGGTCCTTTTCATTCGACCTCGTAAACCGGGAAACTTACCACGAAGCTTACCGATTCCTTGTTTGCATCCACTTTCTCGTTACCCTCGAGAAACGGTTTTAGCCGATGACCATTTACCGTTTGCCGTACCCCGTCCTTCGGGTCCTCGATAGTAACATCACCCAATTGTCCGACCCGGGTGACAACATAGGGTCCCATCCATTTGCTTCGGAGCTTTCCGGGAAAGAATTTGAGCTTTAATTGTAGAGCCACACCTTTTGACCCACTTTAAATTCTTTCTTCCTCAACTTGGCATCATGCGCTCTCTTCATTCCGTCCTTGTATTGAGATGCGTATTCATATGCCATCTCCCTTAGCTCCTCCAATTCACACAACTTGAGCTTCCGTTCCTTACCTGCATCATCATATTGCACATTAACCTCTTTAATAGCCCATAATGATTTGTGCACAAGTTCAACCGGTAAATGGCAGTTTTTACCGTAGACCAACCGGTAAGGTGTAGTACCTATGGGTGTCTTATGTGCCATTCGGTAGGCCCATAAAGCATCGTTCAATTTAATTGACCAATCCTTACGGTCCGCCCGCACGGTCTTTTGCAAAATCTGTTTGATTTGCCTATTTGACACCTCAACTTGCCCGCTTGTTTGCGGGTGATAGGGGGTAGCAATCCTATGGTCAACACCAAACCGTTTTAAGAGTTTTCCAAACCGAAAATTTTTAAAATGAGATCCTCCATCACTTATGTTGACTCGAGGAATCCCAAACCTTGAGAAAATATTGGTTTGTACAAAGTTGCATACTACGGAATGGTCGTTTGTCTTGGTGGCTATTGCTTCGACCCATTTTGACACATAGTCAACGGCCACCAAGATATACAAATTGCCATAGGAGTTGGGGAATGGGCCCATGAAATCAATACCCCATACATCGAAAACATCGACTACGAGGATTGGTTGCATGGGCATCTCATCCCTTTTTGAGATACCCCCTAACTTTTGACACTCTATGCAATTTCTGGCAAACTCATTTGCATCTTTGAAAATGGTAGGCCAATAAAGCCCACTATTCAACACTTTGTGACCCGTTTTGTGACCACTAAAGTGACCACCACATGCAAACGAGTGTAGATGTTGCAACACGCTCGGAATCTCTTCATCATCAATGCATCTCCGTATAACTTGATCCGCACACTCCTTCCACAAATGCGGTTCTTCCAACCGATAGTACTTGATTTGGGACATGAAGTGTTGCCTTTTCCGTCTATCCCAATGCGCTGACATATCACCTGTAACAAGATAATTGACAATGTTAGCATACCATGGCAATTTATCTAATTTCATTATATGCTCATCTGGGAAAGACTCATTAATCTCTAAGGCTTTCGGATCATCTTCCACCATCAACCGGGACAAGTGGTCCGCTACCACATTCTCAATGCCTTTCTTGTCCCGTATCTCCAAATCAAATTCTTGGAGCAACAACACCCATCGGATTAACCTCGGCTTCGCATCTTTCTTCTCCATGACGTACCTAACTGCAGTGTGATCCGAGTAAATAATCACTTTACTACCCCATATGTAAGACCGAAATTTATCCAACGCATATACCACGGCAAGTAGCTCTTTTTCGGTAGTTGTGTAGTTCAATTGTGCATCTGAAAGAGTCTTACTTGCGTAGTATATGGCAACGGGTTTCTTGTCAACCCGTTGTCCCAACACGGCCCCCACCGCATAACCACTTGCATCGCACATGATTTCAAAAGGTAACGACCAATTTGGCGATTGCAAGATTGGGGCCTCCACTAACTTCTCTTTTAAATTATTAAAAGCATTCTGGCAATTTTCATTGAAATCAAACGGTTGGTCTTTTAACAACAAATTACATAAAGGCTTTGTTATATCACTAAAACCCTTAGTAAACCGCCGGTAAAACCCCGCATGACCTAAAAACGACCTAACACCCTTAACAGTCGTGGGATATGGTAAAGTAGATATGACTTGTACCTTAGCACGATCAACCTCTATCCCACGACTTGACACTACGTGCCCCAACACAATTCCCTCTTGAACCATAAAATGGCTCTTTTCCCAACTAAGGACCAAACTAGTTTCAACACATCTTTTTAACACTTTATCTAGTTGGTCCAAACAAGTCTCAAAAGATGATCCAAAAATTGAGAAATCATCCATGAAGATTTCCAAAGACTTTCCCACCATATCGGAGAAGATACTCATCATGCACCTTTGGAAGGTGGCGGGAGCATTACATAGTCCAAACGGCATCCGCCTAAATGCGAAAGTACCGTAAGGACATGTAAATGTAGTCTTTGATTGATCTTCCGGATGGATGGCAATTTGGTTATAACCGGAATAACCATCTAGGAAGCAATAAAATTTTTGCCCCGATAATTTCTCAACTATTTGATCAATGAAAGGTAAAGGAAAATGGTCTTTGGAAGTTGCGGTATTCAACTTCCTATAATCAATACAAATTCGCCACCCGGTTACCGGCCGGGTAGCTACCTCTTCACCTGCGTCATTTTTGACGACTTGTATACCGGCTTTCTTGGGAACCGTCTGCGTTGGGCTCACCCATTGGCTATCCGAGATCGGGTAAATGATACCCGCATCAAGCCACTTCAGCACTTCTTTCTTCACGACCTCCCGCATGTTCGGATTTAACCGCCTTTGTGCATCTCGAACAGGAGTCACATTCTCTTCCGTGATGATTTTGTGCATCACCACCGAGGGACTAATACCCTTCAAATCCGCAATGGTCCATCCAATCGCCGCCCGATTGGTGACCAACACTTCCATCAACTTTTTCTCTTGCTCTCCGGTTAAATTTGATGCGATGATAACCGGGAGAGTATTGCCCTCTCCAACATAAGCATACTTGAGATGCTTTGGCAATGCTTTCAACTCTACTTCCGGAGGCTCCACTAAAGACGGCTTCAATTTAGTATCAATGCTCTCCGGTAAGCTTTCAACTTGGTGCGTCCATGTCGGTTTTCCTTCTCTAACCGCAAGCACCTCCAAACTCCTCACTTCCTCGTCCATGCTTTGTTCCACCTCCACCTGTGACCTGTCAAACATATAACAATCCTCCATTATGTTTTCCCCATAAACGACTGTGTCGCAAAGAGGTATACACGTGTCAACAATGTCTGCCATATAGCATTCATCATCAACTGGAGGGCTCATAAGTCCGGAAAAAACATGCAACCTCAACCTTCGGTTTCCAAATGTCATGTCAACCATTCCTGTTCTGCAGTCGATTTGAGCATTTGCAGTTGCTAAGAACGGTCGACCCAAAATCACCGTAGGTGTTTGGTTGGGTCCTTGGCCACATAATCAAGTACAAGAAAATCCACCGGATAGTAAAAATCCTCGATTTTCACTATCACATCCGAAACAATTCCACGGGGTAGTTTGGGTGTCAAATCGGCTAACACCACAGTGGTGTTTGACGATTGAAGTGGACCAAACTCGTATTGGTCATATAAACTACCCGGTAAAATGCTTACACTAGCACCAAGATCTAAAAGTGCCCGGTTGATTTTAAAATCGCCCACTTGAATTGAAATGATAGGCGCACCCGGATCTTGGAGCTTAGGTGGAAGTGCACCCGAAAGAATCGAACTCACATTTTCGGTTAAATCTAACTTTTTTGGAAATTTGTGAGTGCGTTTTTGGGTACACAAATCTTTCAAGTACTTAGCATACGACGGTACTTGCTTAATTGCATCCAAAAGAGGTAAGTTGATTTTGACTTGTTTGAAAATTTCCAACAACTCTTCTTGTTGTGGACCTCTTTTGTTTACAACCTTTTTCATCGGTCCCTTCAATGCTTCGGGATAAGGGGCGGTATTAGCCTCCACACCCTTTTCCTTAGCCTTGGGGACGGGGATGGTCACAACGGGAGTAACATTATTCTTTTTCAATTCATTTTTATTTTGACCCGTTTGACCATCCTCAAGCTCCTCATCACTAGCATCTTCCACCACCCCTTCAACAAATTGGGGTGGTGGTGTTTTGACACCATTATCAACAACTCGACCACTACGTAAAGTAACTTTATTAATTGGTACCTCACGTGTGTTCCTCGAGCTCGACCCTTGATGCTTAGGGTTCATGGTGGTGTCACTTGGAAGCTTCCCCATGCCTCCCTTTATTTGGGCCACTTCTTCCGCTAGTTGACCCACTTGTTTCGCCAATGCCTTGTGTGCTTTGTCTCGAATCTCGTTTGCCTTCTTTATCTCTTTGACATCACTGTGAGTCTCCTTTTGCATATTTAGCAAAACATCCATCTTGGCACTCAAGTCATCACCACCGGTTTGGTTGTTTGACCCACTTCCATTACCGCCTTGGTTATTGTAATTCTTTTGGTACCCACCTTGGTACCCTTGGTTGTAATTTCGTTGGTAACCTCCTTGGTTACCACCTTGACGGTTTTGGTATGATGACCCACTTCCTCCTTGATTACCCGATTGGAAATTCGGGTTCATTTGATTCGAAGCGTTGCCATACCGAAAGTTGGGGTGATTTCTCAAACCCGGATGGTAAGTGTTGGAGTTCATATCATATTGTTTTCTATCTCCATATACTTGATTGACTTCTTCGGTGTAACCACTCGACCCCATTGAGCTTTGCTCGGTTGCATGCCCAATATCTCCACATTCTTCACAAACCGCAAACTGAACCGCGTTCACCTCTTTCTTCTTTTTCAGTTGAGCTATTTCCCGTTCTAAGGTGGAAATCCGGTCTTTGGAATCGAGATCGGGAAGTGACCGGGAAACTGGATGTCTTTTTGCTCTATCGGCCGATTCTTTTTCCTTGGATCGTTTGCTCATCCTTTCCAAAAATTCCCAATCATCATCCTCATGATTGCTCAAGAGTGTACCATTGCTTGTTGTCTCGAGACGATTCCAAGTTGCGTCATCTAAACCCCGTACAAAGCATTTCACCAACTCCCATTTTTCTATTTGGTGATGCGGGCATCTCCTCATTAGCTCTTTGAATCGGGTAAAGCTTCATGTAACGGCTCACTTGAAAGTTGACGAAACGACCGAATTTCATCTCTAGCATCGTCGGTCTTTGCCATAGAGTAGTATTCGTCCAAAAACGCTTGTTGCATTTGTTCCCAAGTTCGAATACTATTGGCCGGAAGTGTAAGGAACCACTGTTTTGCCTTGTCTTTCAACGAAAATTGAAATAACCGAAGCTTAACTTCCTCTAGTGCGAAATTGTGCCCCCCAATAGTATCACAAATGGAAGAGAACTCCGTTAAATGTGTGTACGGCTCATCATTGGACCTCCCATTGAAGTGAGGAAGTATGTTGATGTAATTCGGTTTACAATCAAACATCCTCCTTTCACATACTATCGGAGAATTATTCTCGGTCACTATCGGGCGGAAACGGTCATTTACTCCCCGTGGAGGTTGTTGACGACGTTGTGGACCATTAACTTCTTGATCGACCGGTCTTCGATTATCCCTTCTTTCACCTCTTTGATCCCCCCTTCGATTATCCCTTGGGTTACCACCTCCCACGAAACGAGGAATTCGGTTAGGGTTTGCATTTTTGTTGTTGTTATTGTTGTTGTAAAACCCATCATTCCGGTTCCGTTGGTTATTGTTTCGTGGTTGACGGTTGTTCCCATAACCATCGTTTCTTCCACCTCCGTAACCGTATTCGTCGTCCCCAACATAATTGGCGTTTTGGTAACCAAATTCCTCATCGTCATACCTTCTAGCGTTGTAGACGTTTCCCCTATTCACGTAGCCCCAATCTTCATCATCATTAGCCCGATCATCGTAATACCCCCCATCGTCCGAATTTTCCGTATGAATGCTTACGTGTTCCGGCGATTGATAACCGGGAACACTATACGGTTCATCATCGGGGATTGCATTCCTTAAATCGTCAATGTTGAAAAACGGGTCTTCATCTGCGGGATTGCCGCGATCACGGTTACCTCTACGATCGGAGTTGACATTCCGATCATCAAGGTTGATAGGTAACGATGCTTGTCGGTGAAGGGTTTGTTGTTGAGGTGTTCGTTGGGTGTTGTTGGTATTTTGGTTTCGGAAAGGTGGAGTGGGTGGTCTTGCGTTGTTGTTACCACCCGGTTGTTCTTGAGGTATAGGTTGGGTGTTTTGAGCGGGATAAAAAGTTCCTCGGGATTGGAATTGATTTGGATTGAGGTTTTGGTTAAAGTCTTTGTTGGAGTTGTGGTTTGCCATTGAATCGGTTTCAATGGTCGGTGTAAGTGGTGGTGTTTGGTTGGTTTGATTAGAAGCAAGAGTTGCTTCTAACCGGCTTGCTAGGTTCCTTCTTGCAAGTCTTTCAATTTCCGGTTCGTAGACTAAAGGTGAAGTCCTCCCGGAATTTCGTGTACGCATGCACTACCTGTAACCTGCACAAGTAACACACCCCGCGTAACAAGGAAAAAGACAAGTACAAAAAGAAAGCTAAACAAATTAAACAGTTAATCACAAAAAATCAAACAATATCCAAACACAAAGCGCACGCACTCCCCGGCAACGGCGCCAAAATTTGATCGGAGTGTCGCGCTCCGGTCAAAGATAATATTTATATGCCCAAATTACCCTTAACAATGTGTTAGTGGTAGTAAGGGGTCGATCCACGAAGAGTATGTGGTTTGTGTATGGGTTTGACTGAATTATAAAAACTTGTCACAATTATGAAGCTTGCCAGATATTTTTGTATTTTTGTTTAGAAGAAAGATGTGAATTTGGACTATCGAAATTGAATTACTTAATTAACAACTACTATGTAACGATTGCAAGAGTTTCTGGATATGAGAACAATAATATTAAAAGGGAATCACACCTGGTTTCGGTAATTATTAACCTAGGATTTCTACAAGTTCTAGTTTCAACTCAAATGCATTTGATTAACGGATTTAGTGTACCGTGACTTAGGTGCTACTAACTATCAACGCCCCGAAGAACGGACAAAAAGACACTTTGTAATCAACACAAGTAAATCCTAACAATGACACTGTACAATTACATATCACCGTTTCGCAAAGTCATAACTTTTAACATCGCTCGACAATTCACGAATTCATAACAAATGTAATACTATTGTCAAGAGTTTCAAAAAGCAAATACAAATTGTCAGTAAGTTAAAACAAGAACAATTCAAAACCCTAGAATTAACAACTACCTACACCGGGGTGAAAACGAGATGATTAGCCGCTCATGGTTGATGCAACTTGATCACCGGATGTTTGGAACGCGGAAGGAGTCATCTTGAAGCTTGTAGGATGAAGGAATGATGGAGAATTAGGGTTTATGGGATGGTGATGATGAGAAGGGTGATGGATTGGTGAACTAGGGTTTGATGATTGATTGTTGGATGAGGATGATTCTTGATTCGGGTAGGATGTAGTGATAGATGGAAATTGGAGATGGAATAGTTGGTGAATTAGGCTCCAAGAACAAGATTCAAACTCCCCAAAGTGTGTATCTCCCGAATTCAATACAAGAGAGCCAATCATATTCGATCTTGACCCCCAAATCATCAAAATTCGCGTTTTGATCATCCACTACCCGTCGCCGACGGGCCTGACCCCGTCGCCGACGGGTCCCCAAAAACACAAATGCAGCCGACGGCTTAATTGACTGGTTACAGGGAACATGTGCCTACGGGCTTATCTGGAGGGCGTCGCCGACGGTCTGGACCCCGTCGGCGACGGGCTCTCTTTTGTGAATCCTCCATTTTTCGCTCCCAACTCTCCCGGTTGATCCATGACGCATTCTGGTGCTTCGGTTTTCGACCCGGTGATCCGTAAAGCTCCCGAAAAGCTCCTTAAACTTCATTAAACCTGCAAAACACAAATCTAATTAAAAGTAGGCTATTCAAGATTAAAAGTCGAATAAAAACATCAACTTAAGCATCAACGAACACCGGTTTTCAACCACGCATCACCCACCGGGCCCACCGGTGACACGTGGAAATTTGGGGTGTGACAGGTTGGTATCAGAGCCAACACTGTGTGAATTAAACACTAGCCTTTTTGTGTTTAGTCTCAGTGCACGAATTGCACATTCTTTGAGTTCCGAGTCTAGACAAAGAACATAGGACAAACTCTGTTTTGTTTTATTTTTGGGTCTTATTATTATATGTTGTTGTTGTTATCTAAAACTTGTATGCAGGTCAACATGCCACCAAGATTTCTTCGCGTTCGAGGCAAAGGACCAGTCACGGGTCACGATCACGAAGCCGGGCCTTCGCACCGGCGTACCCCATCCATTAACATGAGTACTAGCCCACAAGAGCCGTGGAGGCTCTATGTCGAACCCGGGAGGCGGTCAGTCTCCCTCAGCTCTTCACCTTCTTACCAGCACTCCTTTGGGCCCCAATCGGAAAATGAGCCCAACGAGCAACCACCCTCTTTCATACCTTTGCAGAGATCCAACTCTCACCACTCCTTTGGTGACCCAACCCCAGTCTTCCAAAGCCGGTTCAACCCCGCCAACATTCTTCCAGAACCCGTGGGTTTTAACACACTCGGACCAGAAGACCACTTCTCTGGGGAAAACGACATGGACGAGGATACTGATCCCATGGAGCCTGCTACAGGAACGCCGAACCACCCAATCGAAATCTCGGATGGGTCATCTCTCCACGGATCACCATACCGCGGTCCGGACAGTTACCAGGAGAGGTTCAAGCAGTGGGACTGGTACTTCACGCCCTCTGAGCACTCGTCCCCATATCAGCAACAGCAGCAGCAAGATCCTTCTGAGGATCAACGATTTGTGGCAGTCACTCCGCCACCACCACCACCAGTGGAACAGCAGCCGCCTCCGGAGCCACCGAGGCGGAGGAGGTCAAACGCACGGATGTCCGTGCGAGGGGGTGTCCGCATCAGCACTCCCCAACCATCAAGTGGCAGCCATTATCCGCCACTCCAGGAGGAAGAAGAAGAACCACAGATGGGGGTTCCATCAAACCCCATTCCAGATGTCAACTCAGTGCCTGGGGCGCCTCCGTTGGGTTTTGACAACCCAATCCCTGCTTATGCCGGTTCCACGGCGTACAACCCGTTTGAAATGCCGGGCCACAACAGCTTTAACTATGCCAACGTGGACCCATATCAGGAGGCTTGGGATTACAACGCTCGACACCCTGAAGGGCCCTATGGTGGTCCTTGGACTACCGGGTACCCTCCATATGTGTACCAGCAGCCACCACCTCCTCAACCATTGTACCAACCGCCGCAGCAGCAGCTTATCCCGCCAGAGCGCCAGCCAGAGGTCCTTGAGAGACTGGACCGTTGTGAACGGGAAATCCAAACTGAGCGCAGACACAACAGAGGTTTCTTCAAAGGACTATCAGATTTAATCAAAGGAAAGTCCAAAAGGAGGGACCATTGAAGATCTTAGTAATTTAGTTGTAATCAGTCCCTGCGTGGACTTGTTGTTTCTGTATTCAGCTCCTGCGCGAGCTTGTCTTTTTGTATTATGCCCCTGCGTGGGTATGTCTTTCAGTTGACCCCTGCGTGGGTTTGTTGTTTAGTTGTTTGTTGTATTTCGCCCCTGCGTGGGCATGTTATTTGTAGAAGTCCCGTTTAGGGCAAGTATTGTACTGTTAAATCTTTATTAGTGAAATGTTGCATTTAAATTTTCAGGATTGTTGTTATAAATAAGTATATGAATAAACTTAAAATAAAAAGGTAAAAATGAAAATAACATTTCCTAAAATAAAGAAGAACTACCATTAATTTAAAATGGCAAAATCTAAAAAGGGACAAGACCTAGCCACGTGTCATTTTAAGACAAGGCCAAGATGGTATCTCCATAATTAGATTCAGGTCCATAATTAACGTCTCAACTTAGGATTGATCTGCGTTATAAAGAGAATCTTAGGGGTAAAACCTAGCCACGTGTCGTCGCAGACATGGCCAGAATGGTAGAACCTGTCTAAAAGATTCCAAATTCTGTTGACATCGGTAAGTATGTTGACATACTGGGCAAATTGTGACACAGTAAAAGTCACATAGGCCATTATTGAAAATTGGGTTAATTTAAAATTCCATGTAAGTAAATGTCCATTCCTTGAGAATGAAGTGCCTACGGGTAATAATTAATGTCCTAGGGACTAAGAGACAATTTGAGTCTGCAACTCACTGTCTAGAATAGGGTAATGAACTGTGATTCAGACCCTAATACCTTGATTCTGTAAGAATCCGGGTTATAAACTAACACTGTCCTTGTGACTAAGTTATATGTTAATTCTTAACTATAATATAGGATTATAATACAAATCCTGAATTAATATTTGATTAATAAATTAACCTGCAATGGCTATTTAAAACCATGGTTAATAAAATACATAAAATACTGTATTAGCTGTTAAATAAAACCTTGCCCATTATTGTTTATATGTAGCAGTGAAGCTACATGGCTAGGTCGGACGAGGTAAATAGTCGTCCGGTGGAAAACCACGATAACGCAAAGATACAGTTAACTGGTGCGGAATTGAAAGCACTGGTAGATGATGCGGTTACAAAGGCATTAGAAAGACAGTACAGTGAGTACAGTGGGACCCATAGTAGGACCTTGTCTACACCGCATATCAGATCCAAGACTCATTCGGAGTCTCACAGCAAGCCACCATCTGTCCAACCCAAGTCTAAAAAGGAAGAATCTAAGAAGGACGATGATAGACATTCTTCAAATGAAAATGGTGATCATTCCAAGAAGATCGTGTTTGATGATGCCCCACATGCCAAGGGTTGCACGTATAAATACTTTGTGTCTTGTAAACCCCGGGATTTCACTGGGGAGAAGGGGGCAGTGGACTGTATGATTTGGCTTGATGAAATGGAAACAGTGGTGGATATAAGTGGCTGTGCTGAAAGAGATATTGTGAAGTTTGTGTCACAATCTTTCAAGGGTTATGCCCTATCATGGTGGAAGTCGCTGATTCAAGCCACCGGGAAGGTACCTCTATACAACATGTCTTGGGAACAATTTGTTGCCCTGATCAAAGAGAATTATTGCTCTCAGCACGAGGTCGAAAGAATAGAGTCTGATTTCCTGTCTCTTGTGATGAAGAACCTGGACTGCCAGGCATACCTCACAACCTTCAACACCTTGTCAAGGCTAGTCCCTTATCTTGTAACACCTGAACCAAAAAGGATAGTCCGTTTCATTGGGGGTCTTGCCCCAGAAATTAAAGCAAGCGTCAAGGCTTCTCGGCCCGCTACGTTTCGATCAGTAGCTGACATATCTCTGTCCCTTACACTAGACGCAGTTAGACAGAGATCCCTGCGAGCTGCAGATGCCGAGAAACGGAAACGCGAAGATGATGGTTCGCGACGCTCAGATAAGAAGCGTAAGGGCAATGACGACCACAAGAAAGGGTCGGGATCTAGAAAGGGGGATCAACAGTCGGGTGAAAAGCCCAGGTGCAAAGTTTGTAAGAAGCACCATTTCGGGAAATGCAGGCAGGAATCTAGATCCCAATCTCAGAAGAAACTATGTGGGATTTGCAAGTCCCCAGATCATAAGGCATTAGATTGTAAGAAACTTAAGGATGCCACCTGCTACAATTGTAATGAGAAGGGACATATCAGACCCAACAGCCCGAAACTTGCCAAGAAAGCAGAAGAGGGAAAGAAGACTAATGCAAGGGTCTTCCGCATGGATGCGAAGTAAGCTATTCAAGATGATAACGTCATAACAGGTACTTTTCTCATTAATGATGTCTACGCTAGGGTATTGTTTGACTCTAGAGCAGATAGGTCCTTTGTAGATAATAAGTTCTGTGAACTGTTGAAATTACCCGTTAAAGTTTTAAGTATGAAATATGAAGTGGAATTAGCTGATGGAACAATAGAAACAGTTTCGACTGTATTAGATGGATGTGTCCTATCCATTAGGAACCACTCTTTTCCTTTATCCTTGTTACCCTTTAAGCTAGCAGGCTTTGATGTAGTAATAGGAATGGATTGGTTATCGCGTAACCAAGCCCAGATAGTGTGCAATAGGAAGCAGGTAGTAATCAAGACCCCATCTGGTGAGCCACTCACTATTCAGGGAGATACTCAACATGGATTGCCTGAGCAAGTGGCTATGCTTAAGGCATCCGGATGCATGAGTAAGGGTTGTGTCATTTATATGGCACAAGTAACCATTGACGAGAAGAAGCCCAAGATCGAAGACATACCAGTCATTTCGGAATATCCCGAGGTTTTTCCGGAGGAACTACCTGGTTTGCCACCAAATAGGCAGGTGGAATTTAGAATTGACATCATCCCCGGAGCTGCACCAGTGGCTAGAGCACCATATAGATTAGCACCAACGGAGATGAAGGAATTAAGGACACAGCTAGATGATTTACTAGCTAAAGGTTTCATTAGACCTAGTTCATCTCCGTGGGGAGCACCAATTTTGTTCGTTAAGAAGAAGGATGGATCAATGCGTCTATGCATTGATTACCGTGAGCTAAACAAGGTTACTATCAAGAACAGATATCCTTTGCCTAGAATCGATGATTTATTCGACCAGCTACAGGGAGCAAGTTACTTCTCCAAGATAGATCTCAGGTCAGGCTATCATCAACTGAAGGTCAAGGAGGAGGATGTACATAAGACCGCGTTTAGGACTCGTTATGGTCATTACGAGTTCCTAGTGATGCCCTTTGGGCTCACTAACGCACCTGCCGCATTCATGGATCTCATGAATCGCGTATGCAAGCCTTATCTGGATAAATTTGTCATCGTCTTCATCGACGACATCCTCATTTACTCGAAGAGCCAAGCTGACCATGAGAAGCATCTTCGGTGCATTCTTAAGCTGCTCCATCAAGAGAAGCTCTATGCCAAGTTTTCAAAGTGTGAATTTTGGCTTCGCGAAGTCCAGTTCCTTGCACATGTTGTGAGCGAACGTGGAATTCAAGTGGATCCCGCAAAGATAGAAGCTATTATGAACTGGCAAGAGCCAAAGACACCTTCAGAGATTCGTAGCTTCCTAGGTTTGGCTGGATACTATAGGCGTTTTATTGAAAACTTCTCAAGGATTGCTGCACCCTTAACGTCGTTAACACGTAAGAACATTAAGTTTAATTGGGGGCCTAAGCAGCAAGAATCTTTTGATATCTTAAAGCAAAAGTTGAGTAACGCTCCAGTACTGACTCTACCTGAAGGCATTGAAGAATTTGTGGTGTATTGTGATGCATCACACACCGGAATGGGTTGTGTGTTAATGCAAAAGGGCAAGGTCATAGCCTACGCTTCACGTCAACTAAAGGTGCACGAGAAAAATTACACCACCCATGACTTGGAATTGGGTGCCGTTGTATTTGCACTTAAGCTTTGGAGGCATTACCTATATGGGACTAAATGTGTGATCTACTCTGATCACAAGAGCCTTCAACACCTGTTCAATCAGAAGGATTTGAACATGAGGCAGCGACGATGGATGGAAACCTTGAACGATTATGATTGTGAAATAAGATACCATCCAGGCAAGGCCAATGTAGTCGCAGATGCTTTGAGCAGGAAGGAAAGAGTGAAGCCGATAAGGATCAATGCCAAGAGCATTGAAATTAAGAACAGTTTGAATGAAAGGTTGTTAGCTGCACAGAAGGAAGCTGTGTTGGAAGCTAACTATCCTGAGGAAAAATTAGGAGTAACTGAAGAACAGTTGTCCTACGACAAGGACGGAATGTTGAGGTTAAATGGACGAATATGGGTTCCTGTATATGGAGGACTTCGGGATGTTATCCTCAAGGAAGCCCACAATTCCAAGTATTTTGTTCATCCTGGAGCTGATAAGATGTACCAGGATTTAAAGGCAAATTATTGGTGGATAGGCTTGAAAAAGTCTATAGCTGCTTATGTAGCTAAATGCTTGACGTGTGCTAAAGTCAAAGCTGAACATCAGAAGCCGTCAGGTCTGCTGCAACAGCCTGAAATTCCCACTTGGAAATGGGAAATGGTAACGATGGACTTCATCACCAAATTGCCTAAGACGCCGAAGGGAAATGATACTATATAGGTCATAGTTGATAGACTGACTAAGTCAGCACACTTCCTGCCCATTAAAGAAACCTTCAGCTCTGACATGTTAGCTCAACTGTACGTGGATAAGATTGTGGCCTTGCATGGCGTACCAGTATCTATTATCTCAGATCGGGATACTAGATACACATCTCATTTCTGGAAGAGTTTCCAACAGTCTCTGGGCACTCAACTGAATTTCAGTACGGCTTACCATCCTCAGACGGATGGGCAGAGTGAGCGTACTATTCAAACGTTGGAAGACATGCTGCGTGCATGTGTAATTGATCTGGGAGGTAGTTGGGACAGGTATTTACCGTTGGTCGAGTTCTCCTACAATAATAGCTACCATACTAGCATTAAGGCTGCGCCTTTTGAGGCACTATATGGTAGAAAGTGCAGAACGCCCATTTGCTGGGCAGAAGTGGGAGATACGGAATTATCAGGTCCTGACTTAGTCTTCGAGACAACGGACAAGATTGTCCAAATTCGCGACCGCCTGAAAGCTGCTCGAGACAGGCAGAAAAGCTATGCGGATGAAAGGTGAAAACCTCTCAAGTTTGAGGTTGGCGATAAAGTTTTGCTCAAAGTATCACCTTGGAAAGGGGTGATGCGATTTTGCAAGAAAGGTAAGTTAAGCCCAAGGTATATAGGACCATTCGAGATCATCGAATGTGTAGGATCAGTGGCTTACAAGTTAAACTTACCTGAAGAGCTCGATGGTATTCATAATGTATTTCACGTCTGCAATCTGAAGAAATGTCTAGCTGACGAGTCACTAGTCATACCACACACAGATGTGCATATAGACGAGAGCTTAAAATTTGTGGAAAAACCTGTGTCGATTGAGGATCGACAGGTAAAGAAGCTTCGGAGAAAGCTTGTGCCTACTGTCAAAGTGAAGTGGGACGCCCGCAGAGGTCCTGAATACACGTGGGAGCTAGAATCCACAATGAAAGAGAAATACCCTCATCTGTTTCCCTAAATCTCGAGGACGAGATTTCTTTTAAGGGGGTGAGGATGTAACACCTTGAAAATTTCTGTCCAACGAAATAAAGACACGTGTCATGTGGGACAAATGTGTCAGAAACCGGGTCAAATATAGAGATGCGTGGTAGGATTTTTAAGAGGGCGTCATGTTATCAAAATACCTCTGAACGACCCAAGGGCGACATGTTATTAGAACACCTCTGAGCGACCCGAATTTATAAATCCCAAGATCCATAAATTATTTGATAAACATCTTATATATTTTTACCGGTTGATTCTAAATAAATAAAAATTCCATCCTTTATATGGAAGTTGGACTATTAATAAGTGTTACTACATTAAATTCTGATTTTAAATCCTAATCTAGTAAAAATTGGGAGTTGATGAGAATTCAAGCTTTCCTTGTAACTTCCGTCACTTTGCAAGTCCCACAAGAATCCAATTTGAAAAGGGGACATGTAAGAACCATGCAAGCATGCAATGGCTGAACAGATGGTCCCACAACTGAAAAAGATGGCTAGGATTCGGGTTTGTTAATTGCATGGTCAAGACTTGGAAAGTTTACAAATTTTTGTCCTCTGATCACCGGTTACGGACTGCAAGACCCAAGGCTTACGGTCCGTAAGGAGGGTACCTGGGCGTTTTCAGCAAAGGTCGGTTACGGACCGCAACAATCTGAGCATACGGTTCGCAAAGGCTGCATACGGACCGCAAGAGTTTAGGCTTACGGTCCGTAAGCCTGTCGCTGGCAGCAGGATTTGGACAGCTGCCTGTTCAGCCTGTTACACCGACTTAGAAAGGTGGTTTTCGAAACAATGGCCTTGCTAGGCAGTATTTAGCCATCTAGGGACATCTGGGATGATCTTGTAACTATCCTAGACTACCTTGGCATGATCTTGAGCCTCTTGGTTCACTATAAAAGGGACTTGAGTGGTGACCATTTGGACTTGCTCATTCACATTACACTCAAGGCACTCTTGGAGCTTCTCTGGACATCAACCAAGTTTCCCTTAAGCCTCTAATCCTTCTTAGGACTCTTGTAAGTGTCCTTAACCTCCCATAATTCGTTTTAGCTTAGTTAATTAGCTAAAAGTCAAACCGTCGTAATTAAGGTTTGACTTCGTGATTAATTAAATTGTGCTCTGTCAAATCACGAATTAAAAGTACCTTTAAGTAGGTAATTATGTGGGTAACAAACCCTTAAACGGGTATTTCCAGATTCCCACTCTAACTATGCTAATTGTCGAGTCAAAGCTTATTATAAAAAGTCAACAGAATACTTATTTGCGAATTAATGCATAATTAGCAATGTAGGGTACATGCAACCTGTTTGATCATTAAAATAACTTGGTAATTAATGTAAGAACATGTTCCAACATGTTCAACTCGACAATTTTCAGTTTAGGATCGGTTTGGAACCGAAAGTCGCAAAGTTTGACTATTGCTTTGACTATCAGTTCTGACCCGTTTAAGACAAGTTTAGGATTGCCTTAGAGCTTCTTTTGAACCTATTTACATGTTAGTATAACTCTCTGAGATTATACAACTTGGTTCATTAGATATCCTATTCACATGCATGTTTCCGTTAATCGCTTATATGTTGACCATTATGCCCATTTGACCTTAAAACGTGATTTTTGAAAATGTAAAAGGGTAGGCACCTTAGCTACTGATTTATAAACTTGCACCCAAAATTTGAAGTCAGTTTGAGGTCTAGATTAGGAGTTATGCTCAATAGCGTAATGAAGAGCTTCTTTATTAATTAAATGGCGTAAATTACGTATAGCCTATCAAAACCCAAATATTTATACCAAACTCTTTACCCACTGTTATAAAATAATATTTTGGGATTTTTGGTGATTTTTATTTATTTTTAGGCTGAGCATAACTTAGTGTTCTAAGATTAATTCGGTTTATGCCGGTTTTACCCTTTTTAGCCATAAATGAGTTTTACAAATCCTTTTGGTCTCAAACCAATTTCTACTGATTTGTTATGATAAATAAATTATTTTGAGCCTTCTGGAATATAAAAATTATCAGCTTTTTACAGAAAACCCGGAAATGGCTCCAAATCGCCTTTTTAGGCATTTTTAGCGCATAAGTGTACTCTAGAACCTTATTAAGCTTAAGGGATTGAACCTACTGATGTAACTAGTGAATTTTTATATTTTAAACAGTAGGCAAATGTTTTGAACTCAGAGTTCCAGAATTGACCTTTTAGGCACATGTGAATTTACCAAAATGCCCCTACGGTGCATAGTAAGGTTAAAGATAATAAAATTCACATAGACTTGCTACCCTACTGTCATAACTTAGTAAATTAAGTATATTTACTAATTTAATCAGACCTGTAACTCAGGTTATTATTTTAACCCTTTTACACCTTATAAAAGGACCAAAACGCCCTTATGAGGCATAGTTTTGGTTTAAAATCATTTGGGGCATAATGGAAGGTATCATTCTGACATCCCAACATATTTTAAGCATATTGACTTCAGAAACTTGTATTTGACTCTTATGGTTACTCGTTACGCACTATACGCGTTCGGATCGACTTATGTGACTAGTTTGGCAATTTTAGCCGAAACGAGTCAAACCATATATGTTTGGTCTCAAAATCCAGAATGTAATTATGTTACCCATATTAAACAAGCATGCAAGCTTGTTGGGTCAAAACCACATTCTAAAACGGTCTTCGCCTTATTGTGCGTTTAAAACCGTAATCTTCCTTTATAACCAACCGGTCTAAGCTTAAGGCCCGTTAGAATTCTAATAGGTTATTAAAACCTTAATTTCCAGATCTAGGAGCCCAGTAAAAGCTACGTGCACTCGCTGTTTTTGATTTATACTTTGCTCAGGTAAATACGTTTAACTTATTTTCCCTATACGGGCTTGGGGTACGGTATATAAAATACCGCTTGGTCGGGGAATTGACCTTAACCGGTCTTGGTTATGTGAAGTCAAATTAACCCGTTTGAAAATGCTGTTTTGTTTGTTTAACGCCTTTGGGGGCTTAATGACCATGTCCCGGATATCCTTGGCATCATTCAAAGAATGGCCACGACCTTAGCACTCGGGTGTAGGCGTACACCCGTAGTGCTGTACAACATGTATAATCGTCGGTACGAGAGAAGTCTCGCGCCGGAATTATATTAAGTGGTGTGTCTATTAATCTTTAACCCGGCATGACCCGGGCTACCGAACGCAGAACGAACATGTAATTCTTTTACAAGATTATTAAGCAAATAATTATCCCAAGTTATAAAAAGTTTTATGCCAACATTTTCAAAATGAGTCAGTTAAATTGTATTTACCAGTGTAAACTGACGTATTTTCCAAAAAGACTAAGTGCAGGTACTACGCGTAATAGGCTGGTCACTCCGTAAGCATCCATAGAAGTCTCGCAAGCTTAGGATGCATGAAGTCTGTTGAAATGAAGTTTCCTTTTTATTTTGATTCCGCCTGTGGATTCTATTTCGACATTTTTGTGATACTCGAATATTACAATAAATTAAGTTGAAATAAATCTATCTTTGCTTCCGCTGTGCATTATAATTTGTGTTGTTTGACTATGATGATATCAACTACGTCACGATAATCCCCCACCGGGCCCACCGGTGACACGTGGAAATTAGGGGTGTGACACCCCCAGAATTTCGAACTCGTATCTAACAAGTCTTCAACTCCAAGCCTTTCAGTCATCTCCTTGAACTTGATCTTCCCAAGAGCCTTCGTCAAAATATCCGCCTTTTGATCAATGTCACTAACATGCTCGACCACGATATCTTCACGATCAACACATTCCCAAATGTAGTGAAACCAAGATTTAATGTGTTTGCTCCTTCCATGGAAAATCGGGTTCCTCGCGAGAGCTATCGCCGATGTATTATCAACACGTAACACCGCCGCTTGAATTTTCTTGTCGAGTAATTCACCAATCAATTCTTTTAGCCAAACCGCCTGACACGCGGCTGCACTAGCCACCATATACTCCGCCTCACACGATGATAAAGCAACTGTACTTTGCTTTTGAGAACACCAAGTAATTGGGGAAGACCCAAACTAAAACACGTGTCCCGTAGTACTTCTTCCATCGTCCGGATTTATGTTGTGACTACTATCACTGTAACCGACCAAGATATTTTCTCCTCGAGTATAGGTAATGCCATAACTAAAAGTACCTTTTAAATAGCGAAGAATTTGCTTGATGAGAGCTGCATGAGATTGCTTCGGGCATTGCATGTACCGACTGGCTACTCCAACCGAAAATGCCAAATCTGGTCGAGTCTGTAAAAGGTACCGGAGACACCCGACAATCTTTCGATATCTCGTTGCATCAAAATCTTCTTCGTCTTCAAATTTAGAAACTTCCACGTTCGGGTCTATGGGAACACTAGTAGGATTGCAGTTAATCATACCGGCTTCCGTCAGTATTTTCTTTGCATACGCCTCTTGCTTAATTTTTATCCCGTCCTTGCTCTACGACACTTCAATTCCAAGATAATAAGTAAGCTTTCCCAAATCCGACATTTCAAAGTTTTTAGCCATCCCGTGCTTAAACTCCATAATAAGTTTCAAACTTGAACCCGTCACAATTAAATCGTCCACGTACACGCCGATTAATAAGACGTCCGTTCCAACGGTTCTTCGGTATACGGCTTGTTCTTGCGAGCACCGGTGAAATTTCGTATCTAATAAAATATTATTTAATTTCGTATTCCATGCACGTGGAGCTTGCCTTAACCCGTATAATGCCTTTGATAATTTATAGACTTTATGCTCTTCGCCTTTTTTTAACGAACCCTTCCGGTTGAACGACATAAACTTCTTCTTTTAATTCGCCATGTTGGAACGCGGATTTAACATCTAGATGATGTAATTCCCACCCTTCATTCGCTGTGAGAGATAAAAGTAACCGAACTGTTTCCAGTCGAGCAATTGGCGCGAACACTTCGTCAAAATTGACTCCGGGTTGCTGAACATAACCCTTCGCCACGAGTCTAGCCTTATGTTTATTTAGTGAGCCATCCGCGTTTCTTTTAACCTTGAAAACCCACTTCAAACCAATCGCTTTTGCACCACGCGGTAACTCGGTCAACGACCACGTATTGTTTTTATTTATTGATTCGACTTCTGCGCGCATTGCTTTCATCCACTCGGGTTTATTTTTCGCATCATTAAAATAAGTCGGTTCGTCATCCGCAAGCAATAAATATTCATCATCAATAGAACTCGAATTTAAAACTAGTCGTTAAAACGTACCGGAGTAACCGTGTTTTGGCTGGATCTACGAAAAACCGGGTCGGGCGTCACAAAAATATTTTCTTCAGCACTGCTACTGTTCTCATCAATATAGCTGCTGTCTTGGCCTTCATTCATTGTTGTTGGGCCAGGTTGCATTGGGCCACGCAAAGCTGATCTACTTGCGGTGAAAGCATCTGGTCTCATTATTTGACTATTTGGGCCATGTGAGCCCACACTACTTACAACTCTTTGGTTTGAATTTGACTTTGTTGCAAAATCCATATCAAAATCACTTGAGCCACATATGTTAGATGAACTCGATAAACTGATGTTGTTTATTTTATTTTTATTTGAGCTGCTGGTCTAGTTGACTCCGTCCCTAGCTCATCACTCAAATTTTGAATGTTTTCATTTGTTCCAGTGGTGGACGCACCAAGTTCGGTATTTACGCTTCCATCTCTGGTGTTAATTACGCCACCAAAGTCTACCCAAAACATACCCGGTTTGCGAGACTCTTCGCTATTAAAAACAATATTTTTTCCCCAATTCCAACCACGTGTTTCATCAAACTCCGTATCCCCGTCTCGACCCACAACAATTCTTCGAGTCGTTGGATTGTATAAACGATACGCCCCCGAACCTTTTTCGCTTCCAAGATAAACTAGACGAGTCGAACGATCGTCTAATTTTGGAAGATGTCCGCCAACAATTTTTAAATAAGCGGCACATCCGAAAACCTTAAGAAATTGAAGATCTGGTTTCTTTCCTTTTAACATCTTGTACGGTGTTTTGTCTTCGTGTAACGCCCGTGTTGGAATTTTATTTATTAAATTGGTTGAGTGCCTCACCGCCTCCCCCCACATAAAATTAGGAACTTGTCGCACTTTTAATATACTTCGAGTCATCTCCATTAAGGTACGGTTTCGCCTCTCCACCACCCCGTTTTGTTGAGGTGAATATGGAGCGGTTAAGTGTCGAATAATCCCTTCGTTTTCACAGAACCGATTGAACTCGTGAGACGTAAATTCTCCCCCTCGACCGGTTCGAAACGTCTTGATTTTTCTACTAACTTCCACTTCCACCATGACTTTAAACTTTTTGAAGGTTTCAAACGCGTCACTTTTTTCCTTCAAAAGAAAAGTCCACATGAAACGTGAAAAATCATCAACTAAGACAAATACATACCTATTTCCCGCTATTGTGCTTGGAGAAATTGGACCGCATAAGTCTCCATGAATAAGTTCAAAGGCACGCGTTGCCCGAAACGACGCCGTCTTTGGAAAATATTGTCTCGTATGCTTCCCGACTAAGCACGAATCACATATTTGATTTTCATGATTGATTTTTGGCATCCCCACGACCATATCTTTATTCGCCATTTGTTTCATGGACTCGAAATTTAGGTGACCAAGTCTCGCGTGCCATAACCAATTTCCATTATCAATCCGAGCTTTCAAACAAACGGGTTTTCCAACATTTAATTTAATCGTATAAAGACGATTTTTAGATCGAGTAACATTCATTAATACCTTGCCTTGAGCGTCACACATTAATAAATAATCGTCTTTCATACGAATATCACATCCACACTCCGTTGCTTGACCGAGACTAATTATATTACTACGTAAACTAGGGATATAATAAATATCGGTCATTAACCTTTGCTCCCCCGTTTTACCCAATAGTAATATAGACCCTTTCCCGCATATTTCGACTTGAGAACCATCCCCGAATTTAACTTTGCCACCAACACGCTTATTTAATTCAGAGAAAAAGATATATTACCCGTCATATAGTTGCTTGCGCCATTATCCAAATACCACAAGTCATTTTCTTCCGAACCGTTCTTTTAATTTTTTGGAATGACCTTTTCTTCATTCAAGTAAACGATTTTTTGAACATCTTGCACCATAAACAAAGACGAGTCAATTTCTTCCATATCGATCAAGTTTGCTTGTTTCTCTTTCTTTCGTTCTGGACATCTCGAAACAAAGTGACCGAACTTGTCGCATCGAAAGCATTGAACCTTCGAATAATCCTTCTTTCCTTGTTGTTTATCCCCTTCGTTGGACCCGTTTTGTGACCCGCGACTTTGACCAGATTGGTTTCGACCGCGTCCACCACCACGTCCACGGTTCGAGCCTTTCCCGCGTCCCTTACTCGAATCACGTGAAGTCTGTCTAGAACTTGAAGAGGCATTAGAATTATTAAACATTTGTTTCGTTTGAGTACCTTGATTATCCGACTGCAATTCTTCATCTTTTATGCGTTCTTCATATGCCTTTATTCGACCAACAACATCGTCGAATGCAACTATTTTTAGATCCACAAGTTGCTCAACTGAGGCTACCATATGGATGAACCACCTTGGTAAACCACTCAGAAACTTTTTCACGATCCTTTGTTCCTCTATTATAGAACCGAGAGACGCCGCTTTTGAAGACATTCCTGTTAACTGGCTCGAAAACTCATCAACTATACTAGAATCTTTCATCTTTAACGCCTCAAATTCTGACATGAGTGTCTGTAGTCTTGCTTCACGTACCCGATCGGCTCCCAGATGGCGCGCTTTCAGTCCATCCCACATCTCTTTTGCCGTCTTCATATTACCAACTTGCAAGATCTGTTCTTCCGGTATGGATTGAAACAACAAAGCAATCGCCATATTGTTTTTCTTCACATCGGTTTCAGTTCCGGGTTCAATGGCCTCCCACACGCCATGAACGTTAAAAATCGCGCGGATACGCAACGCCCAAATTGTATAATTAACCTTATTCAACATCGGGCATTGAAGCGTTGTTGAATTTGGAACCGATTTCTCGGTATTTGAGCCGCTACCGCCATCGCTTCCAACCATATTTTCTTTCGTCGACTATACATATGAGAAGACGAACCCGGTGTAAGTGGTTGAGTTTCTTCCAGTCTACACGATTAATTCCCGAATTCCACTTCAAACACGAACTCAAAAATTATAACAAAATTAAATTTGTTTTGGACTAACTAAAACTCCAGAACAAAATAATCTCCTTGTTTATCTACTGTACTCGAAAATAATTGAAGTTGATTCAATTAAATGGGCCCACTAAAGAGTCACTAAAGTTGATCAAAAGAAAAACCCTTTGATGCTTCCCATTTAGTTCTGTCAACAACAGAAACAAGAACGGCCTCCACGCTCAGCTTGTTTCTTCCTTCGATCCAGATCTTTCACAGGTAAACAACTACAATCTGATTCTTTCTAACTCCGGCCGGCGTATTGCTTGGTTGTAGATCGGTTTGCACAGGACAATCAACAGTTCAATGAACCGCTTCCAACCTGCTTTCGATCGGACGACAGGACAATCAACGGTTGCTTGAACCGTTTCCAACCTGCCGATCCTTGAACTCAAACTTCCGGCGTGATCACCTTCAACCCTATGCTCGATCGCAGGTGAGAGTTCCCAGGTATTGCTCTGATACCAATTCAAGATAAATCGATATTGAACAAGAACGAACACGGAAAATAATAAGAACTTGGCTAAGCACCCAAATTTTGTTAATGTCAAGAAACTATAACAAAACTTGACTCATACAATCCCTAATACCCAAAGCATGGTATTTATAATCTAAACACACCTATTAGATTATAACTAGGATTGCTAAAAATCTATCTATTTTAGGACATGATAATAATAATTAATTATCCATTCCTTAATTAGTTTCCTTGCCTTGCACGTAAAGGAACCTTTAATTCGAAATTTCCAACAAAGAATTACACTTGATTATGATTCAAACTTACCAAACGTTCTATTTGCTATGCAATAGAATGTGGGACTCTTAGTACAACCTGCTCCTCAATCTATAATCGAACTAAACGACGAACACAAACATCACAAAGAACTAAGTATGTTGCGGATCAGATCAGAACTAAATCCCTCACCTTCGTACTTCTCTGACATATGTTCATGAGATCCAACTGCATATTCCACTTCGTGTTCAAAAATTCAAAATAAACCTAATTTCAAAATCACACCAACAGTCCAGTGACGGTCGTTAAAACAATCAGCACAATCAATTAGTCATATAAGTTTATAGATGGATATAAATTTGTAAGAAAATCATTCAAAGTTAAGAATATGATGAACTCCACATATTACATATTAGGGCATAATAAATACCGAATTTAGGAGAGATATCATGGATGAGTTGAGGAGGCGGTAAGGATGATGCGTCCAATTGTTCATGGTGTTGTACAGTGCTGGAATGGAGGTATTAGGGGAAGGAGAAAAGTGATTTAGCCATGGCAAAGAGCCTCTGGAAGAACATGGTGATGGAATTGGAGGTGAAGGGGTCTGAGAGGCGATTCTTTTGAAGAGATACTGAGAGAAAGATGGAGAGAAAACCGGAGAACATGGAGAACGTGGCTGCTAGAAATTAGGAAACCACCCAAAATGTGGTGAGAGACTAATAAACTTCCCTGAACCGCCACTTTTTCAGTTTATAGAGTTTATACGGCTATGATTTAATCCTGAGGAGATCTGACCGTCATGATGCAATCTGGGAGCGGTTGCCTTTCACGCTGTCTATAATATATATAATTTGCAACTTAAAAATAATGAATAGAGAAGTGTACTTTGTATAACGACAATTAAAAGAAACGACAAAGTATCGAGTTATGGATTACAATAAGATTTGAAAATTGAGTCGGTTGTTAGAAAAAAAATCACCAAACATCTCAAAAAGGATTTGTCATTGAGTCAAAATAAAAATAAACAATGCATTTGAAAGAAGAAACAATCTAAATTTATACTTATATTTATATCTCTAAATGTATATATAATGTGTATATGTGTGTGTGATTGAGGGGCAAAAGTGAAATGGTACTAACTTTAATGTTATTTTACTAATTTCGTGAAAATAACGTTAAGAGCGGTGGACGGTTAATCATGCATCATGTGGTGACGTTGATAGCTGAAAGACACGAGGGTAGATGCACCAATCAGTCTCTATCCCGATTGATTGAGTGTTATGTGTCTTAAGTCCAAGGCTTGATACAAACTACAATCGAGCCAGGGGTCTCACTGGAAGCAGCTTCTCTGTTCCTATGGGGTAGAGGTAAGGTTGTCTACATCTACCCTCCTCAGACCCTACCTTAGCTTTGCTATTGGTGGGATTTACTGAGTATGATGATGATGATGATTTCCAAACTTTCATTCTTGGATATCGTTTAGAAGTATGGCCACAAGGCTTGAATATTAAGTTTGAATCATAGTTCAAATATTCATTAATTAATTTAATACATTTCGTGAAACCCATCGTACGGAATGATCATGGGACCTGCCAACAACCGAAATTCTTGATAATGATTCCTTTTAGAGAGTGGTTCATCGTTCCCATACGCAGCATACAATGTTTGTTGTATTGTATAGATTCTGGGAAGCAATTCTGATTGGTCATGAAAACCTATTCAACAGTATTTTCTTTACAGTTTCTTGTTAGTTTAGCCATATTATCATAGAATGTAAAAAGAACTATGTGTTGATGTGTCGATTCTATTACAATTATCGAGCTTATTCACTATTTTTTAATTTTGTGATTTCATTATTAGGCCTTGAATCTACGAAAAAATACAGAAATAGACTAAAAACTCGAATGAATGAATAAATAATCGAAAAACTCTTGTTTCCTGTCTTGGAAATTATTATTCCCAATGGACCATTTATATCTATATGCATCATAATTCCGATTCATGGATATCTTGGTTCGAGAAAAATAAAAGTAACCAATGGAAGAACAATATCACAATTTCATCTTCTTCATTTTGGTATATCTCTAGAGTGTTGGTGCACTTGTGTCTGTATTCGGTCACGATGTAAACGATGTTCCTTAGTCTTGTAAGTTTGACCAAGTCAACCATCCTCCGGTTTGACTTGGCCAAACAGTTAGAAAATAATTGTATATGGTTGTCTGTCTCGAAGGATAAGAGATCGAAGGATGATGTGGATCCTTCGATCTCCTCGAAAGATATGCTTCGATTGATGGACCTCGAAAGATCATCCTTCGAGGTCCCTGTGAATCCTTCGATGACATTGTGATCGATAGATGATCCTTCGACCATCTATCGGATCCTTCGGACAAAGCAACCTGAGCTGGGTATATATATACCCATGCAGTGTATGTTAGAAGATAGATGCACACAGATAGAAAGATAGAGAGTTTGAGAGCATTCGGTCCGAAAACACACACACACTTGAGAGTTTGCAAAACAGATTTGTGAACATTGTGCTTGTAACCGGAACCTTTCATTCGTATTAATACAAGTGGTGTTAATCGGTGAACCCTGTGTGTTTGTGTTTATACTTGCTTCATCCCGGTTTGCTTGCTAGCTTGGATTCCGCACTCGCTAGTGGGTTAGTATAACAAGGTTTAGGTTCGTCATCCTCCGAGAGGGACCTACAAGTGGTATCAGAGCTAAGGCTCTTTACCTTGTTTAAAACCGGGTTTGTTCAAGTTCTTGGTGTGTTTGGACACTTGGTTTAGCACCCGTTTTTGGTGGTTTTCTTGCATTTTTAAACTGAAAAACGCGTTCTAAACCTTTCGGGAGTGTTCAAGGTTGGGTTGGGTAACTTAAAAACTTGTTTTTAAGTGTTTTGGTGATTTCCGGCCAAACTCCGGTCGTAATTCCGGTGACTGGTTCTGGATAAGGGTGTACATTTTGGGTAACATTTTCAAAGTTGGTGGGAAAGTACAGTCTGACCATTCCTTTTTGCCGAAAGTTGACTTCACCAACCCATCACCTTTTCACCAACCTTTCACATCAGTGTCAGTGTGTCAGTGAGCTTTCGAAAGATATCCTTCGACCTCGAAAGACCATCTTTCGATCAAAGACAGCTCTATAGATAAGCATCTTTCGAGTAGTCTTTCGGAGTCTAAGCATTATCTTTCGTTTCTGGAATCTTTTCGAAAGATAGTTGTTCGAAAGATAAGGATCTATTTCGAAAGATAAGGATTTATCTCGAAAGATAAGGATCTTTCAAGTGTGAATCTTTCGAAATTTTGAATCTTTCGAAACCATTGCTCGAAAGTCAACAGTGATCTTTCGAACACTGTTGATCATTCGAACAAGTGTTGATCTTTCGTTTGTAATCTGTTTATAGTTAACAAGTTTCTGTTTTTCAGATCTTTCGAATCAGGATCTTACGGCTGTGTGTGATCTTTCGACTGTCATCATCTTTCGGAATATTCATATAGTATTTATTTTTCTTATCAATCATGAATCCGAATTGGTGGAATCCGGCTCCAGACAGTGGAAAATATACCAGTTCTGGTTCCACTCCCTCATGGTGGGGTACACCGGCTCCCGATAGTGGAAAGTACACAAGTACAAGTATATCTCCTTCATGGGCCGAGTCTCCGGTGTCAACATCTTCTCAAGCCAATCAGTGGGCGTTAGTCTCGAATCAAACTCCAAGTATTCTATTGAGCGAAAGCGAAACTGGAAGTTTGAATCGACCTCCAAAGCTGATGCATTTAAACGAGTATCCGGGTTGGGCTGATAGATTCCGTACATATGTTCTGGGTCAAAATACAGAGCTGTGGATACGTTTCACCACAGATTTTGATCAAGCTATCGAGGTCGCTGCTTCATCAACTGCTACTTTTGCCGATCTTCCAGAGGATCAGAAGAAAACATATGATCTGGAGAAGAAAGCCTACGCCATTCTCACTCAGGCATTAAGCAAAGACATCTATCATCAGTTTGTCAGCTTCAAGACTACAAAGAAGTTGTGGGACGGTTTGAAAACCAGAGGAGTAGGGAATGAGGCAACACGCCAATTGCGTCATGATCTTCTCAAGAAGGAATTTGACAGTTTCACGTGCTTAGATAAGGAGTCTTTGGGAGACATGACAAGTCGGTTTTATCATTTGCTTACTGAGTTGAATAATTTTGGTGTATCGACAACTCAAGCAGAAGTGGTGAAAAAGTTTGCTGATGCTTTGCCTCCCCAATGGAGTAGTTTCTTGGAAATCCTGAAGTATAACGGAGTGTTGAAAACTACAAATATCAACGACTTCGTGCAGCTTTTGGAAAACAAGGATCAGGAGGAAACATTAAAGGCGAAGAGAGTTCCATTGCCACAAAATCCAGAAATGTATTTTGGAACTTCCAGTACTTCGTCTGCAAGAACCGGTCCACATGCTCCACTACAAACGGAGTTTGTCACAAGCACAGATATGTATGGCAATCCGGTGCAAGTTCCTGTTAAGCCACCTCCCACCACAGACATGTATGGAAATCCAATACAACCACCTCCTCCTCCTCCTGCTCAACAACAACGTGCGTGTTATGGAGGAACATCATCTGCTGGTCAACAATCAAAGCCAAGTACAGTACAGCTCGACACTTCAAGCTTCTCTAAAGTCAGTGTAGAAGTAGCTAAGGAACACATGGAGCTGCTTAACACTGTAGTGAGCGCGTACTGCGGGTTAATAGAAGGTCAGATTGGCAACATTAATCTGACACAAGAAGATTATCGGCAGATTGATAAGGAAGAGATGGATCTGATGGATATCAAGTGGGCCTTTGCTAGTGCTGTGAGAAGGGCAAAGGATTGGATGGAAAGTACTGGCAGAACCAGCTTGGAGAGTAAGAGAGACACCAAGTATGGGTTCGATAAACAGGCAGTGAAGTGCTTCAACTGTGGTGAACGGGGTCACTTTAAACGGGAATGCACAAAGCCAGCACAGCACGGGAACCAAAACCCTTTCAGAAATCAAGGCAACCAGCAGAACAGAAACAATGAGCGTACTTTGGTGCCTGTCAACAACCAAACCAACCGGGCACTTGCAGTTCAGGTGGATGAAGGTTGTGACTGGTCAATCCAGTTGGGTGGCGATGCTCCTGATGGAACAGCATGCTTTGCTCAAGTTGTGAAGGAGTTAGTTCACACCAGTGGTGGAGAATCTTCCGCCAGTGGTGGTGAATCGTCTGAAGATGAAGACTCTTCTGAGTATAGCAGGAGTGTTGACGAAGAATCATCCAGTTCAGGCGATGATCATGTGGGTGAGACATCTAGTGCTTCGGTTGATGCAGATATTGATGAACTCTTGGGAGAAGCTGCAGCAGAGACTCAAAGAAGATCTATTCTGGTGGATCAAGCTGCTTATACTTCGTCTTCTCTCCATTCAGCCTTTATGGCTAATGTCGACGGTTCATCAAGTCAGGTATGTGTCGATGAACCCACTGTTGTAACTTGTGATGAATGTGCTAGGTTGCATGCTAGATATGCTGATTTAGAGAAAAGTATGTCTGAGTTGCAAGGCAAACATGATGCTTTACAAGCAAGTTTGTTTGACTTGCAAGACAAACATACTACAGTGAATGAGAATCTGTGTGACTTGCAAAGTAAGCATGAAACTTTGCAAGAAAAGTATGATGTGACTTTTATCCACAATCAGAAATTGACTGTGGACCTTTCCAAATGCACAGAAGCCAATATGTTTTATGAAAACCATGAAAAGGAGTTCAAATCGGTAATTGAAAAATTAAAGAAAGATAAAACCGAACTAACTAAAATGGTTTCCAGAAAACAAACGGACATTAATTTGTATATATCTCGTCTTGAGACAATGCAAAAAGAAATGGTTTGTGTAAAAACGGAAAGTGAGGCAATCCAACTCAAGTTAGACAGTTATTTGAGTTCTAGCTATGTGTTGGATCACATCATTGATGTCCAAAAGGAGAAAAGGGACGTCACGTGCATAGGCTATAAGAATTGTCCACCACCAGTGAGACATAATTATGATGCCATGCCGGATGAGGAGGACAGGGTGTTCTTTGAACCATCTGTGCCTCTAGATGTGAAAGAGTTTGCTGCAGGACTCGGATACCAAAAAGAAGTATCCTCAGATTCAGATGTGTCAGCAGATACATTTGTAAGTGCTGAACAGAATCAAGATCCTCCAGTTGTGATCGAGGATGTTGATTCTTCTGATGATGAATCTGATGATGCTATCCCAGCAAAGTCTGATGCGGTAGCCAAAAATGAGGACATACCTCTCGAGAATCACATTCTATGTGATCCCCCTGCAGAACCCGCTAAGACTGTTGCAACTGAGTCCTCATCTGCAGAAGAGCCGGAGAGTGTGAATTTGTTGTACACTCTTGTTGGTGATGATAAAATTTACTCAGACAAAGATTTTCCCATTAAGAATGTTAATCAATCCTTAATCTGTAAAGTCTTTGAAAATTCGACAAGTAAGTTTTTGGGAAAGACAGGACCACGTGTTACAGTTACACAATGTCCTCCTATTCCAAAGGCTGAAATTCGAAAACAATTTGGAAACAAGAAATTACCAACAGTGCCAAAACAGCAAAATCACACCAAGTCCAAAGGAAAATCACCGGCTCAAGCCCAAAAGAAGCCGAATCAAAAGAAGAAGAAAAACGTTAACTTTGCGAAATCGACGGGAACGGATAAAATTGAGACTTTTGAAAACAAATCTAACTTAGATTTTGTCAAGAAAGCTATTATACAGAAAAGGAATGAACCAAGCAGTTCAAAACCTAGTACCTCGGGTTCACAAAGTTCATCATCATCGGCTAGACGAACACATGATACTTCGGGGTTTGTTGAACGAAGATCATGTTTTGAGTGTGGAACAATTGGACATATAATTAGAAATTGTCCATATCTTCATAAGCAGAAAGAAAAGGTTGATGTTCCCCGTGACCACAATGACCGTAAGCGATCTGTTTCTGTAAAGCAAGATCCCCGCCTTGTAAAAGAAAGGGAAAAGAAACAAAAACGTCAACAGGTCAAGAAAGTTGAAAAGGCAATTAAAACCGATGTGGTTAACAAATCATCTGTTGCTGTAAAACCAGACAATTCTAAAACTTCAAACAATCAAGAAGTTAAAATTTTAAAGAAAGACACTGGTAAAACAAAACAGACCTGGAAACCAAAATCGGTTACTGAATCAGGGGGACCATCACAATTCACCAACCATCAAAGACAAGAAGTTATTGTCATTGATGAAAATGGAAGACCCAAGACCACAATGGCTTGGGTCCCCATCTCCAACTAATTCATTTGAGTTCATGTGCAGGGTGTTCCAGGAGGAACTGTCAGTAGTCATTGGATTGTTGATAGTGGGGCATCCAGGCACATGACAGGCGACATGAAGCTTCTCTACGACGTCAAATCTATTAGAGGAGGTTATGTTGCTTTTGCTGGAGATAAAGGTGGATATATAACGGGTGAAGGAATGATATCTAACGGGATTGTCAGCTTTGACAAGATCAACTTTGTGCAACAACTTGATCACAATCTTCTAGTGTTTCTCAAATCTGTGACAAGCAGTTCTCAGTACACTTTGATGCTAATGGATGTTATGTCCTGAAGCCCGGCTTCAAAATTCCAAAAGAATGGATTCTCTTGTCAGCTCCAAGGATAAATGATTTGTACGTCCTTGATATGAGCCAAGCTATTACTACGTCTGCACAAGCAACTTGTTTCGTTTCCAAAGCCACAGAAAAAGACACTATCTCTTGGCACAGACGAATGGGTCACATTCACTTACGCAAAATGAATCATTTGGTTTCAAATGAATTGGTGAATGGTGTTCCCCTCAAAAATTTCCATCTTCAAGACGTCTGTGTTTCGTGCCAGAAGGGAAAGCAAACAAAGAAGAAGCACCCTACTAAGAAAATCAACACGGTGGCAGTTCCTCTTGAACGTTTGCACATGGATTTGTTCGGTCCTGTCAAACACAAGAGTATTCGGGGTGATCAATACTGCCTCGTGATAACTGATGACTATTCAAGATTTTCCTGGGTGGCGTTCATGGCACACAAGAGTGAAACCTTTGGTATTATCAAAAACTTGATCATTCAGATTGAGAATTTGTATAAATTGAAGGTTAGGCGGATACGTAGCGACAATGGTACTGAATTTAAAAATCATGCCATGGCGGAGTTTTGCACTTCAAAGGGTATTCTTCATGAGTTTAGTGCAGCTTATACTCCTCAACAGAATGGCGTCGCTGAACGTAAGAACCGCACATTGATCGAGACTGCTAGGACAATGTTGGTAGAGTCGCAGTTGCCCATTCCATTCTGGACTGAAGTTGTGGCCTCTGCAAGTTACACATTGAACCGAGTCCTTACAGTCAAAAGGCACAATAAGACCTGCTTTGAGCTTCTTCAAAAACGGAAACCAGATTTGTCTTATCTTGAACCGTTTGGAGCTCCATGCACAATCATCGATCCTAATGGAAAGTTTGGGGCAAAAGCAATTGATGGATACTTTGTTGGGTATGCCACCCCTAACTTACGAGTCTGGAATCTAGAGACTAAAAGGGTCGAGGAATGGTCTGAGGTCAGAGTACAAAGGCACACCTTGCCAGTCAAATGTCCGGGTCAACCTTGGATGTTTGAATACGATGACTTCTTCAATTCGATCAATGTTGAAGCCGTTGAAGAAAGTGCTGCGGCTAGGATGTTTTTCGAGAGTGACAATGCAACAGTTTCACCGGTGGTTCGTCCAATTCTTGTTAATCAAGAACCATCTTCTTCGGTGAACAATAATACTCTCAACAATGAGGATTTTCATGATGCAAACGAATTGAACGAATCTTCAGAGGATGATGAATTTCTAGATGCAGATCAAGAAGCCCCAACAACAGCAGTTCATGGTACTTCAGAGGGTACTCCTCCAGTGGATGCCCATAGAACAGCTGAGGCTACTGCATCATCCGCTTCGTCAATTCCGGGTCTTGATTTGGTTGTTGATCTTAATCTTAACAACCTGGGTATAAATATTCCAGTTCGAGAAAATCCTGAAACAAGGATTCATAATACCCATCCTCAACAAAACATCATAGGAAATGTGCAAAGTGGCATTCAAACAAGAAACATGTTGCGAAACAACAACAATGCAGGCTTGTATGCGGCTATTCGAGAATCCGGGCAACAAAATGATTGGTCCTTCGCGTGTTATGTTTCACAGGAAGAACCAAGAACTTGGAAAGAAGCCTTGAAAGATAACTCTTGGGTGGAAGCAATGCAGGAAGAACTGCAACAATTCCAGAAGCTGGGTGTCTGGAAACTCGTAGAGAAACCTGCTGGATACAAGAAGATTGGTACCCGTTGGGTGTTCAAGTGCAAAAAGGATGACCGTGGAGTTGTTGTCCGAAACAAAGCACGTTTAGTCGTTCAAGGTTTTCGTCAGATTGAAGGGATCGACTACAACGAAGTGTATGCACCTGTTGCACGTCTCGAAGCAATTTGAATCTTTTTAGCCTATGCGTCTTTCAAAGGATTCAAGGTTTATCAGATGGACGTGAAAAGTGCATTTTTACATGGTGTGGTTGAAGAAGAGGTATACGTCGAACAGCCTCCAGGTTTTGAAGATCCTATCCATCCCGATCGGGTTTGGTTGCTCAACAAAGCTCTCTATGGTCTACATCAAGCACCGCGAGCTTGGTATGCAACCTTATCACACTATCCGCTGGAGAACGGTTTTCGTAGAGGTCTTATCGACTGTACTCTTTTCATCAAAGAACAAGATGGAGATCTTCTTCTGGTACAGGTATACGTTGATGATATTATTTTTGGTTCTACTAATGATGTCTTGTGTAGGAATTTCGAGCGCATTATGCAGGATAAATTCGAGATGAGTGCTATGGGGAAAATGACCTTCTTCTTGGGCCTACAAGTACAACAAACTGAGTCTGGGATATTCATCCATCAGACTAAATATGTTGGTGACATCTTGAGCCGGTTCCAGATGTCTGATGCAACGCCCATTGGTACCCCATTGCCAACTAATCACGGAATTACTCCTGACTTGAAGGGTGAAGCTGTTAGTCCCTCAAACTACCGCGCAATGATCGGATCTCTTATGTACCTCACAGCATCAAGGCCAGACATAATGTACCCAACCTGCCTGCTTGCCAGATATCAAGTTAATCCGAAGGCCTCACATCTTGCTGCTGTCAAAAGGATTTTTCGTTATTTGAAGGCGTACCCTGACACTGGTCTGTGGTACCCTAGGGATAATAACTTTGAATTGGTAGCTTTCAGTGATTCTGATTTTGGCGGATGCAAAATCGACGGCAAATCCACAACGGCTGGATGTCAGTTTTTAGGAAATCGCCTAGTCACATGGCAATGCAAGAAGCAGACATGCGTCGCTACATCAACATGCGAAGCTGAATACATTGCTGCCTCAAGTTGTTGCTCCCAAGTTCTTTGGATCCAACAACAATTGCGGGACTACGGTTTTGAATTCCTAACTACTCCTATTTACGTTGATAATTCTGCTGCTTTAGATATCACTAGAAATCCTGTGCAGCATTCAAAGACCAAACACATCGAAATCAAATATCACTTCATACGTGATTGCTTTGAGAAAAGGCTAATCGATGTTGTTAAGGTCCACACCGATGACCAACGTGCCGACCTTTTTACCAAAGCATTTGACAAATCAAGATTTGACTTTTTATTATTGGTAAACGGCATTAAGGTCAAGCAAGAGTAAAACCAACATCAGAAAATCATTTTTGTAAATATCTTTGTGTTTTAAATTTATCTTAGTTTATTGATTTTAGGGGGAGTAAATCCAAAATCTGAAAATCCAAAAACATCGAAAAATTTCAAAAACACAAAAACAATAGAAAAACAAAAATGAGTTTCCTGGCGAGCAAAAGAGAAAATGATAGTACATCAGTGGTCTATCCAAACCTCTTTAAACCTTAAATGAAAAACGATAAGCAGCTCTATATAAGATGTATCGGTAGGCTCACAATCATTTTAAAGTGTGCAGGGTGATATAAATCTTAATCGACTGAAGACCAGGTGGGAACCATTCATTGGCATATGGTCTTAGTACCGAAATTTCGTTTGATAGATTGCCGAGGTTCTGAGATATTCAGTCTTTATGCTGCTTATCATCTGGGTATCATGGTTGTATCTTTTACCGAAAAATAACGGGGACGCAAGTCTAGATCTTCCATGATACTATACATACGTGTACATATTACATACTGCATTCGACCTCAATAAGTGATAAACAATCACATGTCCAAACAAATAAGTGATAAAATATCACATTTATCCGGGAGTCAAGTTCGTCTCTCTGCTGTACGAAAGTACTGACCTGTTCACGGACTTGCTCCTGTGCCCTCATGCATATGAAAATCAAGTTCCTCATCAATAAGTGATTATATCACATAGGGCTTGTTTTCAAATCAAAATAAGTGAGAATCTCACATCATATACGGTCAAACAGATGATAATCGGTATACTCACCGGTAAGATGAACTCTCGTGCATACCTTGATACGGGAATGTGTCGTGATGTGGATGAACACCGGTCGGTAAGTATAAATCATACCTTAACGTATCCCCTCGCCATGATTACATCTGATAAGTTGAGCTTAAGTGGACAACAATACCGATAATTGTTATAGGATGCTTATCTTAATGTTAACTAATTGAACAACAAGAGCGTTTGGCATGACCGTACACTGATATGATTCTCTTACCCTCGAAACTCGCAAAAAGAATGTCTGTATATATTTATTTACTGCTTTCAGTCTTTACATTTGAAAAATTCAAAAAGCCAAAAAGATTTTATTTCTTCTTTATTTTCGATCGTATGATGTTGGAACTCGAGTCTTCGTTACCTGAAACCTGACTGAAAACCGAACTGACTAACTCTTCATAAACGGTCGAAATTTGCAAGTTTTGAAAGTTAAACTAAAATTGACAAATTTATTAAACTTTCAAACTGTCGGACGGTGTTTGTTTGTGACATGGTCATACGTGTGTCATTTGTTTATGTTTACTATATTCCAAGCAGTTGTTCTCATTACGCGTTTAGATTTCTTGCATGTGCAGATTCTAAAGGCTAGGAGAACATGGTCGATGACAAAGCTTCGGAATGAAGACATGACGTGAAGGCACTCAAATGATGAAGATGTTCGAGTTGCCGCTGACCATCATCAACACCACAAGGATCTCACTTCATAAAGTTCCAGTATTTCACGAGCATAACTCAAGGGGGAGCTTATGTTAAGGGGGAGTTTGTCAACACACTTCCTACATGATACGGGTAGTTTGTTGATACACTCTCTGCTTTCAAGACGTGAAGACTTTAAAGATCCTCCGATATTGAAGACTTGAAAGGACATCAGAGTCTTGAAGACATGAAGATCAAAGATGATCAAGATCAAGACAAATCTGCAACCATCGAAGATCGAGACAAAGCTACAGCCAAGGGGGAGTTTGTTGGTGCACTTGTGTTTGTACTTTGTCTGTATTCGGTCACGATGTAAACGATGTTCCTTAGTCTTGTAAGTTTGACCAAGTCAACCATCCTCCGGTTTGACTTGGCCAAACAGTTAGAAAATAATTGTATATGGTTGTCTGTCTCGAAGGATAAGAGATCGAAGGATGATGTGGATCCTTCGATCTCCTCGAAAGATATGCTTCGATTGATGGACCTCGAAAGATCATCCTTCGAGGTCCCTGTGAATCCTTCGATGACATTGTGATCGATAGATGATCCTTCGACCATCTATCGGATCCTTCGGACAAAGCAACCTGAGCTGGGTATATATATACCCATGCAGTGTATGTTAGAAGATAGATGCACACAGATAGAAAGATAGAGAGTTTGAGAGCATTCGGTCCGAAAACACACACACACTTGAGAGTTTGCAAAACAGATTTGTGAACATTGTGCTTGTAACCGGAACCTTTCATTCATATTAATACAAGTGGTGTTAATCGGTGAACCCTGTGTGTTTGTGTTTATACTTGCTTCATCCCGGTTTTGCTTGCTAGCTTGGATTCCGCACTCGCTAGTGGGTTAGTATAACAAGGTTTAGGTTCGTCATCCTCCGAGAGGGACCTACATAGAGTCAATAACTTTATATGAGCCTCCGGATGGTAAGTACTTTCACAACCAAAAGGTTGAGAGTTCAAATCCTACAGAATGTTGTGGTGTATTTATCCACGAAAATGTAGGAATTGCTGCTAAAAAAAATAATTTTATAAGAGCACCAACATCCTTGTAATTATTGATCCTTTACTTGGACAACATCTAGGATCCCTCTTGCTTAGACTACAGAATGTTCTTGTAAATTACTGCCAATATTAATATCGGGCATATAAGCATTGATTCCAATCCAGAGGTTTACGTAAATCAGAGTTCGGTTTTTGATTCATCCATTTTTTGTGGGCAAACACAACCTCAGCAGAAGAAATCTGAGTTCCATTCCATTGATATTTTTTGGTGATGAAAAATCTCTTGGGCATCATAACTATGCATAGCGGAAGTATTCACATTCATTGAATCCATGTAGAATACAATTGAACAAAACAAGCGAGAGAAATAATTGAATAAAGGACAATTTCTGTTATGATGAAACTGTCTTGGTAACCCGACAAAGATTGCCGGTAACCCTTACATATACATGTGACGGTTATGTTGGTAGTTAGGATTGGCGGGAAAACCGTCATGTTTTGTATCCTCTACTAACCGACATACCCGTTTAACTAAAACGTTTCATAACACACACATATATCTAATAGGTTCTAAGTTTAAATACAAATAATAATAATTATGTTTATAACACTAATACTCTCCCCTAAACATAATTCGGTTTACGGGAGTTCTTGAGTACGCTGATATTTGCGTCATCAACTGCAGCCTTTGCACGGTTAAAATCAAACCTCCTTCTCCTGTTTAGCTTCCTTATTCCATTCCAGTCATTTCCTGCAAAATTTACATAATGATCTGCATTTGTGTTTGTAGCTCCTGCATTTACAGAATTGCCATCATCAACTTGATCTTCATTAGCCACCATCTTGGCTGCATCACTTTTACTTTGTCTTGGATCGGCAACTTTCTTTACTTCTTCATTATCATGTGCCTTTTCTTGTGTTATTTTGAACTTGTAGTAATAAACGAGTACATCCAGATACATGGCATATATCAGACGCATGTACTCACCGTCTTCGTATTCGAATCCTATATCTTTTGCTATCATTGCCCACATACCATTATCGGTGATTCTCCTGTGGCCCCCTTCTCTTTTCACAGCCATGTACAGATCTATTAATTTCACTTTCCGATTGTTTGAAGCATAAGCAGGTAGTGGCCTTGAATGAATTTCTAGTTTTTTTTAAGAAACCATTCTATCATACTCTCAAACGTAATTTCGAGATAGTATTTATACTTAAGAAAGTAATCAACGTCTTCAAGCATATCTAACAGGGCCTTACAGTCTCTAAAATCATTGAACTTCATTGCTTGTAAGATTAGAATATTCCAATCCGGTTCATTTGCAGATATGTTCAGTTTCTCAAAATAATCATTTAAGAAGTCTGTTTTATACTTCTCATGTTCGTGCCCCTTTTCTATCACACTCTGTTTTTCTAATTCACCCATTTCTTCTTCCCTTGTCATCCCTGAATGACCATTCCTTTTATTGTTTATAGGGACGCTAAAAGTTGGATATAATTTGCATTTATCTCCCATGAATCTTACCGTATAACCCTGAGTTATTAATTGATCATAACTTAAGACATTTATGTCTATGTCCGTAGTGTATAACACACTTTGAATACGTATCTTTTCAGATTCGGACACAACATCTACCACACCAATGCCTCTAATGAAGAAAAAATGGTTTTCTCCGGTCATAGTTTCGACATGAGACATATTTTTAATGCGTTTAAACATGTCTATGTTACTAGAGAAATGGTGTTTGAGAGATATACTGACATACCATATATCGGACCAACATCCTCCCTCGGTCCTGTCCACAATGAATTCCGGTCGGCAGTTAATCTGATGGCTGTTTTCTTCAACAGCGTTTCTCTGAGTTCCTGCATCAACCGCTTGTCGAAGTAATTGATTCTCTTCATCCTTTTCTTTCTCTTGACATGAAGAGATTTGATGACCAGGCATGTTGCAGTAGTAACGGCGACGCTCCATTCTTCTTCGTTCTCGTTTTTCTTCTGAACAATGTGCACATGGCATCATTGAAGAGGTCGGCCTGAGATTGTCATTCATTGCATACCACTTTCTTGGGCATCATAACTATGCACAGCGGAAGTATTCACATTCATTGAATCCATGTAGAATACAATTGAACAAAACAAGCGAGAGAAATAATTGAATAAAGGACAATTTCTGTTATGATGAAACTGTCTTGGTAACCCGACAAAGATTGCCGGTAACCCTTATATATACATGTCATAGAACGGTTATGTTGGTAGTTAGGATTGGCGGGAAAACCGTCATGTTTTGTATCCTCTACTAACCGACATACCCGTTTAACTAAAACGTTTCATAACACACACATATATCTACTAGGTTCTAAGTTTAAATACAAATAATAATAATTATGTTTATAACACTAATAAAATCTGACTATAGTTATCAATATAGAACCCAATGACTTGGTTTCTATTCTTGAGAAACTAATAGAACCCTCTTGACATATTAAGCGATGTAGAACCGACTCCATATTCCGAACCAGTCCTTTTAGTTATATAACAAGGTTTTTTTCTGAAAAAGAACGATCCGTCATTCTTTCTTCAGCGCACGAAAAATGTTGTATAGCATTTTTTTTATTAGGAGGGACATATGTGCATTCCTGTAGTAATTATGTGATGTGATTACTTAGTAAATCAATGATTGGTTTGGAGAAAGTAGATACTTCAAATAATGCACTTCGTTTCATATAAAAGAAGTTCTGGCAAAGGCTAATTAAGTTCTAGAAGCATTCAATGTTTTAGTACTATGGGTTGATTGAGATACGGATGAAGTGCTTCCTAATCAAGATGAAGATTATTAAAGCTGGTTTTAGGGTAGCTTTCAGGTGTTAAGTGTCAAAGACTTGATGTACATTATCAACTGTTGTTGCACACAAATTTGGCAATTAAGAGACTAGTGTTGGGCTCCTCAGCCAATTATACAGGATAAAAAAAATCAGTGCCACAATATATAACTACATGTCTTTTCCACTTGATAGAAGACTTCAATTTTGATAATCACCTATATATGCTCTAATTTTTCTTAGACTACTTCCAAAGACTCCCTATTTCTCAAACATTTGGAGGAAATTTCTCTAGCTTTAAGTTGAAAGAAAATGTATGCCTGGGGGGCAAAAGAGCATTTTGTAATCAAACAAAGAAACATGTCAATCAACAAACATCCAATCCTTAAATCAAACTTCAACATTTTCAAACTCCAGAAAACTAAAGAAGATTTCACATCTAGCATATCTTACTGATTACCATCATGTGCATAATTTGACAACAGTTGTGGAGAGTTGGTAACGCTTAGCGGATAGTAGTTTCCATCATCCGATCCTAACAACTCATCACCATACTCCTGAGCCTGACCAGAAGCATGAGAACCATACTCTTGAGAGACAAAGTATAACTCCGGGTGATGAAACTTGCAGCCTGCTCCATAGCCACACCAACGATTATGCAGATAGAAAGAGCATAGTGGCACACCCTGCTTAAAGAAATTATAAAATCAGTGATACTTAAGACCGTAATACACTTCATTAAAGACTTTATAGGACTAAAATTTGTTCTTCTGCTCTTACTATGCACAATATAACAAAACAAAAAAAAAGATACAAGAAGCAAACTACCATTCGCATAGGAAGTTCATCAGAGTTGTATTGAAGTGGAGGATTTGGCATTGAGTGATTAAAGTCACACTTAGCTCCATACATGCAAAATCCAGAACGGAAAAACTGCAGCAAGAATCATTAGAAGCAATCACTATGAGGCCTCCCTTATCTACAGGGCCGGCACTAAGAATTCATGTACCCTGTTCGAGCTCGAAAAAACGTGCCCTTAGGCCTTAACGAAATTGGGTATTGGGCTCACTAAAGGTCTAAACCTAATGTCAATGGGCTAATAACTAATCTAAACCATAAAAATAGTTTTGTAAGTGGACCTATGTTGATATTTGTATGAGTATACCCTATTAATTTATTTTTTTTTTACATATACATATCGGATTCTTTTTTTAAAATAACGTGCCCTTCAAAATATCGGGCCCTGACCGGTGGTCCTCTCCGCCCACCCTCAGGGCCGGCCATGCTTATCTGAATCATACATTTATATATTATCTTTTTAAACAACTTTTTGGAAATAAATATACGTGAAGTGTTAGGATCAAATACAAATAGGTTTAACGTTCTAAACATATAAATAACTAGAGTAGTTTCTCTACAGTTTTTTAACTAGAGTAAATATTATTACCCGACTTCATTTGTCATTGTCTAATTACTCTAGTTCAAAACTATAGAGTAATAATAATTACTCTTGTTATTTATACGTTTAGTAGTGTTGGTGCACTTGTGTCTGTACTTTGTCTGTATTGGGTCTGTATGTAAACGATGTCCTTAGTAGTCTGTAAGTTGACCAAGTCAACCATCCTCCGGTTTGACTTGGACAACATTTGAAAGATGTTCTGATCGAAGGATAGCCTCGAAGGATACACCTGATCCTTCGAGGTGATCGAAAGATATGGTTCGACCATGGTTCGACCATTAGACCTCGAAGGATGATCCTTCGAGGTCCACGCTGATCTTTCGTGTAACATGTGGTCGACAGATGATCCTTCGGACCATCTGTCGAATCCTTCGAGCAGACCTGCTGAGCTGGGTATATATACCCATGCATGTGTTGAGAGTTCTGAAGTTCTGCCATTTTCACACACCCGAGAGATAGAAGCTTAGAGAGCATTCTGCCCAGAACTCACACACACACTTAGAGAGTTTATAGAACACTTCTGTAAACATTGAGCTTGTAACCGAACCTTCATTTGCATTAATACGACTAGTGTTAATCGGTGAATCTTTGTGTGTTTGTTTCTCTACTTGCTACTAACTCGGTTTGCTTGCTAGCTTGGATTCCGCACTCGCTAGTAGGTTTGTATAACAAGGTTTAGGTTCGTAATCCTCCGCGAAACAGGGACCTACAAGTGGTATCAGAGCCTCGCTCTTTACCTTGTTTAAAACCGGGTTTGTTCAAGTGTTTGGTGTGTTTGAACACTTGGTTTAGCACCCGTTTTTGGTGGTTTTTCTTGCTTGTTTAAACTGAAAAACGGTTTCTAAACCTTCGGGAGTGTTCAAGTTTGGGTTGGGTAACATAAAAATTGGTTTTTAGAAAACTTTGTGTTTTCCGGTGGTATTCCGGTGTGTTTCCGGTGACTGAACTTGAGGATAAGGTTTTGCCTTTTTGGGTATAATTTTTGAAAGTCAAAAAGTTTGGTGGAAAGTTGTGCAGAAACATCCCTTCTGCCGAAAGCAACTTCACCAACCCCTGTCACCTTTTCACCAACCTTTCACATCAGATCAGATTGTGTCAGAGCTCTCGAAAGATATCTTTCGACATCGAAAGATCATCCTTCGATATCTTTCGATCAAGGAGGGCTCGAAAGATTTATATCCTTCGACCCATCCTTCGAAGTCTGAAACATATCCTTCGACAGAGGAATCTTTTCGAAAGACTAGTGTCCGAAAGATTAGGATCCTTCGTATTGGTGAATCTTTCGAGATCTGTTGTTCGAAAGATAAGGATTTGGCTCGAAAGATAAGGATCTTTCAAAGGGAATCTTTCGAGTTCTTGAATCTTTCGAAATCATTGTTCGAGAGTCAACAGTAATCTTTCGAGTACTGTTGATCCTTCGAACAAGGTTATATCTTTCGATTGAGGTTTGTTTATTGTTAACAAGTTTCTGTGATTTCAGATCTTTCGACCAGGATCTTTCGGTTGTGTTATCTTTCGGATCTTTCTTACTTAGCATTTATTTTGCTTATCTATCATGAATCCGAGTTGGTGGGGAAGTCCGGCTCCAGACAGTGGAAAATACATGAATACCAGTCAATCTCCATCATGGGCCGAATCTCCAGTTTCTACATCCTCACAAGCAAATGCCACTCCAGCTGGTCAATGGGCGTTTGTTTCAAATCAAACTCCGAGTATTCAAAGTCTTCTACTAAGCGAAAGTGAAACCGGAAGTTTAAACAGGCCTCCAAAGTTGATGCATCTTCATGAATATCCGGGATGGGTTGATCGTTTCCATACATATATTCTTGGTCAAAATACAGAATTGTGGTTACGGTTCATTACGGAATTCGATCAAACTATCGAGGTTGCTGCTTCTTCGACAGCTACATTTGCCGATCTTCCTGATGAACAAAAGAAGACGTATGACTTAGAAAAGAAAGCATACGCTATCCTCACTCAAGCACTGAGCAAGGATATTTATCATCAGTTCGTCAGTTTCAAGACTACGAAGAAGTTGTGGGATGCATTGAAGACAAGAGGAGTAGGTAATGAAGCCACACGTCAACTACGACGAGATCTACTGAAGAAAGAATTTGATGGCTTCACATGTATGGATAAGGAGTCCTTGGGAGATATGACAAGCCGTTTCTATCACCTGCTTACTGAGCTGACAAACTTTGAAGTCACAACGACTCCAACAGAGGTGGTAAAGAAGTTTGCCGATGCATTGCCGCCTCAATGGAATAACTTCCTGGAAATCTTGAAGTACAACGGAACGTTGAGAACTACCAATATCAACGATTTCGTGCAGCTTCTGGAGAACAAGGATCAGGAAGAAACGTTGAAGGCAAAGAGAGTTGCAGTGCCACAGAATCCAGAGATGTATTATGGCACCTCCACTACTTCATCTGCAAAAGCCGGTTCACATGCTCCACTTCAAACGGCGTTTGTCACAAGCACGGATATGTACGGCAATCCAGTGCAAGTTCCTGTAAAGCCGCCTCCAACCACAGATTTGTATGGAAATCCAATACAACCACCTCCTCCTCCTCCTGTTCAACAACCACAATATGCCTGTTATGGAGGAACATCATCTGCTGCAGGTCAACAATCAAAGTCAAATCCAGTACAGCTTGACACTTCAAGTTTTTCTAAAATCAGTGTAGAAGTAGCTAAGGAACACATGGAGCTGCTTAACACTGTAGTGAGCGCGTACTGTGGGTTGATAGAAGGTCAGATTGGAAACATTAATCTGACACAAGAAGATTACAGGCAGATTGATAAGGAAGAGATGGACTTGATGGACATCAAGTGGGCCTTTGCGAGTGCTGTGAGAAGAGCAAAGGATTGGATGGAAAGTACTGGAAGAACCAGCTTGGAAAGTAAGCGAGACACCAAGTATGGGTTCGATAAGCAAGCTGTTAAGTGCTTCAACTGTGGTGAACGGGGCCACTTTAAACGGGAATGTACAAAGCCAGCCCAGCACGGGAATCAAAACCCCTTCAGGAACCAAGGCAACCAGCAGAACAGAAACAATGATCGTACATTGGTGCCTGTCAACAACCAAACCAACCGAGCACTTGCAGTTCAGGTGGATGAAGGTTGTGACTGGTCAATCCAGTTGGGTGGTGATGCTCCTGATGGAACAGCATGTTTTGCTCAGATTGTGAAGGAGCTGGTTCACACCAATGGTGGAGAATCTTCTGCCAGTGGTGATGAATCGTCTGAAGATGAAGACTCCTCTGGATACAGCAGGAGTGTTGATGAAGAATCATCCAACTCTGGTGATGATCATGTGGGTGAGACATCTAATGTTTCGGATGATATTGACATTGATGAACTCTTGGGGGAAGCTGTAGCAGAAACTCAAAGAAGATCTATTCTGGTGGATCAAGCTGCTTACTCTTCGTCTTCTCTCCATTCAGCCTTTATGGCTAATGTCGACGGTTCATCAAGTCAGGTATGTGTCGATGAACCCACTGCTGTTAATTGTGATGAATGTGCTAGGTTGCATGCTAGATGTGCTGATCTTGAGAAAAGTATGTCTGAGTTGCAAGGCAAACATGATGCTTTACAAGCTAGTTTGTTTGACTTGCAAGACAAACATACTACTGTGAATGAGAATTTGAGTGACTTGCAAAGTAAGCATGACGCTTTGCAAGAAAAATATGATGTGACCTTTCTCCACAATCAGAAGTTGACTGTGGATCTCTCTAAATGCACAGAAGCCAACATGTTTTATGAAAACCATGAAAAAGAATTTAAGTCAGTAATTGAAACATTAAAGAAGGATAAAACTGAACTGACTAAAATGGTTTCAAGAAAACAAACTGATATTAATTTGTATATATCTCGCCTTGAGAGTATGCAAAAAGAGATGGCTTGTGTGAAAACCGAAAGTGATGCGATCCAACTCAAGCTAGACAGTTATTTGAGTTCTAGCTATGTGTTAGATCACATCATTGACGTTCAGAAGGAAAAGAGAGATGTCACATGCATTGGCTACAAGAAGTGTCCACCACCAGTGAGACATAATTATGACGCCATGCCTGATGAAGAGGACAGAGTTTTCTTTGAACCTTCTGTGCCTCTAGATGTTAAGGAGTTTGCTGCAGGACTCGGATACCAAAAGGAAGCATCCTCAGATTCAGATGTGTCAGCAGATACATTTGTGAGTGCTGAACAGAATCAAGATCCTCCAGTTGTAATTGAGGATGCTGATTCGTCTGATGATGAATCTGATGATACTGTCCCAGCAAAGTCTGATGCGGTAGCCAAAAATGAGGACATACCTCTTGAGAATCACATTCTATGTGATCCCCCTGTTCAACCCGCTAAGACTGTTGCAACTGAGTCCTCATCTGCAGAAGAGTTGGAGAGTGTGAATTTGCTGTACACTCTTGTTGGTGATGATAAAATTTACTCAGACAAAGATTTTCCCATTAAGAATGTTAATCAATCCTTAATCTGTAAAGTCTTTGAGAATTCGACGAGTAAGTTCTTGGGAAAGGCAGGACCTAAAGTTACAGTCACACAGTGTCCTCCAATCCCAAAGGCTGAAGTTCGAAAGCATTTTGGCAACAAGAAATTGCCGACAGTGCCAACACAGCAAAATCACACCAAACCCAAAGGTAAAGCTCCGGCTCCAGTGCAAAAGAAGCCGAATCAAAAGAAGAAGAAAACTGTTAACTTTGTGAAATCGACGGGAACAGACAAAATTGAAAAGTTTGAAAATCAATCTAACTTAGATTTTGTCAAGAAAGCTATTGTCGAGAAAAGAAATGAACCAAGCAGTTCAAAACCTAGTACCTCGGGTTCACAAAGTTCAACATCATCGGCTAGACGATCACATGATTCTTCGGGGTTTGTAGAACGAAGATCATGTTTTGAGTGTGGAACCATTGGGCACATTATTAGAAACTGCCCATATCTTCATAAGCAGAAAGGAAAGGTTGATGATCCCCGTGGCAAAACTGACCGTAAGCCAACTGTTTCCACAAAACAAGATCCCCGCCTTGTAAAAGAAAGGGAAAAGAAACAGAAACGGCAACAGGTCAAGAAAATTGAAAAAGCGATTAAAACCGATGTGGTTCATAAACAATCTGTTGTTGTAAAACCAGAAAATTCTAAAACTTCAAATCATCAAGAAGTTAAAATTTTAAAGAAAAACACTGGTGAAACCAAACAGACTTGGAAACCAAAAACGGTTGTTGAATCAGGGGGACCATCACAATTCACCAACCATCAAAGACAAGAAGTTATTGTCATTGATGAAAATGGAAGACCCAAGACCACAATGGCTTGGGTCCCCATCTCCAACTAATTCATTTGAGTTCATGTGCAGGGTGCTTCAGGAGGAACTATCAGTAGTCATTGGATTGTTGATAGTGGGGCATCCAGGCACATGACAGGCGACATGAAGCTTCTCTACGACGTTAAATCTATTAGAGGAGGTTATGTTGCTTTTGCTGGAGATAAAGGTGGATATATAACGGGTGAAGGAATGATATCTAACGGGATTGTCAGCTTTGACAAGATCAATTTTGTGCAACAACTTGATCACAATCTTCTTAGTGTTTCTCAAATTTGTGACAAGAAATTTTCAGTACACTTTGATGCTAATGGATGTTATGTGCTGAAACCCGGCTTCAAAATTCCAAAAGAATGGATTCTCTTGTCGGCTCCAAGGATAAATGATTTGTACGTCCTTGACATGAGCCAGGCTATTACTACGTCTGCACAAGCAACTTGTTTCGTTTCCAAAGCCACAGAAAAAGACACTATCTCTTGGCACAGACGAATGGGTCACATTCACTTACGCAAAATGAATCATTTGGTTTCAAATGAATTGGTGAATGGTGTTCCCCTCAAAAATTTCCATCTTCAAGACATCTGTGTTTCGTGCCAGAAAGGAAAGCAAACAAAGAAGAAGCACCCTACAAAGAAGATCAACACAGTGGCAGTTCCTCTTGAACGTTTGCACATGGATTTGTTCGGTCCTGTCAAGCACAAGAGTATTCGGGGTGATCAATACTGCCTCGTGGTTACTGATGATTATTCAAGATTTTCTTGGGTTGCGTTCATGGCACACAAGAGTGAAACCTTTGGTATTATCAAAAACTTAATCATTCAGATTGAGAATTTGTATAAGTTGAAGGTTAGGCGGATACGTAGCGACAATGGTACTGAATTTAAGAATCATTCCATGATGGAGTTCTGCACTTCAAAAGGTATTCTTCATGAGTTTAGTGCAGCTTATACTCCTCAACAGAATGGTGTCGCTGAACGTAAGAACCGCACATTGATCGAGACTGCTAGGACAATGTTGGTAGAGTCACAGTTACCCATTCCATTCTGGACTGAAGCTGTGGCCTCTGCATGTTACACATTGAACAGAGTCCTTACAGTCAAAAGACACAACAAGACCTGCTTTGAGCTTCTTCAAAAACGGAAACCAGATTTGTCCTATCTCGAACCGTTTGGAGCTCCATGCACAATCATCGATCCTAATGGAAAGTTTGGGGCAAGAGCAATTGATGGATACTTTCTTGGGTATGCCACCCCTAACTTACGAGTCTGGAATCTAGAGACTAAAAGGGTCGAGGAATGGTCTGAGGTCAGAGTACAAAGGCACACCTTGCCAGTCAAAAATCCGGGTCAACCTTGGATGTTTGAGTACGATGACTTCTTCAATTCGATCAATGTTGAAGCCGTTGAAGAAAATGCTGCGGCTAGGATGTTTTTCGAGAGTGACAATGCAACAGTTTCACCGGTGGTTCGTCCAATTCTTGTGAATCAAGAACCATCCTCTTCGGTGAACAACAATACTCTCAACAATGAGGATTTTCATGATGCTAACGAATTGAACGAATCTTCAGAGGATGATGAATTTCTAGATGCAGATCAAGAAGCTCCTACAACAGCAGTTCATGGTACTTCAGAGGGTACTCCTCCAGTGGAAACACATAGAACAGCTGAGACTACTGCATCATCCTCTTCGTCAATTCCAGGTCTTGAATTGGTTGTTGATCTTAATCTTAACAACCTGGGTATAAATGTTCCAGTTCCAGACAATCCAGAAACAAGGATTCATAATACCCATCCTCAACAAAACATCATTGGAAATGTGCAAAGTGGCGTACAAACAAGAAACATGTTGCGAAACAACAACAATGCAGGCTTGTATGCAGCTATTCGAGAATCCGGGCAACAAAACGACTGGTCCTTCGCGTGTTATGTCTCACAAGAAGAACCAAGAACGTGGAAAGAAGCCTTGAAAGATAATGCTTGGGTTGAAGCAATGCAGGAAGAACTGCAACAATTCCAGAAGCTGGGTGTCTGGAAACTAGTAGAGAAACCTGCTGGATACAAGAAGATTGGTACCCGTTGGGTTTTCAAATGCAAAAAGGATGACCGCGGAGTTGTTATCCGAAACAAAGCTCGTTTAGTCGTTCAAGGTTTTCGTCAGATTGAAGGGATCGACTACAACGAAGTCTATGCACCAGTGGCACGTCTCGAAGCAATTCGAATCTTTCTAGCCTATGCGTCCTTCAAAGGATTCAAGGTTTATCAGATGGACGTGAAAAGTGCATTTTTACATGGTGTGGTTGAAGAAGAGGTGTACGTCGAACAGCCTCCAGGTTTTGAAGATCCTATCCATCCCGATCGGGTTTGGTTGCTCAACAAAGCTCTTTATGGTCTTCATCAAGCACCACGAGCTTGGTATGCAACCTTATCTCACTATCTGCTGGAGAACGGTTTTCGTAGAGGTCTTATCGACTGTACTCTTTTCATCAAGGAACAAGATGGAGATCTTCTTCTGGTACAGGTATACGTTGATGACATTATTTTTGGTTCTACTAATGATGTCTTGTGTAGGGAATTCGAGCGCATTATGCAGGATAAATTCGAGATGAGTGCTATGGGGGAAATGACCTTCTTCTTGGGCCTACAAGTACAACAAACGGAGTCTGGGATATTCATCCATCAGACTAAATATGTTGGTGACATCTTGAGCCGGTTCCAGATGTCTGATGCAACGCCCATTGGTACCCCATTGCCAACTAATCACGGAATTACTCCAGACTTGAAGGGAGAAGCTGTTAGCCCTTCTATCTATCGCGCCATGATCGGATCTCTCATGTACCTCACAGCATCAAGGCCAGACATAATGTACCCGACGTGCCTGCTTGCCAGATATCAAGTTAACCCGAAGGCCTCACATCTTGCTGCTGTTAAAAGGATTTTTCGTTATTTGAAGGCTTACCCGGACACCGGTCTGTGGTATCCTAGGGATAATAACTTTGAATTGGTAGCATTCAGTGATTCTGATTTTGGCGGATGTAAAATCGACGGCAAGTCCACAACGGCTGGATGTCAGTTTTTAGGAAATCGCCTAGTTACCTGGCAGTGCAAGAAGCAGACGTGTGTAGCTACATCAACATGCGAAGCTGAATACATTGCTGCCTCAAGTTGTTGCTCCCAAGTTCTTTGGATCCAACAACAGATGCGGGACTACGGTTTTGAATTCCTAACTACTCCTATTTACGTTGATAATTCTGCTGCTTTAGATATCACTAGAAATCCTGTGCAGCATTCAAAGACCAAACACATCGAAATCAAATATCACTTCATACGTGATTGCTTTGAGAAAAGGCTAATCGATGTTGTTAAGGTCCACACCGATGACCAACGTGCCGACTTATTTACCAAAGCATTTGACAAATCAAGATTTGACTTTTTATTATTGGTAAACGGCATTAAGGTCAAGCAAGAGTAAAACCAACATCGGAAAATCATTTTTGTAAATACCTTTGTGTTTTTAAATTTATCTTAGTTTGTTGATTTTAGGGGGAGTAAATCCAAAAATCTGAAAATCCAAAAACATCGAAAAAGTTCAAAAACACAAAAACAATAGAAAATCAAAAATGAGTTTCCTGGCGAGCAAAAGAGAAAATGATAGTACATCAGTGGTCTATCCAAACCTCTTTAAACCTTAAATGCAAAACGATAAGCAGCTCTATATAAGATGTATCGGTAGGCTCACAATCATTTTAAAGTGTGCAGGGTGATATAAATCTTAATCGACTGAAGATCAGGTGGGAACCATTCATTGGCATATGGTCTTAGTACCGAAATTTCGTTTGATAGATTGCCGAGGTTCTGAGATATTCGGTCTTTATGCTGCTTATCATCTGGGTATCATGGTTGTATCTTTTACCGAAAAATAACGGGGACGCAAGTCTAGATCTTCCATGATACTATACATACGTGTACATATTGCATACTGCATTCGACCTCAATAAGTGATAAACAATCACATGTCCAAATCAAATAAGTGATAAAATATCACATTTATCCGGGTGTCAAGTTCGTCTCTCTGCTGTACGGAAGTACTGACCTGTTCACGGACTTGCACCTGTGCCCTCATGCATACGAAAATCAAGTTCCTCATCAATAAGTGATTATATCACATAGGGCTTGTTTTCAAATCAAAATAAGTGAGTATCTCACAATTTATACGGTCAAACAGATGATAATCGGTATACTCACCGGTAAGATGAACTCTCGTGCATACCTTGATACGGGAATGTGTCGTGATGTGGATGAACACCGGTCGGTAAGTATAAATCATACGTTAACGTATCCTCTAAACATGATTACATCTGATAAGTTGAGCTTAAGTGGACAACAATACCGATAATTGTTATAGGATGCTTATCTTAATGTTAACTAACTGAACAACAAGAGTGTTTTGGCATGACCGTACACTGATATGATTCTCTTACCCTCGAAACTCGCAAAAAGAATGTTTGTATATATTTATTTATTTACTGCTTAACTTTTATTATTTCTTTTAAACAGTTTCGTCGTTTGGTGCATATCAGCACGACATTAGCGGTGATGTCGTTTGATAACACTCAAAGGATTTTAAATTGTTGTCCTTTAATTTCAAAAATACCAAAAAGATTTTAGGCTTGTTTTAATATAAACTTTATAAAAGCCAAAAAGATTTTCTTTCTACTTTATTTTCGACCGTACGATGTTGGAGCTCAAGTCTTCGTTACCTGAAACCTGACTGAAAACCGAACTGACTAAATCTTCATAAAAGGTCGAAATTTGCATGTTTTGAAAGTTAAAAACTAAAATTGACAAATTTTATTAAACTTTCAAACTGTCGGACGGTGTTTGATTATGACATGGTCATTCGTGTGTCATTTGTTTATACTATATTCCAAGCAATTGTTCTCATTACGCGTTTAGATTTCTTGCATGTGCAGATTCTAAAGGCTAGGAGAACATGGTCGTTGACGAGCTTTGGAATGAAGACACGAAGGCACTCAATGAATGAAGATGATCGAGTTGCCGCTGGCCATCATCATCACCTCAAGGATCTTACTTCATAAAGTTAAAGTATTTCACGAGCATAACTCAAGGGGGAGCTTATGTTAAGGGGGAGTTTGTCAACACACTTCCTACATGATACGGGTAGTTTGTTGATACACTCTCTGCTTTCAAGACGTGAAGACTTTGAAGATCCTCCGACATTGAAGACTTGAAAGGACATCAGAGTCTTGAAGACCTGAAGACCAAAGACCGTCGAAGTTCAAGACGAGTCTACACTTTTAGCAGAACAAGACAAAGCTTAGAGATCAAAGACAAAGCTACAGCCAAGGGGGAGTTTGTTGGTGCACTTGTGTCTGTACTTTGTCTGTATTGGGTCTGTATGTAAACGATGTCCTTAGTAGTCTGTAAGTTGACCAAGTCAACCATCCTCCGGTTTGACTTGGACAACATTTGAAAGATGTTCTGATCGAAGGATAGCCTCGAAGGATACACCTGATCCTTCGAGGTGATCGAAAGATATGGTTCGACCATGGTTCGACCATTAGACCTCGAAGGATGATCCTTCGAGGTCCACGCTGATCTTTCGTGTAACATGTGGTCGACAGATGATCCTTCGGACCATCTGTCGAATCCTTCGAGCAGACCTGCTGAGCTGGGTATATATACCCATGCATGTGTTGAGAGTTCTGAAGTTCTGCCATTTTCACACACCCGAGAGATAGAAGCTTAGAGAGCATTCTGCCCAGAACTCACACACACACTTAGAGAGTTTATAGAACACTTCTGTAAACATTGAGCTTGTAACCGAACCTTCATTTGCATTAATACGACTAGTGTTAATCGGTGAATCTTTGTGTGTTTGTTTCTCTACTTGCTACTAACTCGGTTTGCTTGCTAGCTTGGATTCCGCACTCGCTAGTAGGTTTGTATAACAAGGTTTAGGTTCGTAATCCTCCGCGAAAAGGGACCTACAAGTAGGTTATTTTCAGTTGTACAGGATCCCGCTCTATATATGTATATGTAAATAGGGTGATAAAAAATGTCAATGACAGAATATATATCCAACTCAAAAGATAATTAAGTAAGGCGTACGATTTACGATCTGGGTTCATCTCACAGACCTTATATAAACAACTACATGATTCTACAAGAGAAAGTTCCATGGTAGGATAATATATTCTGTCATTGACATTTTTCTTGTAAGTTAATAACAGTGAACAAGCTTCTGAACATTCCAAGAGTTCACATATTAAAAGTAACTATATTATATTATATATAATGCTGAGGGATAGATATTTTAAATTTTCCTAAGATTTCAATAAATGGTGAATTTTGGAATCAAATCCAAAGTCTAGTAATGTACTCATGTATGGAACCTTACAGAAATACAAGGTCACATTTCTTTCAACACAAGCATATTTGCCAAGCTGACTTGAGGTTATTCATATCCATATCCATATCCATATTTAATTTGTGTGCTTGCTTGCATTTTAGAAATAGCTTGTTAAAGAAACTCAAGATTACACTTTGTCCATATACCAAAAGAAAAAAGATTTAATGATTTAATGATTTATATTAAATACTCTTAAACTTTGTCCTTACTCAGACTTCACTGTAATTGGTATTGGCAGTGATTTAATTCTAAAGTGATATTACAAAATAATTAAAAATTTTATTAGTTCTAACCGCAAATCAAAAGATTTGGAGGTAAATCATGGGCAAATATACATGGAATACACAAGTATAACATCAAAAGAATCCAAGAATTTTGTTGTACTAAAAAACAAGGTTATTGTCCCGTGTATTATACGGTTTGAATAACAAAAAGTGTTTGTTTGCATTTTAAAATAATAGCAAAACTTAAAATAAAATAGATAATTGTCTTTAAATAATAAATTTGTGTAACTAGAAACTTAAAATTAGAATATATTTGAAGTTAGAGGCATTTTTAGTAACACAATTCAAAAATATCATTATTATTACTATAAATCTAATATAAAAAGAAATTCATAAAAAAATTGTTTTTGATAAGGTTTAATTAAAAAAAATATCATTATCAATATAAATTATAAACTAAAGATCGGAGTCAGAACAGGTTTTGTGGGAAGCTTTAACAGATCTAATCAAACAAAAAAAATATTGGTCAATTTATAGATGTATTTGAAGTGCAGATATTAAGGTCGGGATTTTAAAATACGCAATGTTGCTATTTTATAATATTAACCCAATATAGAAAATAATAATAAAAATCAATTTTGATTAAAAGCATTTATTTTGAGAGATGATATGGTGCTAACACGTGGCATTTTTTGAAATCATTATTAGAAGCGAGATTACAAAAAGTGAATTTTTATTGTAAGCCGATTAGGCGCTCCGACTATCTGATAGGATTTCACACATTTCTTTGTCACATCACCACGTCACTTTCGCCCAGTTTTTTTTTTTTTTACTGCACACTGTTATAGTTCACAAGTTTTCATTGCAACACTTTATTTTTTAGTCATTACTTATGTATTTAAATAATATTAATTTTGATGATAACTAAAATAGATAAATAATTAAATAGTATTAACAATAAAATTCTAAAAAAACAAAAAAAAATACAATACATCATAAAAAACTTTATTAAATTGAAAAAAAAAATAACAAAACGTTAAAAAGATTAATAAACTACAAAACTAAATAAAACGAAAGATCTATTTCTTAAGTTGAATAAAGAAACCTACTTCTTAAATTTTCAGTACTAAATAACACTTACGGGTCAATATATGGGCCTTAATTTAATTTAAAAAAAAAAAGAATCCAAATATATCTTGAAAGTTATGTCAAATATTTAGCAGATCATTCTTCGCATGTTTAATACAGTCACCGACTCACAACCAGAAAAAAGCCATCAGTTACTTTTTTAATTAAAAGGGTATATAGCCGTTTGTGATGGGGGACTCACACCCCAACATTTCTCTTCCTCTTCATGAGCGTGAGGCAGCTCCTCCAATAACGCCCCATGGCATGGTGTTTAGTGTCGAATCACTGCCACCGTGACAAGGGCATAATTCGGTAACATATGGTCTTACCAAATATCATCGGTACCACTTTTAATTGCCCGCTTAAAACATTAGCTATATCAACTTGTGTTAAATAGGGGTTGATAAGAATACTAATTACCTTAAAATCGTTACCAACAAATTTAAAAACTCATTAAAATCACAATTTTAATACCAAACACACCCAGGAATGTGTAAGAGTAGATATATAATTGATCAGTACGTTATACCTTGCATGGGATTTTCCTAGTGTAATCTGCATACATAGTTTTAGTCATTCCTTCCTTAACAACCTACACATAAAGACCAATGTTTTAAACAAAAAATCGCGAGAATATTCAAAATTTATTGATTATATGAAAATAAATTCACACCATTAAAACAAACAATTTATGAAGTTTATATAGAGATAGAAGGCTATAAATCATATTTTAATTATAAGAAATCTAACTCGAAATGAAGCTGAAAAAGAGAGATATATATAATAATACCGCAGAATCATCGTGAGGGGGATGATTGTACTTGCAATTCTGGCCATAACTACATGTACCATATTGAACAAAAAACGAGCAGTCCTTTTTCTCCATTGGATTGAATACAAAGTCACCATTTGAAGAATTTGCCATTAATCTGAAACTGTGATTGACAAGAGCTCTAGCTAGGGTGGTCCGATGACCAGATATATATGGATGAATTGGTGGTGAGGATTAGGAGAGGAAGTGTGTGAAAAGCATGAGTTCCTTTGTCATTTGTTTTGAGGGGACGCGATGACAAGAGTCTTGACTAAAAACTACAACAAACCTTAGGTAGGTCCAGCTCATACATCACTCTTTGTTTTCTCACTCTGCATTAAATATCATATCAAATACTCTACATTAGATACAATATCAAATAATAGTAATATCATTTTGTTAAAACATATAATTAAGATTTTCAACTTGAAAACAACTTATTTTTCAATAAAATTTATATTGAACTCATATCTATTGGTCTGGTGGCAAGGTGTCCCTCTTACAAGTATGAGATTATATGTTTAAATATTTGCAAGTGCAAGCTAAAGATAAATTAAGGTGTTTAAAAAATTGTTGTAAAAATATATTTATATTGAAATTACAGCTATTTATTAAGTTTTTTTCTTAAAAAAGATTACGAATGCGACCTTTCAGACAAGAATCAAATTAATAAGGTTAAAGACGCAATAGATTGTATTCTAAATTAACTTTATAAAAATTATATATAAAAAGTTACAAAGGAAATAACAAATTGTTATTGAATTCAATTTTATTACATTTGTTCGATTTTGAATAAAATATATATAAAAAGTTACAAATGAAATAAGAAATTTTTATTGAATTCACTTGTATTTGACTCGTTCGATTTTGAATGCAACTTTTATCGGAACACATATAAAAATAACATGTGACAATATTATATGCGAAATTTCTTACCTCATTATATCACATTATTAAAATAAAGAAAAAAGAAAACGATGTACACAACTAAACAATAATAGCTTTGATAATATATATACTTTTTGTTCCGATTACATGTACATTAATGCACAACTCGGTTTTAAATAAAATGTTTATCGAAAAGTAGGTTGCTACGATATACTCGATATTTATAAAAAATCATATATTTGTAAGCTATAACTCTTGGTTTTCCCCCGTGCTATGCGACGGGAACTCAGTTGGTATCAGTTTTGTTCGTTCTAGTACCGGCATTCGCTATAGCAACTGAAAGAGAAAACTAAAAAATAAAGTCGTGATGTGTACATCGACATGTGTTTTACATCAATCGAAAACCATAAAACGAATACCGGTTCCAATACTACCGATATCGGTACCGATGCTGTTAATCAAAATCGGTTCGGTTCGTCACGTATCGATACTCATATAGTTTACAATACAAATAAAATACGTTTTATTAATATTGTTACGTACCGGCACACATATAGTTTACGATACAAAATACCTTGTTTTGAATATCAAAAAATAAATTATTATTCATCGTTGGTTTTTGTTCGATTCGATATCATAGTGAGACGGCATCCATTATTTTCGATGAAATTTATATCGTAATGTAATGTTGGATAAAAAATAAACATAATTGTAGAATTAGATTTAAAAAAAAAGTAACGTACATAGCGTATTTAAAAGATCAAATTAAATGATGAATAATATATTATAAAAAAATAAAAAGAATACTTAAAACTTTCAGATCAAAAATTATACATATAATTATACATATAAATAACAAGTTAACAACTCTTGATGAATAGTGCCAATACTAATAGGGAGAATAATAAGAATAAAAAAATTCATGAAGGGCCAAACATGTAAGATAGAGTAAAAGACAACAAACAGTTTTTTTTGTTTTTATTATTTATTTTTGTTTGCAAGGTTTTATTAAAATGTGTGTAACCAAATTACATAAAAGAGCAAAACGTGTATAATATTGTAATAAATATTATATTATACATGTTGGTATCCTAAACCCAAAACCTATGACATATATCGTATTGCTACCGTTGTGAATTGAATCAAAACCAGCCAAACAACAACGGTATCGGTATTTCTTTTATTGTTTTTGGTTTCGATAAATTTATACTGTATCGCTACCGTACTGAACATCGAAACTGGTCCTATATTCTTTTTTATGGGTTTCTGGTTTCGATACATGAATATCAGTACCAGTACCATGACAATCAGAAACGATGATACATTCTGAACATCTGTGTCAGTACTGGTTTTCGTTTTTATGGTTTTCGATTGATATAAAACAGATGTTAATTTCTATATTGGGTGCATGTATTGTACTGGAATTGTAACGAACCAAATTGATACAGATCGAATACCCGTGGTTAAATACCGCCACAACATGCGAGAAAATAACCTAGTTAAAATAAATACTTAAATATTCCGATCACGAACAAAGTTTAAATTCATATGTATGTATAATATAAATTTGTCTTCCATTAACTTTTTAGTTTAATAAACCATTACTTTTAAATGAAACTAGTATTAAGCACCCCGTGTTGCGGTGCGGGCGAACACCAATGCCACAATACTGCCAGTGACCAGAAGTTGTGTCGTGTTAATGCGAAGAAATTAAACCGAAACGTAAAACATATAAAAGACTAACTAAGTCGATTTAGGACTCGCGCATTATGATGAACCTGTTAAACAGGAACAAATAGTCGACGTAAAAAAGTTTAACCACACAAGCACATTATGCCGTGTTAACTCGCAAAATTTAACGTCAAATGATTTTTTTACGAAAAATGAAAAGTATAGAGGACTAAAGTTGAAAATAAAAAATTGTGATGTTAAATTGCAAAAGATGCAAAATGTGGGATTAAAAGTAAAAAAAAATAAGATGATTTTGTGTTAAAAGTAAAGATGAAAAGTTTTAGGGTTAAAAGTAAAGAAACTCAAATACTTTTAGGTTAAAAGTAAAGAATCAAATAGTTTTTAATTAAAAGTAAGAAACTTTTTTTAAAAAAACTCCTAAAGCACAAGTTACAACACCCATATACCAAATAATATAATTGGTAATTATACCAAATACCAAATGAAATTTTCAGATAAAAAATTAAAATAAACACTTAAATATATATTCATCAAAAGTTGAAATTCACAAGCATAATGTAACGCCCAGCGTCCCTAAACTTTAGGCTCCTGACAGGATTAGTCCCTGAACTTCCGTTTAATGACAGTTTTAGTTCCTGTAGTTATGTGATGTTGATACTTCGACACTTTTGATATGATGCTTGACTCTTTATTCTAGATACTTGATTCTTGATACTTAATACTATGAGACTTGACACTTAAATCTAGATACTTGACTCTTGATGTATAATCTAGACACTTGATTCTTAATACTATGAAACCTAGACTCTTTATATTGATTCTTGATACTTGATACTTGGAAATCTAGACTCTTGATTCTTGATACTCGACACTTGAGAAACTATGATTCTTGACTCTTGATACTTATTCTTGGTGCTTGACTCTTTAGACTCGTGAAACTTGATTCTTGGTTGAACGAGAGACTAGAGTTTTGTCACTGGCGGAATCTATGAAACTTGGAAACTTTTGTGTTTATGATGTAATCTAGTAGTGTGACACTTTTACCAAACTTTACGCAACGCAACGCTTAATCCAACTCACGAAGCGAATCAAAGACGGGGACGCGGAAAGGATGGGATTGACTAAGTGGCAATCCGATCGGATGGCAATCCGATCGGATAACCACCCGATCAGATGACCACCCGATCGGATGACCACTCGATCGGATGGCCATCCGATCGACCTGCCATCCGATCCGAGTGTACCGCCTTAGCCTTTCCTCTCACATTATAAATAGGCCTGTCACATCACCATTATCAGTGATGTGACAGCCCTGCTCGAACCAGACGCACGCACACTACATTTCTTCATTTTCTCGACGATTTCGGTATGTTTCAAGCTAGATTCTTATACTTTCTCGATCTACACTTCATTCTCTACATGATTCACCTTTGAAATCGCACTTTTCACCGTGAATCTCTCGGATCTGAGTTCTTGAGGATGATGTCATCATGGGGGTTATACAAACTGACCTTATGATGTCATTCATGGCAAGATCTAGCTCGGATCTAAGGAATTTCATGTGTTTTGCATCAAATCTAAGCTAGATCTAGGATTTTTATAATAAAACTTAAGTTTTCTTCATCTTTTCTTCAATCTTCCATTTTAAACGGTGAAATCCGGGTATAAACAGACTGTAGACTTGATGGGTAGTCTAGAGTAGGTTTGGAAACGGATTGTTGCCAGAGAAGATAACCATGGAACGGATTCCGACATAAACTGTCGTAAACAGACAACTGACCGGACAGGGGTGATTCCCACCCGACCAGAGCGACTGTAAGGCGATGAGTTTACCGTTGTCTCAATACGTACCGTGCCGTCATCGTTAAACTGGGAAACTTCACAAAATTACAAACGAGACAAGGATCACTCGATCGAGTGACAATCCGATCGGGTGACAGTTGTTTAGCAAACTTGGAAACTTGAGACTTTGAAACTTTTCAACACCTAGAAACTTTTTCAGAACTTGGAACGTTGGGAATCCCGATCGAGTGGCAACCCGATCGGATAGCCATCCGATCGAGCAGCCATCCGATCAAGGTAACCAAAGCACTTAATCAATTTGAAACTTGAACACTTGGATAGAGTGGCCACCCGATCGGACAGTCACCCATTCCATGTGCACTAAGTCACCCAATCGAGTGGCAATCCGATCGGATAGCCATCCGATCTGACAACCATCCAATCCAGTGACTGTTCCAACACTTTGCACAATCTCGTTATTCTGCCCGACTAGGCAAATTCTAAAAGAGCTCCCTTTGATCCAATAACCGTTTATATTGTTAAGTAATCACTGTGAGTATACCCGATCCCTTTTTGTTTTAAACTTTTGGGATGTAACATGTATTCTATTGTAACACCTCGAAAATTCGCGTACTATAACGTGCTGACACGTGTCATATGTATGAACGTGTGAAAGAATGTGATGAAAGGACTAAAATTGACAATCATGGAAAGTATGTGAAAATACGGGTTCTAAATGTCAAATAGTGAGTAGACATATTTCATAATAACCCTACATGAGGTTCATGTCATCAAACGAATAAATCATGGATCATGCGAAGCAAAAAGTGAGAGATTACGAACTATAGGGGTTAAATGTGTCAACATGTTTAAGTTATACCTCTGAGTGACCTTTTGACAAACTCGAAGCTTTGTAACGGTTAATTATGCTCACTAGAATGCACGATATAAATTTCGTAAAGTTTCGTAATCGTATGAGAAAGTTATGATCAAATTCGTACGTGAGGGGTTAAAGCGTAAACATTAAAAGTTAAGACTTTTCGGGTTAACCGGAAGTGTCCAGGGGCTTGGTAAAGTGGGTACAAATCTTGAAGCCCTTATATGTCAAGTTAGAGGGTTCAAATTGCAAGTAATAGGTCAGTTGACCTTTCGGAAAGGCCAAAGGGTGAGATGCAACATCAAGAAAACGTTTTTGTCTGAAAATAACACCCACGCGGCCCGCTTCAGTTTCATCAACATCCCACGCGGGCCGCCTGGGACGCCCAGATGCAGAAAAATGTTCATGTTGCCTGTTCAGCCTTCTAAACGTCAATTGTTACCCTCAAACACTTCCAAGAGGCCCCTAAACGACCCCTAAACACTAGAGACACATGTTGGAAGCTTGTGGTCAGTGCTAGACTTACTTGTCAACTTCCTATGGTGGATTAAACCACTATATAAGGCCTTAGTTACAACTATAGAGCTCACACCTTCATCTGCATTTTTGGAGCATCTCTGGAGCACAAGACCTCTCCCAAGTGATCCCTGGTCGTTCATAGGACCCTTGTAAGTTTGCCTAACCCTTCCTAATTGAGTTTTAGCTTAGTTTTAGCTTAAAAGTCAAACCGTCATAATTAACTGTTGACTTTACGATTAATCACAAATGGTCCAGTGATTAGTCGAATCGAAAGTAGTTATAAGTTGGTATTTATGTGGGTAATAAACCCTTAAGAGGGTTCCCCCTGATCACCACTCTAACTAGGTCAAAAGTCGGGTCAAACTTATATTTAAAAAGTCAACAGGAAGCCTAAAATGCCATTTATGCATAATTAACATTATAGATCATATACAACCTGTTGGATCATTGTTAGAACTTGGTAATAAGTGTAAGAACATGTCTAAACATGTTCAACCCGACGATTTCCTGTTTGGACCCGGTTCGGAACCGAAAGTCACATAGTTTGACTTACACTTTGACTTTCAGTTCTGACCCGTTTAGTCATGTTTTGGAAATGCCTCAGAGCTTTAATTGGACTAGGTTACATGTTAGTACTACCCTCTGTGATTATACACCTTGGTGCATTAGTTATCCAATTAATATGCATGTTTCCGTTAATTGCCCATATGTTGACCATTATGCCCTTATTGCCTTAAAACGTGATTTTTGGAAATTTAAAAGAGTAGAAACTTTAATTACTGATATATAAACGTGTACGCAAAGTTTGACATCAGTTTGAATTGTAGATTAAGAGTTATGCTCATCATCGCAAAATGAATGCTTTATGTTAATAAAATGGCGTAATTAGCGTATAGCCTACTTAAACATACTTTTTGATATCAAATCTCTACCCACTGATGTAATATATTATTTTGGGAATTTTAAAGATTTTTAATTAATTTTAGGCTGAGCATAACTCATAGTCGTAGGCTTAATCCGGTACTTGTCGGTTTTGCCCTTACGGGCCATAAAATGAGTTTTACATATCTAAACAACTCCAAACCTTTTGCTACTGATCACACATGATAAATAAATTATTTTAAGCCTTCTGGAATAATAAAAATATCAGCTTTAAGTATCGGACCCGGAAATGGCTTCCAATCGCCTTATTAAGCGTTTTTAACGCATAGTATGTACTAAAACCATTTTAAACATACAAGGGTTGATACCTACTGATGTTTGAGGCAAATTATAATATTTTAACAGTAAGCAAAAGTTGATAAACTCAGACTTCAGGAAGTTAATAAGGAATCTTGCAAGTTCTAGGCGTCTAAAGTCTGTAGAACAATGTTTATATTTTAAGATCCGCCTGTGGATCCCTTACTTTCCGTTGTAATACTTGGATATTACTTTTTATTCGGATTGTAATATATATATATCTTTTGCTTCCGCTGTGCATTTAAATATTGTGTGGTTTGACTATACTGTTGCCAACTACGTCACGGTAATCACCCACCGGGCCCACCGGTGATACACGTGGAAATTCGGGGTGTGACAGGTTGGTATCAGAGCCAACACTGAGTGAATTAAACACTAGCCTTTGTGTTTAATCTCAGTTACGCAATTGCACATTCTTGAGTCTAGACAAGAATATAAGACGAATTCCAATTCGTTTCGTTACTTCCTTGTTATTTTTCTGATTAGCCCTTGCATGGGCAAGTCATGTTCTTAAGAAGTCTCGTTTAGGGCAACCATGTACTTGTTTAGAATTTTAACGGAACGATTAGGTTTAAAATATCATTCCTATATTATACAAGATCTACCATTATAATAAGATGGCAAAATCTAAAAAGGACAAGACCTAGCTCATGTGTCATTTTAAGGCAGAGCCAAGATGGTAGTTCTATAATTAGATTCAGATCCTCGTTAACATTCCAATTAAAGATTGTTCTACGTTAATTATTAAAAAGAATCTAAAGAGTAAAACCGAGCCTGAATGTCATTATAGACATGGCCAAGATGGTAAAACCTATCTAAGAGATTCAAAATTTTGTTAAAAATCAGAAAGCATATTAACATGCTTGACAAAGTGTGGTACGATAAAAATCACATAAGTCATTTTTAAAAGGGTTATTCTAAATCCCCTTATCTATATAATCATTCCTTATGGATGAAGTGCCCACGGGCTATGACTAACGTCCTCCGAGACTAAAGACAGTGGTAGATTATGACTCCCTGTCAAGAAAAGGTATTGAACTTTGATTCGAACCTTAATGCCTCGATTCTCCGAAATCATGGCTTGTAAATTAAACTTGTCCTTGTGACTAGGCCCTCTGCGCCACCTTAATATCCCTGATGCTTTATAACTAGGATAAATTATAATGAAAACGATAATTAAATATAACTAACAAATTAACCAAAATGGTTTATATTACCATGGTTAATAAATCGTTTAAGACGATAAAACTGTAAGAGCTTCCGTATAAACCTTGCCCTTGTTTGATTTTATGTAGCATATAAGACTACATGGCTAGGTCAAAGGAAGAGAACAGTCACCCTCTGGAAAACCACGATGATGAAAGGATTAAAATAACCAGAGGAGAGCTTCGTACATTGATTGATTCAGCAGTATCTAAAGCTGTAAAGGAGCAATTTAGGGAGTATAGTGAGACACATAGTCGAGCCTCATCTGTACCCCACTCTAAATCTGTCCCTAAAACTCATTCAGAGCCCCATAACAAGCCGCCCTCTAAGAATGAAGGACCAAAGAAGAATGACGATCGTCATTCATCAAATGAACACAGTGTTCCATCCAAAAAGCAAGTGTTCGATAATGAACCACGTACCAAGTCCTGTACCTATAAATACTTTGTTTCCTGCAAACCTCGGGACTTCACTGGGGAGAAATGAGCAGTAGATAGTATGGTCTGGTTGGACGAAATGGACAAGGTGGTTGACATCAGCGGTTGTGCTAAAAGGGATGTAGTGAAGTATGTATCCCAATCGTTCAAAGGAGAGGCACTAGCATGGTGGAAAGCTCTCATTCAAGCCGCTGGGAAGATCCCACTTTACAGCATGTCATGGGAACAGTTTGTTGCTCTCATTATGGAGAACTACTGCCCGCAACACGAGGTGGAGAGGATCGAGTCAGATTTCTTATCATTGGTTATGACAAACTTAGATTGTCAAGCTTACCGTACCAATTTCAATACCCTGTCCAGACTGGTTCCTTACCTAGTAACGCCAGAACCCAAGAGGATTGCTCGCTTCATTGGGGGTTTAGCCCCAGAAATCAAAGCCAGTGTTAAGGCTTCGAGACCTACTACATTCAGGTCAACGGCGGATCTGTCGCTATCTCTCACACTCGATGTGGTTAGAGACAAGGCTGCCAAGGCCTCTGAAGATGGAAAGAGAAAAAGGGAGGATGAGAATTCTCATCGCTCCGATACGAAGAGTTCCGGGTTTAAAAGAGACAGCCAGCAGTCGGATGAGAAGACCAAGTGCGAAACCTGTAGGAAATACCACCTCGGGAAATGCAGATTTGAATCTCAACCTCTACCGTGTGGAATTTGCAAGTCTCAGGAACATAAAACCCTGGATTGCAAGAGGCTAAAAGATGCAACCTGTTATGGTTGTAACAAGAAGGGGCATATCAAGACCAACTGCCCTAGGAATCAGAAGAGGCCCTAAGAAGCCAAGAGAACAAACGCATGAGTCTTCAGGATGAACGCCCAGGAGATGGTGCAGTATGATAAATATATAGCAGGTACCTTCCTTATCAAGCAGTTATGCAGAAATTAGTTACTACTGGCACATATAATTCTATAATGAATCATAATTGTTGAGAACTGTTGTCTCCGCCTGTTTAGGACTCCGATCATTTAATACGAGATGGAAATTTGTCGTTGATACTTAAGAAAACGCTCCAACAAATCCTAGATTGATGTTTGTATCTATTAGGAATCACTCTTTTCTGATATCCTTATGGCAAGCTTTCAAGCTATCCCAAAATTCATCAATATAATAAAGACAGATGTGACGTTTTGATCCCCTGTCAAAAAGATGATGAATTAGGCCCAAACCTTAAATGCCATTAATGGTCTTTCGTGACCTAGGCAAAACTTAATGAATATATATTAAATAACATTCATTGAGAATGTTAGTACTATATTAGCCTATATGGTCTATAAATACCATGGTTAGTATATGTTAAGGCCATCAGGATAAAGAATAGCAGTTGTTGGATTGCAGCTAAGAAATTATTTTATTGGTGTTAGGGACCAATATCGAAAATGGCAAACTCAGATGAGACAGACGTCGATCGTGTTATGAATGATGTGACACATGCCGATGATGCTACGATTGTGAGCCTTAGAATTTCCGAAGGTGTTCTTCAAACTATGATAGACGCAGCTGTTGGGAAGGCTGTGAAGAAAGCTATGAAAAAGTTCAAGGAGCCCCAGGCTACTCGCTCCCAATTTTATCTAGGACCACATTTCCTTACTCATAAGGAGGATCTTGTTCATACCCCAATAGAAAAAGATGAACTAAAAAGGAAAAGGGAGGAAAATAACTCCCAGAGCTCTATGAAGAGGAACAAACAGAAGTCCAACCAGAAACCAGTATGCAAGACCTGCAAGAAGTGCCATTATGGGAGGTGCAGGTTCGAACTAAAATCCCGATCACAACCAAGGGTATGTGGGATCTGCAAATCGGGGGAACATACAACGTTGGACTGCGAGGACATGGAGAATGCAGTCTGCTTCGGCTGTAATGAGAAGGGCCACATCAAGACCACGTGCCTAAATATGTCAAAGGAAATGCGTCTAAAGAATGAAAGCGCCTAAATACCTGAGCTAGTTCATAAATAATGGCCTCAGTTACTTTCCCTAACTTCATATCAAAAATTTAAATGCTAAGAGTTTTATTTTGGATTGGATATCAATAAATCCCTCATAAACGATAGGTATGGCAAGCTTTTAAAAACGTTTCATAGAACCCTATATATTAAGCATAAGGTAAAACCTACGGGTAGAAAATTAACAGGGACCATTCCTTCTATTCCTGTCGGAAATCTTCAATCATAATGTCCTAATGTATCCTCTCTCCAGATAAAGTACAACATCCTATAAAATTCATATCCCTTTGGTCTCTATTGATTTCGAATACCAAATGGTATGACAAAAGCGCCATATGAGGATTCGTGTATCTTAATATGTTCCATAGATTGCTCCCATGCCTGATCAGTATGGGGGTTTAATGCATGGGACCACAAGGATATTCAAATAAGCACATGGTACCAAAGTCAACCAGTAGTATTCAAAGAGGATATCTAGAAAGTGGAAAATTTTCTTTTCAAGTAAGTGTCTTAGATTAAATTGGTGGACTCGTACATGAGTCACTCATTTGACACAAGAAAGGATGGATGAACTGGAGCCCGGGATTCGGAAAATCTCTGCAACCTCCTTATATCTTGATTATCTTCTCCTAAGACTACCCTATTTACCTCCCGAGTGGCGAGTAGAGTTAAGATTCATATCTCGTTTAGGGCTGCATCGTTAATATGAATTCTCCAAGGCAGCTAGTACCATTATTGGAAAGGGTCGAAAAACCCGATTTAAGTAAGTTTTGAAATAAAGGATTCATATAGCCTAACTCAATATTCCGAGAGTCCGGTACAATTAATTAAGTAAGACGGTTCATTATGCTTATGCATTATTACCGCAACCCTAAATAGGCATCGAGCAGGAAATTCCATCAACTACCCAAGATCGTCGATTCGTTTGACTAATGACAAGAGTTAGCTATTCCCTGAAATTAATTAAGCAGTGGTTAGAATAACCATCTTACTTTAAGATAAGCTTTCTATAATGATTGATGTATAAGCATCAAGGCTGCTCCTTTGAAGACCTTGTATAGATGGAATATTGAACGTCCATTGATAGGGCAATAGATTGGTAAGTCCGATCATCAGGATCTAAAAATTGTATTAGAGATGACCAATAAGATCACGCAAATTCATAATCATTTGTAAGATGTCAGTATTCGGCAGAAAATTAAGAATTAATTCATGTTAAGGAATAAGGTTCAACAAGAAATATCACCCAGGAAGGGTGTGCCAAATTGTTAAGTCATCGGGCTAGTTAAGCTCCGAGTATATAGAATCATTCGAAGGAAATCGAATGTATCAAGATCAAATAGCTTACGAGCTGAGACCTAATTAAGAGGCTTGGTGGAACGCACCATGTGATCCACACTAATGATTTAGCGACGTGTCACCAATGAATCAAAAAGCGCTATCACATAATGATATGCAGAACTATGATAGTATGAGCAACCTGTTTTGATTAAGGATCGGCGGGATTAGAAGCTCCAAAAAGATACATGTGCCTATTATAAAGATTAATTGTAGTGCCTTAGAGGTTCAAAGGTACTGGGGAAGATTAAGCCCAATATAAGGTAGAATTTCTTCCTTTACTTAAACAAATCTCGAGGTCGAGATTTATTTTAAGGGGGTGAGGATGTAACACCTCGAAAATTCGCGTACTATAACGTGCTGACACGTGTCATATGTATGAACGTGTGAAAGAATGTGATGAAAGGACTAAAATTGACAATCATGGAAAGTATGTGAAAATACGGGTTCTAAATGTCAAATAGTGAGTAGACATATTTCATAATAACCCTACATGAGGTTCATGTCATCAAACGAATAAATCATGGATCATGCGAAGCAAAAAGTGAGAGATTACGAACTATAGGGGTTAAATGTGTCAACATGTTTAAGTTATACCTCTGAGTGACCTTTTGACAAACTCAAAGCTTTGTAACGGTTAATTATGCTCACTAGAATGCACGATATAAATTTCGTAAAGTTTCGTAATCGTATGAGAAAGTTATGATCAAATTCGTACGTGAGGGGTTAAAGCGTAAACATTAAAAGTTAAGACTTTTCGGGTTAACCGGAAGTGTCCAGGGGCTTGGTAAAGTGGGTACAAATCTTGAAGCCCTTATATGTCAAGTTAGAGGGTTCAAATTGCAAGTAATAGGTCAGTTGACCTTTCGGAAAGGCCAAAGGGTGAGATGCAACATCAAGAAAACGTTTTTGTCTGAAAATAACACCCACGCGGCCCGCTTCAGTTTCATCAACATCCCACGCGGGCCGCCTGGGACGCCCAGATGCAGAAAAATGTTCATGTTGCCTGTTCAGCCTTCTAAACGTCAATTGTTACCCTCAAACACTTCCAAGAGGCCCCTAAACGACCCCTAAACACTAGAGACACATGTCGGAAGCTTGTGGTCAGTATTAGACTTACTTGTCAACTTCCTATGGTGGATTAGACCATTATATAAGGCCTTAGTTACAACTATAGAGCTCACACCTTCATCTGCATTTTTGGAGCATCTCTGGAGCACAAGACCTCTCCCAAGTGATCCCTGGTCGTTCATAGGACCCTTGTAAGTTTGCCTAACCCTTCCTAATTGAGTTTTAGCTTAGTTTTAGCTTAAAAGTCAAACCGTCGTAATTAACGGTTGACTTTACGATTAATCAAAAATGGTCCAATGATTAGTCGAATCGAAAGTAGTTATAAGTTGGTATTTATGTGGGTAATAAACCCTTAAGAGGGTTCCCCCTGATCACCACTCTAACTAGGTCAAAAGTCGGGTCAAACTTATATTTAAAAAGTCAACAGGAAGCCTAAAGTGCCATTTATGCATAATTAACATTATAGATCATATACAACCTGTTGGATCATTGTTATAACTTGGTAATAAGTGTAAGAACATGTCTAAACATGTTCAACCCGACGATTTCCTGTTTGGACCCGGTTCGGAACCGAAAGTCACATAGTTTGACTTACACTTTGACTTTCAGTTCTGACCCGTTTAGTCATGTTTTGGAAATGCCTCAGAGCTTTAATTGGACTAGGTTACATGTTAGTACTACCCTCTGTGATTATACACCTTGGTGCATTAGTTATCCAATTAATATGCATGTTTCCGTTAATTGCCCATATGTTGACCATTATGCCCTTATTGCCTTAAAACGTGATTTTTGGAAATGTAAAAGAGTAGAAACTTTAATTACTGATATATAAACGTGTACGCAAAGTTTGACATCAGTTTGAATTGTAGATTAAGAGTTATGCTCATCATCGCAAAATGAATGCTTTATGTTAATAAAATGGCGTAATTAGCGTATAGCCTACTTAAACATACTTTTTGATATCAAATCTCTACCCACTGATGTAATATATTATTTTGGGAATTTTAAAGATTTTTAATTAATTTTAGGCTGAGCATAACTCATAGTCGTAGGCTTAATCCGGTAGTTGTCGGTTTTGCCCTTACGGGCCATAAAATGAGTTTTACATATCTAAACAACTCCAAACCTTTTGCTACTGATCACACATGATAAATAAATTATTTTAAGCCTTCTGGAATAATAAAAATATCAGCTTTAAGTATCGGACCCGGAAATGGCTTCCAATCGCCTTATTAAGCGTTTTTAACGCATAGTATGTACTAAAACCATTTTAAACATACAAGGGTTGATACCTACTGATGTTTGAGGCAAATTATAATATTTTAACAGTAAGCAAAAGTTGATAAACTCAAACTTCAGTTTTGAGCTTTTCGGCTTATGTAAATTTACCAAAATACCCCTATGGGGCATAGTTTGTGTTTAAATTCATTTCGGGCATAATGAAAGACATCTCACTGATGTCACAACATATTTGAGGCATAATTAACTTAGGAAACCTGTATATGGCTCTCACGAATACCCGTCACGCTTATTACGCGTACGGTTCGGTTTGTGTAACAAGTTTACATAAATTAGCCGAAACGGGTCAAACCTTAATGGTTTTGTCTCAAAATCCAGAATGTGTATGGAATACCCATAGTAAACAAGTCTCTGAACTTGTCAAGTTTAAATCACATTCTATCCGGCCTTCGCCTAATCGTGCGTCTGAACCGTATATTTCTTTAAGACTAACCGGTCTAAGCTTAGGCTTAATTAAAGACCCGTTAGCATTCTAATTGGTTATTTATACCATCATTCCAGACTAGAGCCTTCCGGTAAATTGTACCTACGCTTACTTAAGTGAATACGGCTGAGTTACTATTCTTGTTATTTAAGACAGGAGCTAGCTCAGGTAAATACTCTTAACTTATTTTCCCTATACGGGCTTGGGATACGGTATAATGATACCGCTTGGTCGGGTATTGAATATTTAATCGGATTGTGATTAAATTATTGAGGTAACCCGGTTTGATCTGTATTGTTTGAAATAAAAGCCTTTAGGGGTTAATGACCATGTCCCGGATATCCTTGACATCATAGTATTATAAAATGGCCACGTCTTAAGCACGGGGTGTAGGCATACACCTGACAGTTGTTTAAGTAATAACGGTATCTCACACTCTTGTGGGCCTATACTTGTGGCGTGTCTGTTAATCTGACTCGGTTTCTATATCGGGCCCTGAACGTACAACGAACATGTAAATCTGTATACAAGATTATAAATATGATTGTCTCAAGTTATAAAAGATTAATTTTGCCTCTGTGCATTTTAATCAAAGTGTTAAAATAATTTGTGCCTGGTGCATCTAAATCAATTTTCCTAAACTCTTTTCAAATGAGTCAGTTGAGTGTATTTACCAGTGAAAACTGACGTATTTTCAAAAGTCTAAGTGACAGGTACAAGTACGTAATAGGCTGGAAGCTGCTCAGGAAGTTAATAAGGAATCTTTCAAGTTCTAGGCGTCTAAAGTCTGTAGAACAATGTTTATATTTTAAGATCCGCCTGTGGATCCCTTACTTTCCGTTGTAATACTTGGATATTACTTTTTATTCGGATTGTAATATATATATCTTTTGCTTCCGCTGTGCATTTAAATATTGTGTGGTTTGACTATACTGTTGCCAACTACGTCACGGTAATCCCCCACCGGGCCCACCGGTGATACACGTGGAAATTCGGGGTGTGACATCTATAAACTATGATTCCTGAAACTTTGAATCTGAACTCTATCCTATGTGTACGTGAAACTTGTGATTCTTGATTCTTGATGCTTTGTGCTGTGTGACGTTTAATCCAGAGTGTGTAGTTCCGCCTTAACAATAGTAGCGCCATAGGGGGTGCACCTCTCCCATTATTCTTAGGGGGTATTGTTAGGAGAATTCTAGTTTACCATTGAGTCTTGGGTAAACACTAAAGCATCGGGATATTTGGGCTATCACTGCGTGGACTGCGACACTAGCACGGCTGAAACTATTTTTATACTTACGTTGTGGATATGAGTTGTTTTTAAACTAATATGCTATTATCCAAACTTGTATACTCGCCGGTGCATTTTTGTACTGACCCTATTTTAATACATGTTGCAGGCTGACAGGAAGCTAGGATTCATGAAACAAGCTAGGATTCATGAAACAAGCTAGGATGAAGCTAGATATGTCACGTAGCTAGTTCTAGAAACTTGAGACAATGATAATGAATTGTAATTTTGATGTTAGTTATTGTGGTTGATGCTTTTAGACATGTTACTATGAAATTTTGATTAATATTGAAACAACTAGTGTTATGGAATCTCATGAGCAATCTGAACGCTTAGTGCTTGCACCCTGATGTTTTCGCCATCAGTTGGGGTGTGACATATAAATACTTAAATATTCTTTTAATTACTTTTTAACCTTTTCATTTTAAAATATATTACTCGTTTTCTTATGTAGTCTACATACAAGAATCGTATCGTATCAAATGATAGTATCATCATGTTCTAATATAGTTTCAGATAAATTTATATAGTTAGTTCTTACTTTTCAATAACTAAAAAACAATGATCTTTGTTTTTCTCATTCTACATTAAATATCATATCAAATAATAGTAACTAGTGGGATTTTTCTTCGCATTGCGATAGGAATTCGGTTTTGGTTAGTATCGGTGTAAGTCCATTACAGTATTAGTATGGTGTCGATACTCGATATAGTTTAAGATTTAAAATTTGAATACAACTTTGTTGTCAATAAAATTCATATCGAAATTACAGCTATGTAATTCAGATTTTCTTAAAAAAAGATTACAAATGCAACATAACAGAGAAAATTCAAATAGACGTCTCGAAACACGAATTATATTCCAAAATTTATGAAACATTATATATAAAAAGTTACAAAGAAAAAAACAAAATTTTATTGAAAAACAAATAACAAAAAAATCAATCATACTTGACTCGTTCAACTTTAAATAAAACTTTATCCAGTTGATATTTGATTCGTCCGATTTTGAATACAATTATTATCGAAGCGCAGACAAAAATGTGCATGTCATTATATGCGAAATTTCTTACATCATTTTATTACATTAATAAAATAACGAAAAAAGAAAAGGATGTAAATAACTAAACGGTAATAGCTTTGATAGCATATAACTTTTTTTTATTACTGGTATTGAGTAAAACTTATATCAAGATATACATAAAAATAAGCATATCCCTTATATATACTTGATATTTATAAGGGTTATTGGATTTTAATAATTCTAACTTTTACCCATTTACCGGCATTAATCCCAACTTACAAAAATTTTCTCCGACAATCCTAACTTGTAAGAATATGGTCTCCATCAATCATTTTCTAACTGGGTTAACCCAGGTAGTTTTTTGTTGGTGTGACAGCTTACGTGGCAAACCTAGTTATTGGCTGATGTGGATGCTTATCTGTATGCTTATGTAGCACCATCACCGCCTCTACCTCCATCATCACCATTAGCCACCACCACCATCAACAACCTTCAGCTTCTTGTTCTGCTATCAAATGATTCAAATTCAAACGATCACCCATTAACCACTTGTCCTTTACTATAATCACCAAGACTAACAGTCTAATATGCTGAATTTGGCCAACTATCCTTCTTCCCTACTGCTACATTTTTGCCCGTTTATCTTACAGTTATTTTGAATCAACCAGAGTGCCCTTGCTATCACACTTTTACCATCTTTCTTTAAATCAAACCCCAAAAAGTTAAACAAACACACATCTCATTTCGATTTCCCTAAACCTTGTATTTTTCAACAAAACCTTTCACTTTTTAAGTTGGAACATGGAATTAATGTCGGCTAACAGATGAAAGTTAGGATTATTAAAATATGATAACCCTATTTATAAAAGATAATATATTTGTAAGTTATAATGTTTAAAACAATTCATAATTATAACATAAGTAAAAATTATTTATATAAATATACATTATTAAAGGTCATTTATGACCATCTTTCTAATTCTAAGTATGTAAAAGTTAATATAATGAACAAAATATCTATCTATCTATAATCTATAATACTATATAATACATCTCCTTAGGACTAATATGTAATTTTACCCCCTAATTTTAAGACGTCATATGAAAGTCATTGCATTTTTCGTGAGTTTCATCCCAAGCTTCCAAATATGCCCCCTTCACTTAGGTTTCAATGATTTTTTACATTTCTTACATGCAGATTGAATAATGAAATCAAACGTTTTTGTTGCCTTCCCTCAACCCTAATCAATCAAAACGGCCGCCGATGAACAATCGTCAGTTATGGCCTTTCAATTGAGGCTTGATTGAAACCAATTGAAGACGCGAATTGAATCTGCCCCTTCGCTTCCAGATCCCACCCCCCTTTAAACTCAACATATTGTCATTTAGGATGCAACACCTGCGACTTCAGTTGCTTACCCTAAGGTCAGGTTTTTAAACTCTGAATTGTTGTGTATAATCAGATTTATCTTTACCCCGTCATCTTCTTTTTATTTCAGGGTTTGTGTAATAGATGAATTAAAACATGATCGTGTAATCTCTTTGAATATATCCATATCTACAACGTCAACGAGTGAATTAATAGAGGAAGTAAGAGATCTCTGCAATTTCTTATCAAAGTAAGGTGTTTTGTCTACTCTGTTGAGTTCATTTCATAAAGTCATACAGTCATACATACAAGTGCTTGTATAGAAACTCAAGTTTGAACCCTAAAGTACCAATCATGTTTATCAGATCTGTATTTTGCTGTATTTGGTTGTTATATTTGTTGAATTGCCTTCTCTTTGTTTTTCCACATCATTTTGTTTTATTTTTTTATCTTTATAATGTTATGGATTTGAATTTACTTATCACCTCATACGGGCCGCTTACGACGCATATGACTATTTTGTCGTACGACCCGTATGACATGATACGGCCCATATGAGTGTATGACACATTAGTGGTGTTTGGATAGCGTGTCAGCGCACCAGTGATGCAATACAAAAACTAGGTGACGTCGTATGACAGGGCAAAACGGACATAGGTGTGTTATAAAGTATAAACATCAGTAGTTAATGTGACAATCATACAATTCATACGAGCCATATAAATTTGGCGAACTTTACCTCATACGGACCTGCATACAACCTTTTCTCGAACAAAATCTTTATACTCCGGTCCCATGTCGGCTGCGGTCTCTCACTTCTTTGAACAGCCTGTAGATTTGATCAACCATCAGCTTTTTTCTTATTTAGATCATTTGACCCGTTAAATATAAACATGCATTAACCAGTTGTGAACTTGTAGGCTTATTTCAGTGCACCAGCAGGGCCGGCTAAGCCTTTGGCTATTGAGACGAAGAGTATGGGAAAGGGTCAAGTATGGATCAATGGTTAGAACATAGGAAGATATTGGACAGTTCATGCAAAAGGTAGTTGTACGGGCTGCAACTATGCTGGTACATATTGACCAACCAAGTGTCAAATTGGTATACACACATGTACTTGCTATTGGAACTTTATAAACCTAATTTATACCATAACTCCTTAAGGTTTGAACTTTGCATATATTTATGTTACCTTTTTCACAGGGTTTGTCCAACGTGTGTGCTCGTTTTGATTTAGGATTCATAAGTTAACAGAATAGCATGCCCTTTGGAGTTTCAAAATTCGCATACAGTGATAGGTTATGAGGGTCATAAACTGAAGCTAGAAAGTGATTCACAATTTTAGTAACAAACACTCAATTTGCATGCGTGCAATGGACCTCTTTAATTTTTTTAAATTCCAAGTAACTATTACTATGCAGTCTTAAATGTAATATGTGACATATAAAAGTTTCTTTATTTTTCTTTTCATATGATCTATTAAATCGTGTTGATAGAGACATAGAGTACTTCAAACGGTAGTTAAGGTTGGAAGGGATGGAATTGAAGCAGGAACAAGTTTAGTGCCAGTAAGGCGTCTTCACTCCGTTTATAAGTCTTTAATATCAAAACAAACTCATGCACCTATTTAAATTTCCTTTTTTCTTTTTCCAGTTATGCCTAATTGTGTTTTTGTTGTGTGTTTTAGGAATGTAACTAATATGTTTGAAAATGGGGTTTTTAGGGGGTTTATGGAGAACAATCAAGGAGAGAGAAGCCCACAGGACGTCATCATGGGTTGACTCAGCAAAAAAGGCAAAAGATCAAAGAGGCATTTGAGTTGTTTAATACTGATGGGTCTGGTATGTTGTTTATTCATTAATCATTATTGTATACTGTTTTAGTTAAAGTTATTAAAGTTGAGTGCTTTAATCTGTTTAAAATGTGGGTACCATTGACGCCAAGGAGTTGAATGTTGCTATCAGGTATGAGTTTAATGTATGAATACAGTTACTACAGGTGGGGACATGGGTCGGGTGGGTTGCGTAATGGGTCAAAATGGGTCATTGTCGGATATGGGTCGAAGCCAGTTGGGTTGAGCCGAAACATTTTTTTTGTTAGAAATCTTTACAGTTTATAATCTATCCTTTTTGTTACAGGCGTAATATTGTTTCAGTAGCAATCTATTTTCGGCCTGTTTTGTTTTAAGTCGGTTTTTTTTTATAGTAACAGATAAAATATAATGCAAATCAACTGGATTATTAAGTAAAAGAGTATTGCAATTGCTTCCTCTACATTCAGTCAAAACGGGACAATTCGAAAAACGAGTTGTTGTCCTCATACGAGTCTAATAAAAAAGCTAAAAAACGAACATTTGAATTTTTTATAAAGCCTACTTGTAATGCATGCAACTTCATAATTGTTTTATCAGAAAAACTTAAATCATTATCGTAATAGTGTTGTTTTATTAATCAAATTTAACACGTTAGTTTTGACCTCTCTACTCAGGTCAACCCTTACGCGTTGTGGCCTGTAATCTAACTAGCCCATTTTGTTACAAAAACACAATTTTAACCCGTTTTGACAAATGAGTGAATTCCCAACTGTCTTTTGACACATCAGTTATTTTTGACCCGTTTGGACCTGTGTAATCTACCCAGCCCATTTTGACCTCTACTCAACCTGTAAATAGTAATTTTAGTATTTTACCGGTTAACTCAACAACCTAAGTTTTCTTTCACTTTGAGCTAAAAGAATGGATTTAACAAACTAAGACGCTCAAGTCTTGCAAATGAGGCTATTAAAATGGTATTTCTGGTACAGAAAGAACAAAAAAAAAAAAAAAAAAAAAAAAAAGAGAAGTTATTGACATTGAGGTCACACTTCAAAGGATCCAATTAAAATCCAGGGTAACTCATTTGAATCGTTTTCTTTTAAGCCTACGTCTTTGGGTTAACCTGTTTGACCCATCAGAGATAAACTATAATTGAATGTGATCCATTCGTAAGCAAATGGGTCAAACTGCCACTTTTACAAAGATTTCAGTTTTGTTTCTGTTTCCTGTTTTAGGCTCTTCAAGCATCTCACTTAACGATGACACTTCTGGTTGGGTATATAGTTGGCTCTCATAATATATCATCTACGTTTAGTCTGGTTAGGTAAAGGTCGCTTAACATTCTTGTTTTTTATTTCTTTACTAATATATGTATACACATGTTTTAGCATTATACACCATTCGGGAAAGAAACCAGTATATACATCGGTAATTAGGTAATTAGCTGATATCTAAGGGCACTAATGGCATATTCATAATCTTTTATTAATAGACTTTTATTATCAAAACAATGAGAAGGCATTGCAACATTGGCTTGATCATGAGCTTAAAGTGGTGAATATTACTAATATTTATAATATTAATAATTAAACATGTGTTCCATTATGGATTTATTGAAGTTTTATTTTCATTTTTTCTAGGCGCGCTGCACTTGAGAAGAGCTATAGGTTCTCAAACATGTCGATGAGTTTGCAACAAAAGGGGTTAGTAATCCAAGAGGAAAGACCAGTTTCATACTAACTATTTCCAAATTGAAAAATTGATGTAGCGCGTGATACGGAAACGAAGATCAAACACGTTGATTCAAAGAATACCCGTGTGTTCTTCCCCAACCCCCAAGATTCCACCCAAAAGGCACGGAATTTGAAGTGAAAAATCAATTATTTTATAAAACTCAAAAACTATCCCCCAATACAAATTACATGAGAACTTATATAGAGTTTTTATGATCAACTCAATGGACATAAATTAAAACAAAACTTAATGAACACTAAATGTGGATTTATTCATTACATAATTGAGTCGACACTTGATATTCCCGCATCATTCTCCCACCTTTGAAAAAACTCGACCTCGAGTTTTGTCCCAGGCTAAAGCCACCTGGATCGAAAGGAACATCAATCCGATTCTTTTCGATTATTATCAAGGCCCGCCCAAGTAGTTCTACTTCACGGGTTATCTCATTTGACTTTGAACCTGTACCACCTGGGTCGAACGGAGCATATGACCATTTCTTGTTCACTATTGTCTTGGCCCTCTCAATTAATATAGTTTTAACTAAATAACCATATAGTCGTAAACCATGGACCTCATTGTATTTTTTTACAAAATACCCATCAAGTTCAACAACTTTTTCTTCATTTTGATCGATATGAGGGGCATCTTTTGACGACATAGCTTCTCCAACCTCCACAATCCGGCCATCAACCAAATTTTCAAATAGAACCTCGTACCAGATTTTTACAGCATGAGAATTTTGTATACGTATACTAGAAAAAAGACCTTCAATGATGCGCAATGCGTGTCATTAAAGGGTAGATATGACACACAAAAGAGTGTCAAGGAAGCCCCTGTCATTAATTGAAGATGACATGCTCCTTTGTGTCATCCTTTTATGACACACCTTTACGACACGCTTTAATGACAAACCTTTATGACACGCCTTAATGACACACACTTATGACACGCCTTAATGACACACACTCATGACACATTTATGACATGCATTGCGTGTCATGGTTTTAAATTTTATTTTTATTATTTTTTATTTTTTTATTGGTAGAATTTCTGATTTTCCTCATAGAACTAAAACAATATATAAATCCAAATCATAACAAAATACACATATACCAAAACAATTCATTTCATAGTCATACGTAAAAAATAATACAAATATCTTAAGTTAACAAAAAATATTGTTTGGCGTACATACTTCGACATCTAAAATAGTTATCTTTTTTACCTCGTTTCTTTTATATGCAAACCAAACACACGTCTCATCAAAATCCCCAATATTATAAACTAAATTTAGTGATCTAATAAAAGTTTTGCATAATAGAAGTTTTGCAGCCAGTTAACTAACAAACTAATAATACTCCAAAAGTAATCATTTGAAAAATAGTACTTACATTGTCATTAGCAAGTATTTCAATTTCTTCGTCAACCACCTCTTTCATAAACTTCAATACGTAGTAGCCACATTTACCTCCCGTCTGATAGGGACACTACAAAATTAAAAATTTTGATTTAGTCGATGGAGTTGAAGCTAAAATTTGAACACATGGACACAACTAAAAATTTTGATAAGTTTGCATCAATAAGAATTAAGTGCTCACCTTAGCGTTAACCCAATTGACTTTACCCAATTAACTTTAACCCTGGTCTTGGTTCCACTTTGTACAGCATACAAGGCCATTGCCCTACAAAAGAAAAATTAAAAAATATATCATAATAAATTAATAATATAATATAATTTATAATTTTTCAATTATTTCTGTTCTCTTCAGCATGATCCGAGTCAGAATTCGATTCCATGTCTCAAAAAAAATCTGTTTCAACAAATACACAATAACTAATTATAGCATGATGTGAATCAAAATTAATTAATAAAAACACAATAACATAATTAAGTAATAAAGACAAATTTCATGCAATTTGGAATCTTTATCATGATCCGAATCAAATTTAGGTAATTAAAACATAAAATTAAAAGTAAGGTTTCTAGTTTATTGCAATTTTACTCCACTGTACTAACTCCATCCACTTTTTAGTTAAAACCTTATCACATGAGAAGCATGTGACGGGCTAAATCGTAATTAACCATCTAAATGAAAGAAATAAAAAGCAGTGTTGTAAGAATCGCTAGGCGCTAGTCGGACGGCGGGGTACATATTATATGTAGATTTTTAAAGTATACATGTTTTAACCCCTCATTGACCAATTTTTTAAGTAATTGGAAGGAATTTATAAGGTTTGGTCGAAAAATGGCTGGCGTCAGGCCAAAATTTGGCCCAAATAGGACCGCCATTGACCGCCTAGCGATTAAACGGCCACTAATCGGTGACTAATCAGAGACTAGTCGGGATTTGTACAACCATGATAAAAAGAACAAAAAACAAAAAAAACAACTTTCCGATGTCATTTTCCTCCAGGACGTTGTATGCGATCTTCACCTAGGTTTCCCAATGTCTGACCAAAATCTCCATTCTTCTTCTTCAAACAAAGTTATGTGGTTTTCTTTTTAAAGTTGGTAATTGAGTTGTGTTATCGACCCTATATGGTATGTTTTTTTTTAACACCTTTAAACTACCAGTTTTCATATATATCTTTTACTGGGATTTAGTTCTTGTTTCATGCATGGGTTGTGTTATATAATCCACATACGAGAACAGTACTAAATTTACAAGAGAGTAACTATTGACTACAAAATAATGTCTAGCTCTTTTGAAGCTATGGGCTTGGCTCATTTGGAACATAAATCTGTATAGTAATCACTTTGAATTTGAAACAATGAAAAAGTATACAGTAACTTCTTTATTCAGAAAGGTTTATTTGTTTTTTAACAGAGGTAGACTGTTTATAATAATTAAACCAATACACCCCATAAATGATTATATTAATGTATGAATATAAACAGCAACATGTAGAAAAATAAATGATTTGATATATGATTCAATTTATGAAAAAATGATTTGATATATGTAAAACACTTAAGACTGCTGCTGCTGTGTTAACACACAACAGTGGTAGCATCAGTTTAACTTGTCGATTAACTATTTCATCCTTAAATCAAACGTCGGGTCATCATCTATCTACTCATACCCAATTGCATTTGTGAGTCCCACCAATTTTAAGGTTCTTGAATTTATACGCAACACCAGTTAACAACAGCATGTTTCAAACACTTAGAGAACTCGCTTTTGACCCTGTTGATGCAACAAACACGAGACCAAGGATGGTAGCTGAGTTGGTTAGGCAAAAGGGCTGAAGGGTTCAGTTTTGCCTAACGCAGGTCGCGGGGTCCCTCCACGTTTGCAAAACGTGGAAGGAGGTTCACTAGTATGTAATTGTTATTTGCTTTGAAGTTCCTTCTCCGAGGCAAGCTCGAATCCAGAAAAGAAAGCAAATAGAATGAGTGTGTGATGAATGTGATGAAGAGTAACTTGGAAGTGATCAAGTACTCTTTGAATGACCAGAGATTAAGGAATCTCTGTGTTTCGGAATGTCCCAGGAGTGAAGATGAGTTGTCTTCTTATAGGGGAAGACATCTCCTGAAATGGCATATACAAGACTAGCGAAACCTGTTTGCAATGGAGGGTTTCCCCTTTTGGGGTTGAAGGCTTTGGACCCCTGGTTAATAGAGTGTACTTGTGCAGACCTGCTCTGAGCTTGTGGGCGTGAGTTGGTGAGGTGAGTTCTCAGATGTGACTGATTACTGTTCCTCGCTTTTCTCACTTTACAGCTTTTCATCCGATGAACCTTTCAACATTTTAAGCTCTTGCATATTAGTCATTTTATTTGACCTTGGGCTACCCCCGTCGTCAGCCCCCCAAGTCAGAGGTTTTTGGGGTAGTATGCTCAAAGACTTCTGACTTTTATGCATATGTTTTAAAGGTTTCAAGGGTTCGTTGCTTGGAGGCTTGAAAGGCTTGAGGCAGTTACTTTTTGAATTTTGAATTTTAAACGATTGACAGTTGATTTGATTGACGTGTGTCAGGCGGCGGTTTTGCAGGAGCCATTTATTTACCTTTATTACCCCTGTTTTAAAATCATATTTATTTTATACTTGTAAAACTTCTTCATTTTACTCACAATCATTCCAAGTTTCTTCCTTCAGGTTAGTTTTCTTCTCCATTTTCGTTTTTACTTTCTTCAAAAATGGGTGCTCTTAAAGATTTAGCAAAGTCATTCTCTCGAATGACACAAGAGGAAGTAGACTTGTTTTGTTTGGAGTATGGTATTGATAAAAAATTTAACCCAACTGCCCCTGCTTGCGATGTTCCTGTTGACAAACCAAACCCTGGTTCGATTGCCTTGTATTGTCGTCATTTTCAGTGGTCTAATCTTCGTTACCCTTTTTCGTTTTTCGTTTTGAACTTGCTTGAGTATTATCGCGTTTCTTTTGGGCAAGTTCATCCGAAGGGGATGGCTAGGGTTTTGCATTTTGAAGTGTTGTGTCGTGCTCTTGGGTATGATCCCTCTTTGTTGCTCTTTCGGAGGTTTTTTCGTTTAGCCAAAAATGGTGACTGGTTCACCTTTGAGACATCAAAGGTTGATACTTGTCTTATTTCGTCCATGGTTACAATGCTTGGGTCCTGGAAGGATCGCTTTTTCTGGGTTTCTGAATCTATCGTTCCTTTCAAAATGGTGTGGAGGCATCCGGATGCTGTTCTCAATGATCCGGAGCCTTCTGAATCTGAGTTGAACGATGCTTTTCTTTCAGCCATTCGGGGGTGCCCTTCGAGGGTTCGTCCCTTTCCCGAACATTTGTTAGTGCTTTTAGGGGTTAGTAATATTTGGGGAAAAGCCGATCGGGATCCGGTGTTAATGAGAAATGGCATTGGTATGCATTTTCCCCCTTATGCCTTTTCTTATTTTACTTTGCTTATGACTTATTTTCTTTTGTTTGTTTTTACCAGTTATGTCTGCTTTGGACTTTATCAAGAGTGACGACACGTCCGATGTTGTGTTTGAGGATGCCCCGTCTGTTCCGGGTGAGAATGTTGTGGTTAGGACTTCCGAGCAAAGGTTTGAGGGCACGGGTTATGCTAGTGTTGCCAATGTTAAGGGTTTTACCAAGTCTAATGCTCCCAAGTCTTCAACTCGCCGATCTTCTCGTCGTTTGTTGAAAGCTGGTCCTCAATCCACTTCTACTGAGCCAGTGGATTTGAGTGATGATATTGAAGTTTCGGAGGATCAAATTGAAGCGGGTGTTGAGAAGGACAAGGAGTTGGTTGTTCATGGTAAGAAGGTTCGAGGCAAGAAGGTTGTCCCTGTTCAGGAATCTTCAAGCAGGGACGTTGAAGGGTTGAACCCTGAAGGTACTTATGTGCCTGCTTGGCTAGTGAAGACTGATGACTCCTTCAAGGATGCTGCTGTTTGTGAGGATGCTCTTAGTCATCTTGCTCCTCCTTCTGTGCACAAAACCATTGCTGAGATGGATGATGACTTTATGTTGTCTCGCATGGTTTTAACCACCTGTAACCTTGCTGCTATGCTTCCTCAAGGGATTACCCGCTTTCGCCAAAGGATGCAGGAATATGAGGACTTCTCCAAGAAGAAGGAAAAGATGAAATCCTCCCTAGCATCAATGAAGAAGGAAATAGTTGGGTTTGCAGAGAAGGAGGCAGCGTGGCGGAAGGAGGTTAGTGATTTGAAAAAGATGCATGATATTGAGATGGGTGATCTGAGGAAGAGCTTTGAGGCTAACTTGCTGAAGCTAAAGGCTGACCGAGAGGCCTTGGCTGTTCAGCATCAAGCTTTTCGTGAAGAAAAAGAAGGGTTGAAAGCTTCGGTTGGCCAAGTTACTGCGGACAATCAGTGGTTGATTGAGCATGGTTTCCAGCAGGTTGTCACTTACCTTTTACATTCCAAGGAGTTTAACTCTGCCCTTGGTGATGTTTACACTAAGCTTTTGAACCTGGGGAAACATCAAGGCCTTACTGCTGGTTACAAGCTTCATGAGTCTGGACAACCCTTGGAGAAATCACCTATGTTTCGCCCCGAGGCTTCTGATATCTTCAAAGCTTCTGTTGAGCAGATAGAGAGGCTAACCTACCCCTACATTCATGAAGTTTCTTCCTGCTTTGGTAAGCCTTTATCTGTTTTACAGGATTTGAAGCCTGAGGGGTTGAATGAGAAAGTGTGTGCTGAGGTTTTGGGTTCCCTGTCAAGGAAGAGGTCTTACTCTGGGGATAGTGACGATACCCTCTCAAGTTTGCCTGATGCTTCAAAAGATGCTGGTTTAGAGACCTCTGCGGTTGGTGGTGATGAGGGTGCTAAGGCGAAGAAGAATAAGAAAGCCAAGAAGTCTAAGGTTGAAGGTTCCAAGCCTTCTGCTACCTGATGTTTATTCGTAGCTTTCTTAGCATTTATGTCTGTAATGTTTTAAACAATATTAGGTTTTTAGGAACCCTTAAGGTTCCTGTGGTTGGTTAGGCCTGTATGGCCGTTTGAACACTAGTTTTATTTGCAAGTTACTAGGACTTGCTTTGACTTCCTTCTGAAGGTCTTTTATGGCCTTCCTAATTATGGTATGATGGTTGCTATGTTGTTTGTGTTATGTTTGTTTACTTATTTTGCTTGGCTTGTTTTGTGGGTTTTCAACCCTTTAAGCCTTTTTGTGCAGTTGTTAATGGGTTGAAGCCTTTAACCTTTCAAGCTTATTTTCTGTTGGCTTGAAACCTTGGTAGCTTCTTGTTTGGTTTGCATGTTTAATTTGATAAGTTTGTTTATTTTTGTCAGTTATTTTTATTTTCTTGCCTTGTCTTTATTTACTTTGTCTTTATGTTTTTTACAATTTAAAGGGTTCCGTGCTGCAGACACTTTACCTTAGTTTTTATTAACATCAAGACGTAGTATCTATCCTTTTCCTTATTTCTTTGTAGTTTGCTTGATTTCGTAAGTCTATTTGTTGATTATGTTTCTAAGACTTAAGGAACGATTGGTGTAGGTTGTTGAAACCTGTCTATGAGACATTATTGTTTTTTCTTAATAAATCTCATGGAGTTGTATTGATCTAGGAACTCACCCCTTATATAGGTCCATTCAACCCTTGAACCTATTGAGCGATATGGCCTGGGAGCTCATCCCCTTACATGGCCCTTGCCATGGAGTTTTTTGCTAGGTTCTCAACCTGATATTAGGATAGAAAGACAAGTTTGATAAAATGACTTCATTCATTCAAGCAGTATCTGCTTTTACAAAAGGTTTTTGTTTTGATACAAACCAAACTTTCTAAACATAGAACTTTCTCAGGGTTTTTCCGTTCCAGTGCCTTGGAAGCCTTTTGCCTTCTAGATCTCCCAGCTTATAGGACCCGCCCTTGTGTGCTTCGAGGATGGTGTATGGACCTTCCCATTTTGGGCCTAGCTTCCCTTGATTTTCTTTTTTGCAAGCTTCGTTGTTTCTGAGGACTAGATCCCCTGGCCTGAATCGTTCGTTCTTGACCTTCTTGTTGTAGCAGGCTTCCATCTTTTGCTTGTATTTGGCTTCTTGTATTGCTGCTTGATCTCGGGCCTCCTCTAGGAGTTGTAAGTTCAACATGGTCTTTTGCTGGTTTACTTCGGGATCCATGTTGACAATTCTTTGGGTTACAACTCCTATTTCAGCGGGGATTACGGCCTCGGATCCAAATACCAAGCTGTAAGGTGTTTTCTTGTGACTTGTTTTTTCTGTTGTTCTAATTGCCCATAAAACGCTAGGCAATTCTTCAAGCCAATTACTTTCATACCTCCCCAATCTTGTTTTGATGCCTTCCACTATGCTTCTGTTGATCCTTTCAACCTGGCCGTTTGACTGCGGGTAAGCCACTGAGCTGAAGATTTGGTTGATCCTGTATTCCTTGCACCAAAGGCTGAAGGGTTTCTCGGCGAATTGTTTCCCATTATCGGTGACAATAACCCCTGGCAACCCATAGCGGCAGATGATATTTTCACAAACAAAGTCTATGACTTGCTTTCCTGTGATCTTGGCAAGGGGTTTAACCTCTGGCCACTTGCTGAAGTAGTCAATTGCTACCAATAGGAATTTTACTCCCCCTTTGCTTGGAGGGAATGGCCCGACAATGTCTATTCCCCATTTATGGAATGGCCATGCCGAGGTTTTGGGAACCAGGTCATGTTTGGGACTTTTTGGTATTGGGGAATGGATTTGACAGGCATCACATTTCTTCAGCTGCTCAACGGTGTCGCGATGCATTGATGGCCAGAAGTATCCAAGGTTCATGAGCTTTGCAACCACCGACCTAGCTCCAAAATGAGCTCCACATATTCCTTCATGCACTTCCTTAACCAAATACTTGCTTTGTTCAGGACCCACACATCTTAGCAAGGGTGCAAGGTAACCTTTTTTATAGAGGGTTTCTCCTTGCAACACATATTGTCTTGCTTTGATCTTTACCCTTTCGGCTTCTGTTTGATCATTAGGTAGTTCATTGTCTTGAAGGAATTTTTTGATAGGAGTCATCCAATTTGGATCTTCCTCGGTGACTACATCTTGCACTTCCAATTCATCAATCGACCGGGCCTTTAACACTTCAACCAACACCTTTTTCGTGAGGTGGGCGAACGTGAGGGATGCCAATTTGCTCAAGGCATCGGCCTTTTTGTTTTTGGGACCTTGGAATCTGTTTGATGTTGCATGTTTGGAAGGTGTTCATTAACTCCTTGGATTTTTCTTTGTACCTTCTCATGTTGGGCTCCTTGGCGACATAGCTGTCATTAACTTGGCTTGATACTAGTAGTGAATCAGTGAACACTTCAAGCTTTTTGACTTTCATTTCTTTGGCCAGTCGTAGGCCAGCGATCAATGCTTCATATTCAGCCTCGTTATTGGTGGTCTGAAAATTAAAACGGAGAGCATATGTGAATTCTAGCCCCTCAGGGTTGATTAGGACTAAACCAGCTCCTGACCCTTCAACGCTTGAAGCCCCATCAGTGAATAATTTCCAGGCTTCAGGGTTGGAGGGTTCAGCGGTTGTGGTGTTTACTTCTTCAATTGTTTGGTTTGGGACTTTAACTAGGAATTCAGCCAGGACTTGAGCTTTAATGGCTTTTCGTGGGACGTAGGTGATGTTATGTTCACCTAGTTCCACTGCCCATTTTGCTAGCCTTCCTGAGTTCTCAGGTTTTTCAAGCACATTCTTGACAGGTTGGTCAGTGACCACTTGTATAGGATGTGCTTGGAAGTATCTTCTAAGCCTTCTGGCTGTTTGAACCAGGGCTAGAGCGAGTTTTTCGAGGGGAGGATATTTGGTTTCAGCTAGTTTTAGAGTTTTGCTGAAAAAATAAACGGGTACCTGAGCCTTGTCTCTTTCAATAGTGAGAACTGCACTGATGGCTTCGTCGGCAACTGAAAGGTACACCGATATGAGCTACCCAGTTTCTGGTGCTGCAATATCTGGTAGGGAAGCTAAGTGCTGCTTCATTTGGTTGAAAGCTTCTTCAGCTTCATCGGTCCATCTGAAATCTTTTTTATCTGAGCAGTTCTTGAGCGTTTTGTAGAACGGTAGAGACCTTTCGGCTAGTTTTGAGGTAAAACGCTTCAAGGCTGCAAGCTTTCCATTTAAGCTTTCAACCTCCTTCTTGGTTCTCGGTGGTTTAGCTTCAAGGACTGCTTTTACTTTATTAGGGTTGGCCTTGATACTTTGCTTTCCGACGATGTGACCCAGGAATTTTCCTTCATCGAATCCAAACGAGCATTTTTCCGGGTTGAGCTTCATGTTGATCTTTCTAAGGTTTTTGAAAGTTTCTTGGATATCATCAAGCATTTGGTATTCCGTTTTGCTCTTAATCACCAAGTCATCGACATATGCCTCCATGTTTCTACCGATTTGGTCTTCAAAGGCTTTATCGACGAGATGCTGATAGGTGGCACCTGCATTTTTGAGGCCAAAAGGCATCTTTTGGTAACAAAAAATGCCCTTGTCTGTGTGGAAAGCTGTCTTTTCTTCATCCTCCTTCTTCATGAGGATTTGGTGATAACCTTTGTATGCATCAAGAAAACATTTAAACGGATACCCCGTGAGGGAATCAACCTTGAGATCAATTTCCGGGAGCGGGTAGCAATCTTTAGGACAAGCCTTGTTAAGATCTTTAAAATCTATACACATTCTCCAAGAGTTGTCGGGTTTTCTGACCATAACAGGATTTGCAATCCATGATTGGTACTTGACCTCTCGGAGAATGCCAGCTGATACAAGCTTTTCAACCTCTTGGCAAGCTGCCAGGCTTCTCTCGGGTGCCAGGCTTCTTTTCTTTTGAACCACCGGCTTGACATCCGGTGGTATTCTTAACTCGTGTTCAGCAATGCTTCGGGGGATCCCAGTCATATCTTCAGGAGACCAGGCAAACACATCACTGTGATGCTTCAGCAGCTTTTCAAGGTATGAAAGAGTCTCTTGGGAAAGGTTGGGGTTGACCCTTACTCGTTGCTCAGGGTATTTAGGGTTTATGACTAACCCTTGCTTGTCTTTCTCACCATTTGAGCTTTCATCCTCGATCAGGTAAGCTTCCTGAGAGGGTTGAAGGGTTGCTATCCCTCTTTCAGTAGGAAATTTGACTGTGCCATGGCCGACAGACACTGCCATGTAAAATGCACATTGTCCAGGCCTCCCTATGATTACGTCATAGTTGGAAGGGATATTGATAACCACAAAGGTCAGTGATCGGGTTCTTTCTTTTGATCCCTCCTTAAAACAAACATCAAGGGTTATCTGCCCCAAAGGCTTCAAGGTTATATCGGCGATACCTTTTATGGAGGTTCCAGAGGGTTGAAGCCTTGAACGTTCCTCATCGCTTAATTGGTTGAAAAATTTCTCAAACATGATTTCAGTGGCTGCTCCCGTGTCTATGTATGCTTTACATGTTTGTAACGTGCCCACGGTGGCTTCAACCACAAGGGGACCAGGAAGTGGGTCCTTCTTTGTTGGGGGGAAGCAGACACACTGAAGCTCCCAATCTTCCAACCGCCGCTTCTTGTAAGGAACCTTTTCATCAGAATACACCATGTTTACTTCCTTCCCTTTGCCTTCAGCCATTTTGTCTCGAACCCCCTTTTACCAAATGAGCGAGCTCTCCTGACTTAACAGCCTCTTCAATTCTCTTTTTCAGTTGGAAGCAATCATTGGTGTGATGTCCCTTTTCTTCATGGAACTCACAGAATTGCGTTGAGTTCTCATTTTTTCGACTCTTGGGGAGAGGCCTGGGAGGTCTAAAGTTTTGCTTGACTTCTTCCGTTGCCAGGATTTCTTGAGGGGTTTTGGTGAGGGGAGTGAAACTCATGCCTTTATCTCTGCCTGAAGGGTTTCGTCCTTCAACCCTTCGAGGGTCTGAACCCTTTGGGCGTCTGTCGTAAGAGTTAAAGTTCCCTCTCTTTCTGGTTGGGCTACTGCTTCGCCAGCCAGACCCCCTTTTCCTTTGTTCTTTGATATCCACAGCTTCCTCTCCCCGAATGTGGGCTTCGGCCCTTTCAAGGGCTTCCTCCAAGGTTTTGGGTAGAGACTTGTTGAAATCTCGTGTGAGATATTTGGAGGTTATGGCGTTCATAAAACCGGCCACTCTCATTTTCTCGTCAGCCCCTACATAGGTTAGCCCTTCTTTCTTGTACCGTTCAATGAATGCCCGAAGGCTTTCATCATCGCGTTGTTTTATCTGGAAGATTACTGTTGCGTCCTTAACGTATCGCCTTTGTTGGGAGAAGTTTGCCAGAAAACCTCTGCTGAGATCGTCAAAGCTTCGAATGCTTTGAGCAGGTAGGTCGTTGAACCAGATTCTGGCGGATCCAACAAGAGTCTGCATGAACATTAGGCAACATTCAGCATTTGACCATTTTTCTATTCGAGCGACACCAGTGAAGATCTGGAGATGATCTTCGGGATCTTCGGTCCCATCATACGTTCTGATGTGGGCTGGCATCTTGATCTTTGACTGAAAATCATAATCAGCTATCTGCCTTGAGAAGCAGGAAAGGTTACTTGGCTTGTAAGGTTTAGCCAAGTCTTCTTCAGGTCTTGTACCTACATTGTTGCTATTGCCATGGTTCCCCTGGGTGGCAAGCACTTGATTGATGAAGTGTTGCCATGGGAAGTTGGCCATCAACTGTGACATCATGTTAGGTATAAGATTGAAACCCTGAAGGCTTCCTGGACCAACTGAGCAGTTCACTCCGAGAGGGGTGCTAGTAACAGCACTTCGTGCTAAAGGGAGCACGGACAGAGCTTGCTCCCACGTGGTAGTTAGAGAAGCGGGACAGCTGGTCACCGGGGACTGTAGGAGTTGATCAAGTGTTAACTCGTGTCCCAGAGGAGTGCCACTAGCAATTGGTTGGGAAGAGAGAATAGGATGAACAGTTGGATTTGTCATAGTGGATAGATAAGGATGAGGGTTTGAAGGGTTGCTGGGACCAGCCTCACCTCTTGTAACAAAGGGTGGTAGGGGTGGCCCAGGAGACAACGTTGGCTCAGGTTCGTCGTAATCTAGACGAATCCATACCCCCTTTTCCCTTTCTCTATTCACATGCTGGTTAAGAAGTGACCTTAACTCGAGGAAGTTATTAGCGACCCCCTCGGGGGTAAGTTCAACACGTGCCGGGGTGTCCGACACACCAACGTTGGGAGACGGAGCCCCAGATCTGGATGGGGTTGGTGTGTTGAAGGTAAGGAACTCGGGTGTACTCCCCGGAGTTGAAAACGGTGTTGTTATAGTTGTGTGAGCTAGGCCACTACCCGGGGTGGAGGTGTTAGGGACCTGGTTCACCTCTCCCGGTGATCCACTTTCTGACATGGTGGTTTTGAGTGAAGGGAGCTACACTACTAGGTCTTTTTTTGAGAAGAAACAGCGGCGTAGCCCCACGGTGGGCGCCAACTTGTTGATGCAACAAACACGAGACCAAGGATGGTAGCTGAGTTGGTTAGGCAAAAGGGCTGAAGGGTTCAGTTTTGCCTAACGCAGGTCGTGGGGTCCCTCCACGTTTGCAAAACGTGGAAGGAGGTTCACTAGTATGTAATTGTTATTTGCTTTGAAGTTCCTTCTCCGAGGCAAGCTCGAATCCAGAAAAGAAAGCAAATAGAATGAGTGTGTGATGAATGTGATGAAGAGTAACTTGGAAGTGATCAAGTACTCTTTGAATGACCAGAGATTAAGGAATCTCTGTGTTTCGGAATGTCCCAGGAGTGAAGATGAGTTGTCTTCTTATAGGGGAAGACATCTCCTGAAATGGCATATACAAGACTAGCGAAACCTGTTTGCAATGGAGGGTTTCCCCTTTTGGGGTTGAAGGCTTTGGACCCCTGGTTAATAGAGTGTACTTGTGCAGACCTGCTCTGAGTTTGTGGGCGTGAGTTGGTGAGGTGAGTTCTCAGATGTGACTGATTACTGTTCCTCGCTTTTCTCACTTTACAGCTTTTCATCCGATGAACCTTTCAACCTTTTAAGCTCTTGCATATTAGTCATTTTATTTGACCTTGGGCTACCCCCGTCGTCAGACCCGATATGCAACGCACCAGTTTAACAACTGGAATGTTCCAGTTTAGCTGTTTCATCCATTTTTAACGCAGATCAGTAGCAGTTTATGTACAACAGATCAGTTACCTACACGAGTTAAACAATTACAATGGTCCAGTTTAACAAATGGCCCAACCCGAAAACCATTCCAACACGGACCCGTTTCAATCCAAACCGGTCCTGACCCGAACTCTCTCCGGCCCAGACCCGTTTTGACCCAAACCAAAACAACCTTTTTTTTCTGAATCGACCCATTCCAAGCCGAACCCATTTTGACCAGCCACCCGACCTAACCCGACTGGCCCGTTTTGCCAGGTATAAGTATCACATATATTCAAGAAGTAAATTTGTGTAACCCTAACCAAGTAAGTTCTACCAGTTACTCTATACAAGGTTCCTAAAACAGTAAAATGACATAAATGTCATCCGAAATCGATTCATAGACAACAATACTCTAACAAGAGATTCATTAAACGACAAAGGAATTCCACCCGAAATATGATAATAGACAGTTTCAAAGTTTTTTTCATATCCAATTAACAATATCTATTGAGACATTTCATCAAACACCTAGAGTGTGTCTCTAATGACCCGACAAATCACAAAGACTTCGCTTCACTTCACATACTACATGCTTATATATTATATCTATACACATAATAATAATAAGAACAAAATAATTTTGATACATATGTGTAATTCACTATGCTGATACATCAATACATACAGTAAATAAAAAACATAAAATAACATTGATATTTCATGAAGTATAACTAAACTTCAAACCTGAAAGCAGATGTTCAGCAGATTATCAGATACATAAACCCTAGAATTTAAGATGCTTTGTTAATAAATTATTGGGCAAGGTTTATTACCTGGAAGGAGATGATCAGTAGGAAACTTGTTTGGATTTGGGATGAATTGATGATGAAGCGGCTGAGGGTTTGAGTTTTTGAGAGGGAATTGGAAATTTGGTGTGTAGAATTTTTAGAGGGATTTGGGATGATGAAGCCTCTGAGGGTTTGGGTTTTTGAGAGGGAATTTTGGGGAGAGAAAATATTGTTCAAATTTTTTATAAGATTTTAGAAAGCGGGAATTGCTATATAGATTGATGATTAAATTAATTAAAAATTAAACGATGACACACAACGATCACACGCATATTGGTGACACACAACGATGATACACACGTTTTGTTTAACTATTAAAAGTTAAAAGATGACACAAAACCATGACACACATATTTTTATGTCTTTTATTATTTTGAAAATGACATTTAAACGATGACACACAAGAATAAATGTCATAAAATATTCAGATTTTACCATTGATGACATTTTTTCTATGACACTAGCGTTTGTGTGTCATAAATTTAGTGTGTGTCATTGTTCTTGTGTCATTAAAGGTATCTTTTCTAGTAGTGTACCATGGTTTTCATCATCCAAAATAATTTCCTCAAAACTATTTGTTGGAAAATTACCTTTTAAAACTGTACAAAAGTAAATTTGAGAAGCACCAAAATCTATTGTATTTCTTAATGCCTTCGACTTCATTGCTTTGCTCTTGAAATTTTTTTGCAAGCCCCTCATGCTAACAGGTTGAGTTCCAAATGTAGCCGCTGGACCACCCGTTACCATAGTAGGACCATCACCCTTAACGCTATGACTTTTGAAACTTGATTCGTCATCACCGGCTCCCATGATCGCCGTCTCTTTTTTGTGATCATGTCTAATGGTGAGCACACTAGTACCACCCGAATCATCGTCGCATGCCCAAGAACACCATTGCTCATCCTCGTATTCATCAAAACATGGTAGAGTGTGGTACAAGCGATAATCCCTCTCACAAGCCATTTTGAGCCAGGAATTTAGCTCTGATACCAACTGATGTAGCGCGTGATACGGAAACGAAGATCAAACACGTTGATTCAAAGAATACCCGTGTGTTCTTCCCCAACCCCCAAGATTCCACCCAAAAGGCACGGAATTTGAAGTGAAAAATCAATTATTTTATAAAACTCAAAAACTATCCCCCAATAAAAATTACATGAGAACTTATATAGAGTTTTTATGATCAACTCAATGGACATAAATTAAAACAAAACTTAATGAACACTAAATGTGGATTTATTCATTACATAATTGAGTCGACACTTGATATTCCCGCATCAACTGATGTAGCGCGTGATACGGAAACGAAGATCAAACACGTTGATTCAAAGAATACCCGTGTGTTCTTCCCCAACCCCCAAGATTCCACCCAAAAGGCACGGAATTTGAAGTGAAAAATCAATTATTTTATAAAACTCAAAAACTATCCCCCAATACAAATTACATGAGAACTTATATAGAGTTTTTATGATCAACTCAATGGACATAAATTAAAACAAAACTTAATGAACACTAAATGTGGATTTATTCATTACATAATTGAGTCGACACTTGATATTCCCGCATCATTCTCCCACCTTTGAAAAAACTCGACCTCGAGTTTTGTGCCAGGCTAAAGCCACCTGGATCGAAAGGAACATCAATCCGATTCTTTTCGATCATTATCAAGGCCCGCCCAAGTAGTTCTACTTCACGGGTTATCTCATTTGACTCTGAACCTGTACCACCTGGGTCGAACAGAGCATATGACCATTTCTTGTTCACTATTGTCTTGGCCCTCTCAATTAATATAGTTCTAACTAAATAACCATATAGTCGTAAACCATGGACCTCATTGTATTTTTTTACAAAATACCCATCAAGTTCAACAACTTTTTCTTCATTTTGATCAATATGAGGGGCATCTTTTGACGACATAGCTTCTCCAACCTCCACAATCCGGCCATCAACCAAATTTTCAAATAGAACCTCGTACCAGATTTTTACAGCATGAGAATTTTGTATACCATGGTTTTCATCATCCAAAATAATTTCCTCAAAACTATTTGTTGGAAAATTACCTTTTAAAACTGTACAAAAGTAAATTTGAGAAGCACCAAAATCTATTGTGTTTCTTAATGCCTTCGACTTCATTGCTTTGCTCTTGAAATTTTTTTGCAAGCCCCTCATGCTAACAGGTTGAGTTCCAAATGTAGCCGCTGGACCACCCGTTACCATAGTAGGACCATCACCCTTAACGCTATGACTTTTGAAACTTGATTCGTCATCACCGGCTCCCATGATCGCCGTCTCTTTTTTGTGGTCATGTCTAATGGTGAGCACACTAGTACCACCCGAATCATCGTCGCATGCCCAAGAATACCATTGCTCATCCTCGTATTCATCAAAACATGGTAGAGTGTGGTACAAGCGATAATCCCTCTCACAAGCCATTTTGAGCCAGGAATTTTCTGATACCAACTGATGTAGCGCGTGATACGGAAACGAAGATCAAACACGTTGATTCAAAGAATACCCGTGTGTTCTTCCCCAACCCCCAAGATTCCACCCAAAAGGCACGGAATTTGAAGTGAAAAATCAATTATTTTATAAAACTCAAAAACTATCCCCCAATACAAATTTGAAGTGAAAAATCAATTATTTTATAAAACTCAAAAACTATCCCCCAATATATCACATAATGGAGTCGACACTTGATATTCCCGCATCAAAAATGCTGCTATATTAATCCCACGTGCTCACTGTTGGACATCTTTGTCATCCGAAACCTGACTCGAGTTTACTCGCAAACGATCAAACCGAGTCGATAAATCCGATTGTTATTCAGTTCGGTTATGGGATAATTTTTCTACTGAAAAAATAGGTTCACCTAATCTGGACTACCTGAAACTCTTAGTTAACCCAAACAACACCCCTGCTTGTTTTTGATCAGTTTTTAGGTTATTTTTTTGGGACTTTGTTCAAAAAATACACTAAAGGTAAATGTTCGTATAGAAAATTCTACAAGATATGCAAGAGGGTTTAATATTGTTGCCAAAGAACTTGTGGAGTTAAATGGTAGAGATGGATGGAGAAAGAACTTGCTGTGAAAATGGATGTTTGTTTGGAACCAGGGCGCACGCTCACATTAAAGTGCATATTTTCAAGGAACACAGTTAAAAGTAAGTAATTTGCTCCTCTAGGTGTCTGGATGTGTGTTTTTAAAACAATTATTTCGACTTCAAGTCATAATGTTCTGTTTTTAGTGTTTGGATTCTTTTGCAGGAGAATATAGCTTCTTCATATTCTTCTTCTGATACTGCAGCTTGAAGACAGTCTATAGCATAGAGACCTGGCACCTTCAACGGGTGTATGAAGAGAACTGTTTTGGTTGTTTCCAAGCAAAGCTATTAGAATTGGTTATAACAGTTTCTGCTTCATGCGTTTAACGTAAACCAAGGACCGTTTTTTGTGCCATAATGTATAATGAACGTTGTAGTAGTTAAAAACTAACCCCTCCATGAAGTGCGGTGCTTATACACACACACACAACTTATATATGACTTATTTATTGTTTTAAGGTTTGATTTATATTCCCGTCTGTATTGTCGACTCCGCTGCAACGCACGGGCTCCTCACTAGTACATTATTAAAGGTTCTCTATCTAATTTAGTTTTAAAAGAATAAATTGGAAAGAAGATGATAGACCGAGAAACACATGGATTCATCGATATCATAAATCATCATGACAAATCAATAGCCATGTGTGTAATCCGCTTCATCAACGTGTATACATGCACCTTACCATACGAGCACAACACATGAGATCCTTCCTCTTTGTGACACTATTCATGAGGCTTTACAAATTTTAAAGAATAAACTCCCGAGAGAATGATAGACCGAGAAACGCATGGAGTCGTCAATGGGGATGATGGCAATCATAAATCATCCATGACAAATCAATAGCCATGTGTGCAATCCATTTCATCAACGTGTATATATGCACCTTACCATATGAGTGCAACATAGAAGATAATTTCCCTTTTGTGACACTATTGACGAGTCTTTACAAATTTTAAAAGAATAAATTGGGAAGATGATGATGCACCGAGAAACACATGGAGTCGTTAAGAGGGATGATGGCAAATTGGCAATCACAAATCATCCATGACAAATCAATAGCCATGTGTGTTATCCGCTTCACCAACGTGTACATATGCACCTTACCATATGAGTGCAACAAAGAAGACCCATCCCCTTTTATGACACTATTCATGAGCCCTTACTATTCATATAAGGAAATCTAATTCTAATAAAAGATTACGAATAATGTCATGTGATATTCTCTTCCATAACCACACAACTTATATTTATATTTTTAATAATAAATACATAAATATCACTTATCCTTATCCGTATATTCATAATAGATTTTTAATTATATTCAAATTTAATTAAAAACCCACTCGTGATTATAATCCATACATACATGTATATATTTTATTTTTGGACAAAATAATTAATTATTTATCAGTGTAGATAATTCATTCAAATTATTATTTTTCTTCATCACCATTATAATAATAAAAAAAAATCTAATCAAACTTCTACGATTTCAAATAATATCACATGTCATTCTCTCCTTCAACTTTAAAAATTTTATTTATAATTTTTGTTATATTTTTAGATTTTAACAATTAATACATGGATATCAATTATCTTTATTTTTATTATAACAAACTAGTTTAGAACCCCGTGTATTACACAGGTTAATAAATGTAATTTTATCTATTAAATAACAAAAAATTATATCTTTATGAACCCCGTATATTGTACGGGTCAAATAAATGATTTTATATATCAAATCATAAAAAAAGTTATATATTTAAAAACTATGTGTATTACACAAATTAAATAAATGTAATTTCAAATTAAATAAATGTAATTTTGTATACTAAATATTAATAACGTCGTATCTTTAAAAAACCCGTGTATAATCGGGTTGAATAAATCTACCAAATAATAATAAAAAAAATACATCCTTAAAAACCCCGTAGATTACACATGTTGAATAGATATAAAAAATAGTTATATCTTTAAAAACCATGTGTATTACACAGATTAAATAAATGTAATTTTGTATATTAAACTAGTATTAAGCCCTTGCGTTGCAGCGGTTGTTGTAAAACTGTGTCAAATAGTACAAATCCTATACCACTGTCAGTAACCACCAATACCGGAAAAACTCGTAAAAACAAATTAAATAAAAACGAAAAAAATAACGCCGAGCGAAAAGCAGACGTAAAATCTTTGAATGACGAACGCTCGTTGTAGAGAAATTAAACCGAAACGTAAAACATAGAAAAAATAACTAAATCAATCTAGGACCCGGGCGTTGGTCGAACTTGTTAAACGGAGAAAAATAGACGTGCTGCGACGGGCCAGTCAAACGGGAAAAAATATATGAAAAAAATGTTGAACCCCACACGCACGTTGCTTTGCATTAACTCACAAAATTTAAAACGAAACGAAAAACTTGGGAAAGATGATAAGTATGGTGGACTAAAATTGAAAATAAAAAAGAGTTGGAATTAAATTGCAAAAGATGAAAAATTTGGGTTAAAAGTAAAAAACAAAGGGTTTAAATTGCAAAATTGAAGTTATTTAATAATAGATAAAGATAAGGATAAAAATAAATGATATCTATATATTAATTCTAAATATTAATATTAAAAGAAATTTATTAAATAATTATAAATAAAATTTATGAGGTTGAAGAAAAGAATGTCATGTGGCATTATTTGGAGTCTTTTATTATAAGTTAGATACTAAAAACACTGCATCTTTAAAAAAACCCGTGTATAATCGGGTTTAAAAATCTACCAATTAATAAAAAAAATTTATCCTTAAAAAACCCCGTGTATTATACGTGTTGAATAAATCTAATTTTACATAGCAAATGTGTTGGGATTGAACCCTAACAGAGGAACAGATAATGTAAAGCCAAAACCGGATCTCATCAGTGGACCATCAATAAGCAGCAGTTTATCCTATGCTCTCCCCTTGACAGTGGTTATCTAACAGCTGATGGATCTTAAGTGCTGCTCAACTACAACAACTGAAAAACCAAACTCTGATGATTATCCAACGACTGCTGAAGACAAACACTGATGCTCTATCTACTGTTGTTTCCTAAGTACTGCTGAAGACTCAAGCACTGCTCTCTCAAAGACTGATCACCTTTGAAGAATGCACTGAAGATTCAACATCTGTGCTCAGGCTACAACAGTGGAACGTGAAGCAGTAGTTTTCCTTAGTTTTGCTTTTTACTACTTATCAGATGTTACATGTCAGTAGTTTGTATAAAACAGTGTTTATAGTTTGTTAGGTCGTTAGGTGTCACTATCATGGTGACGTCAGCTGAAGCTCATCAGTAGTTTGGTTTGCCTATAAATATGACAGTATTCTGTACTGTTATACTTGATCGTTTTGAGTGAGTTCTTCTCCTTAATTCAATCCTTTCATCTTGTGCAACTAGCTCTGGTGTATCAGGCTAAGGGGGAGTTTAGATTGTAAGCTTGCATTGTAATCTTTTGCTTTTATGTAAATCTTTTGACTCAATGAAAAGCAATTGTTTATCAATCTATACTTTCCTTTGATTGTGTTTACAAAGTTTGCTACTCATTTCCGCTACACTTATATCATTTCATATGTTCTGATTAATCGTTTTATGCAAACAAACACAATCATGACGGCCCCAGGTCCTAACAATTGGTATCAGAGCTTAGACAGTCAAATTCAATCTAACAATCAATTTAACATAACAGTTCAGCTCAAAAGTTATTGATACTAAAGGATTGGTTGTATTCAGTTGAAAAACAGAGTAACGAGTGAATCATGGTCAAAATGGTTATTCAAAAACTCTGTAAATCAACCAAGATGTCATATGACACACAAATCTCACACAACAAGTGTTATCATGCATATGTCACTCATAGTTTTCAGATCTGTAAAATATCTGATAAACTATGGGATCATTCGATGTTTTCAAAATTGATTTCAATTGTTGTTTTGATATTTGTGATGTTTTCAATAAACACTAAAGTATGGACTTCAGTTCAGCAAAATTTGTGTTCATCTAAAACACTAGAATATTGCTGACATAGAAAAGAGGGAATAAAACTTTAGTCAAAATCTCTCATGTGCTCAAAGGCAAGTTGAGTACCTTCAAAAGGACCAAATCGACTTTGTCTAAAACACATTGAGAAAATAAGGTGTCAAAACTGTCTTAATCATAGGTAATGTGAGATCTGTAATAAAACATGATCGAATATGGTCAGATCTCTCAAAACATTGCTTCAAAGTGATTATGGACAAAGTATGTTCAAAATATAATCTCCTAGTGAGTATTTCTGAACATATGAATAAAAAGGGTAAAAAGGGAAAAGGAAAATGAACAAATCTCAAAGTGTAGCTATCTCAAAAACTTTTGAAATCAAAAGAAAAGAGTATAAGCATAAAACACTCTTGAGGTTCAAGTCAGGTCATCAGTGGTCATTTTGCAACTGTGTGCATTCATCAATATAGGAATTGTTCTGGTAACAATAGCATCTCTAGTGATGGTGCTTAAAGGGAATTTACAATCAATTGACAAGAAAATGACCTCAGACAGTGGTCAAAAGAACTTGAGAATGATATGATCATAAACTTATTTTGTAAAACTGTCAGATCCCTTTGATTATCTTCAAAACATCCTTTATTTTTTTTAAGGTGTTTTCCTCTTAATAAAAACCAAATATATTTTATTCTTTATAAAATATATTTTGTTCTTTTACTCTTTTTAATAGTAAAAGTTCATCTCTGGTAAGGATGTAATTTCCTTATTTTTTTTTGAAATTATTATCCCTAAATCTGATCAAAAGGAAATGACACACATATCAAGGTCATGTTAAGCTAAAGTTTGGTTTTCACAGATCAAAAATTGATTGCAAATTGACTTAGACTACTGAGATACTCATGTTCTAGTTCCAGTAATTAGACACAAAATGAGCAGCTCTAGTAGAAATGTCTTCATCATCTGGGATGCTAAACCATTGTCTAAAATAATAGATATTTGGCAAAACCTTGAACAAATTTCCATGTAGATAACTGCTAGCAATTTAATCTTGATAATTTACATCTAAAATGTATTTTGTTAAGAATAGCATCTCAAATGCTCAACAGATGTTAGATAAGATACTGTGCCTTCACAAAGCAAAATCAAGTTCTACATCTGAACAAGCAGATGCTAACATTGTTTGTCAAAAGTTGAAATACTGCTGCACTATCAGTTGTTGAAACAATTTTATTTTCTACCACTGTTGTTCCTAAAGTGCTGTTGTGCCTCAACATCTGTTCTCTAAAGCCTGTCCACTACTGAGAGTCAACCTCTGCTTATCCAAAACACTGATGTTTAAAATCTTTGTTCCATCCACTGATACATCCACTGTTTCATTTTATTACCGTTGTAACTACTGATACTTGATCCATCAGTAGTTGTCAAAACAACTGTCCTCCATTATTTACCATTCCATCAGATGTTTGACACGTGGTCAGTTTTTAGTCTTCAGATCAAAATAACCGCTGCCACATCAGCAATCACTTTTTCCCTAAATAAAACCCTGATTAAATCCAAAACAGAGGATTACACTGTCGAATTGAATTCCAAACATTCTCTTCACAAAGCAGTTTCCCTCTCATAACTCCAAAAAATCTTCTTCGATCTTCTTCATCAAAAATGACGAAACCAAAATCGAAAACAAAATCAAAACCATCATCTTCCTCCACAACAGCAGATGCCACTCAAATGGCCGCTGAAACACCGGAGATTCGCTACAAAGCTCCACACAACTATGTAGGTATACTCACAAAACCTACCGATAACCACACCTTCGACTCCATCCTTGACATCCTTTCTGCATCAAAGTACAAAACTTTGATAACAGCAGACGCTCCTATTTACCTTGATACCCCGAGGGAGATCTGGAAAAATGCCACCCTTGAAAAACAAGGAGATATCATCGCCGCCATCAACTCCTCGATACAGGGTAAGAAGGTACAAATCTCACCAAAATCCATCTCTGAAACCTTTAAACTCGATGATTTGAAAGGAAAAACCTCATTTACTAAAGACGAGTTGGTAAAGGATTTCATGAACAGGGGCTATGCAGAACAACCAAATAGGGATACCCTACAAAAGGGTTACTTCCCTTCTGCACCCAGATTTTTATTCCACACACTGCTCATGTGTGTTTCTAATAAAACAACGTCTTTTAATGAGATACCAACAAAAATCCAATGCCTGGGGTATGCAATTTTAAACGATAAAAACTATAACTACTCCCAGGAAATATTTGATGATTTGGTAAAGAACGTTGATAATAAAGCATTTCTGCTCTTTCCAAGATTTCTAAGCTACTATTTTGAACAAAAATTTGTTGAGAAAGATGCAGAATTGCCCAAACAAGGTGTCTCATTCAAAATAAACTGTTTAACAATTGAAACATTTTCAAGAATGATGGCACCAATAAAATTAAAAACAAAGGAGGCTGAGCAGGTTTTAGAAACTGCTACTGATCCTCAAGCAAACACTACTGGCCCACTGCTCCAGGTGATCAAAGTAGCACACCCACTGCTTTGAAACCAACACCTGCCACCAAAAAGACCAAAAGAAAAACATCCAGAAAACCCACCAAACCCACACCAAAGGCAACTCTGGAAGATGAGATCCCAGAGTCAATGCCAGTGATAACACAAAAGTCACAAGAAACCACTGCTGCTACTTCCTCACAGCAGTTGGAAGAAAGATCTCAACCCCAACCTAAAACTCCTCCTGCATCCTCACAAAAGGATCAGGTTGTAAGCATAGGGACACCAAATTATGAAGCTCTGTATCCACTCGGATCCATCTTCCACAGTCCTGATCCCAAGGACATGTCTCTTTCAACACCCATACCCTCACCAGTCATATTGCCACAATCAATAATACCCCTGTTGCATGCAGTTGATATGGCACAGACACAAACCAGTTCCTCTCTATCACCTATTACTGAGAGTATACCTCCACAAGTGACTGGGTCTGATGCTCATACCTCTGCTAGCCCAGCAACAGCTGAGGAGGTTACACCCCCTGAGTTACAAGTAACTCTCGGTGGTAGTTCAAGTGGAGCAGCAACTACAACTGATGGATCAACAGATCTTCAGTTGGACAGTTGTTATATTACTAAGACTCCCTTGAAGGCAATTTCTTCCATGGCAACATCAGTAACCACCAGTAAGTTATCTTTAACTGCTGGTAACATCAAAGGTTTATCGGTTGCTGAAGAAAGAAGTCCCCAGTACCAAGAAAAAGGGGCATCAATGGATGATTTTTGGGACTCTGTTCCAAAGTCACCATTGATACAACCATTACTGGTGGGGATTCAGATGATCCTGTTAATTCAGGTGATGATTCAAAGTATAATGAATTGACGGCAAGAGTTGAAAACTTGGAATCTTCAGTTGCCGAGATAAAAGATATGGTGCAGCAGCTGTTAGAAGCTCAAAAAGCCCAATCAACTGTTCCTCCTGCTCAAGCACCTGCTCCACAAGCATTTGCTGCAAATGAGCTTTGGAATATCTTCCAACCCATGCTTGAACAACAGCAACAAATGGCTGATAAAAAGCATGCTCTTCAAGTAAAAATGCTGACCAACATGGTGGAATCAAGGTTCAAAGACACTCAAGCAGATATCAAAGCTATAAAGGCTAGCATCCAAAAGACTGCTCAAAGTGAAAAAGCTCCATCTACCATTTTCTTCATGGATACACCCCTGGCAGATAATGCCAAAAAGGGGGAGAAAATCAGGTTAAGAAAGAAAGGAATTGAAGATGGAATGTACATTGAACCAGAAGATACATCAGCAGTTACAAAAACAACTGATACAAAATCTTCAAATCAAACAGCTGATACTTCAGTAGTTACAAAAACTGCTGACTGTAGCCAAACAATTGCCATCACATCAACACACACACCTCCAACACACACCACTCTACCACAAATCACCACAACCAAAACAGTAGTTACAAAAACTGATGTTTCACCATCATCTGTGTCTACAACACAAAAACCTCCACTACCATCACAAAAAACCAAACCTTCATCACCCCCTACTAAAAGGCAGAAGACAACAGATGTCATAACATCTGTTGTAATGACAACAGGGGTTGAAACACCAGTTGTTTCAACATCTGTTAGTCAACCACTGATCACCTCTCAATCAAACCCCTGCTCAAAAGCAGAAGACAACTGCTGATACATCAGCAGTTGTAATGACAACAGCAGTTGAGACACCAGTTGTTTCAACAGTTGTTAGTCAATCATCCACCACTGCTCTATCCTTTCCTGTATCTCAACCAAAGCTCTTTAGCGGAAAAAGAAAGCCAATCACTGCCGATGAAGGGATACATGATCCGAATGCTGAAAAGTATCCATTGGAGCTTGAAGCCATCAAAAATGAGATGAGGCAGTTTTATACAGAAACAGATCCCTCAAAAAGAAAATTCTCCTCACTCATAGGCTATATAGCTCCAGAAGATATAAATGATTATCTCAAGATAAAGGCTAGGCAAGCTAAAGTTAAAGCTAAGGTTGACAGTGAAAATGAAAGGCTAAGCGAAGAAAAAATTGCTAATAGACTGGAGTTCTACCTTGCAAAGGTTAAGCAGATAGAAGATTTTGCACAAGAGCTAGACAAAGAAAAGGCTGATCAAAAGAAGAAGTTGAGAGAACAACTTCTTGCCTTCATCATGAAAGAAAAGTTCTATCCTGCTGAAGAACAACAGTTTAAAGAATGGCCTTTAGTAGCTTTAAAGCATGAGGCTGAAAGGATCCAAAGAATCAAAAATGATCCTTCACAGAAAAAGAATGCTCCAAACTGGAGTAAATACTAAAAGCTCATTGCTGACCTCACTGCTGAATATAAAGGAAAGAAAAAGGAGCTAGTGGATGCTAAGGTGGACACTGCTGAAGCCATATCAAAATGGTCTAGGCAGCAAACTGATGAAGCCTATGAGAGGCTGAAGAAAAGGAAGAAGAGAGAACACATGGTGAAGCTGGAACAACAAATTGAAAGCCTCAAAACAATCCTAAAATCAGCAGACAACCTTACTCTTGTGACAAACCAAGAAGAAGGTAAACAGCTGTCTGACAAGGAGGTTAAAGAAAAGGAAGCAGAGTATCTCAAAGACACCATCATGAAAATGGGTCTAAAATAAGATAGCTCAGCAAGAATTCAAAACCTTTTTAAGAAGGTATTAAACAGTCCTGCATCCCCAAACACTGCAACAGGCATGATAGAAAAAGAAAAACAAGAGCTTACTGGACAAGAAACTGCAGAAGATATAGCTGCAGCAAACAAAGTCATTGAAGAAGCTTTCAAAAGAATGTCTGAGAGTTTGCATGTGTTTTCAAGGTCATCATCCCTCAACTCATCTGATAATAAATCTCTCCCAAGAAACCCATTGGATTCAAAAATACTAAAGTGGAAGTCTGATCAAAAGACCCACGTATTGACTTTGCTCAGATCCAATGGTGAGGTGAAGCACATATCAAGGAAAGAAGCACTAGGCCTTAGTGTTGAAGATTTGCAGGATCTCCTTGAGCTTTCACTGTGCAGGGATGAAGATGACCAGAGTGCCAAAGAATTTGAAGCTGAATTTAAGGAACAAGCTAAGGCACTCTTGATGAGTAATAAAGGTCCTGAATAAGGAAGGGTTTTGGCATTATCTGTTCCAGGGGGAGATTGTTGGGATTGAACCCTAACAGAGGAACAGATAATGTAAAGCCAAAACCGGATCTCATCAGTGGACCATCAATAAGCAGCAGTTTATCCTATGCTCTCCCCTTGACAGTGGTTATCTAACAGCAGATGGATCTTAAGTGATGCTCAACTACAACAACTGATAAACCAAACTCTGATGATTATCCAACGACTGCTGAAGACAAACACCGATGCTCTATCTACTGCTGTTTCCTAAGTACTGATGAATACTCAAGCACTGCTCTCTCAAAGACTGATCACCTTTGAAGAATGCACTGAAGATTCAACATCTGTGCTCAGGCTACAACAGTGGAACGTGAAGCAGTAGTTTTCCTTAGTTTTGCTTTTTACTACTTATCAGATGTTACATGTCAGTAGTTTGTATAAAACAGTGTTTATAGTTTGTTAGGTCGTTAGATGTCACTATCATGGTGACGTCAGCTGAAGCTCATCAGTAGTTTGGTTTGCCTATAAATATGACAGTATTCTGTACTGTTATACTTGATCGTTTTGAGTGAGTTCTTCTCCTCAATTCAATCCTTTCATCTTGTGCAACCAGCTCTGGTGTATCAGGCTGAGGGGGAGTTTAGATTGTAAGCTTGCATTGTAATCTTTTGCTTTTATGTAAATCTTTTGACTCAATGAAAAGCAATTGTTTATCAATCTATACTTTCCTTTGATTGTGTTTACAAAGTTTGCTACTCATTTCCGCTGCACTTATATCATTTCATATGTTCTGATTAATCGTTTTATGCAAACAAACACAATCATGACGGCCCCAGGTCCTAACAAAATGATAAAAAGTTATATATTAAATAATAAAAAAAGTTATATTTTTAAAAACTCCGCGTTTTACACGAGTTGAATAAATATAATTTTGTATACCAAATAATAAAAAAGTTATAGTTTTAATAAATTAGGATAACATTTAATATTAATTTTTTTATATGTTTAATATAAGATAAGTAAGAAAAAGAGTTATTTGTTTTAAAAATATATTAAATTAACAATTTAGATTTGAGAATAATATTTTATTAAAGTATGATAAATTTAATATTAATTTATTATTTACTTAGTTAATATAAGATAAGTATAGATTTGAGGATACCTTCAATGAATGACACATGTACAAAATTTGGTTTCTTTTATTATAGTAGACTAGCGGTAAGACCCGTGTGCAAACACGGGTCGTTTCTTAGAAAACCATGCATAACACATATTGATAGAACATATACTTATGTGTATAGATATTGTACCAAAACGTGTTATCTATTATAGCTAAAAGACAACTATAGACATGCATCATCAGTTAATATATAAGATACATACGAGTATTTTCATTGTGCTATCCACAAAAAAAAGTAGCGCCCACCCATTGACAATGAAACCTGTTTATAGACATAACTACATATAGAACATGTCTAAGAAGCAAAATTAATACCACCAACGAACCAAATGTACAACCACAAACAGTCATGACATGAAACTAAGAGGACTTTATCTTTTTCACGATATGCACAACTTTTTTAACTTCAGCAATTGAGTAGACTTGTGAAACTCTAACGAAAGTTCATCAGGACTGTTATAACTAACCATTGCTCCTTATAAAATATTATTTAGCTAGGTTATTACCCGAGATTGCTTCCCGGGCTCGGGAAACTTATTATATTAATTACTATTTGTTATTAATACGACCACATTACATTGACGTGTGCGCGTATATACATAGTTTTACAATGAATTTTACACACGGTTCGGTTTTAAATTTATAAAAATGATTTATACTTCAACATTAAAACACACACGAAAGGGCAAGTGTACCCCGTCATATATGTAGTAAAGTATTGGTAAGAACCAAGTGTCGATCCAAGGATGTGGGCGGAGGAATAATACTAAACCTTTGTCATTAAATTACCGGTAGAAAGATAAGTGGGTAATTTGTTTAAACTAAAAATAAGACTAAAACATAAACTTTCACAAACATAATAGACTCCAAATAAGAAAATAAATATATAGCCTTGCTTTATGCACAACCAAAGTATGTGAACTAAGCCGGTTTTGTCACTTAAAACACTTGGTCAATTTTCCATTTTTTCAAGACAATTAGTATCCCTTTCGGGAATCCTAAGATGACAACTCTTTGGAAAGCTAAAACGATAAACACACTTTAACGCCCAATTGGCAAATGTCTATGAAAATCCCCTAAAGAAAAGTTAGTCATCCGTTAGGAGTTTCTAACTTCACTTAATCAAGGAAAGTGACACCGATAAACACAATTTAACCACCAAGACAAGCATAAACTAGATTAAATCACAACTGAGTTCATTTTACAAATCTTGAACATAAATTTACCAAGCAAGCAATTTTGGCCTAAACTACTAACTAAGCTACCAATTTATGTCACATAACAACACCATTTAACCCGTTAAGGTACTTACGTGAGGGAAAGCTTTCTTGATTAACATTAATTACCCCTTATTAAACCACAAACCATTTCTAGTATCATGGTGCAAACATTTTAAACAAGTTAAACTAGTTAAACAAGTTTAAAGTCTACAAATACATGATTAATTAAGCTTCTTTTTGCAAATATCTCAACTAACCACATACTAATCATCCAAGATAATTAACTATAATCAAGAATTCAACATCAATAAACAAGGTTGCAAACTAATCATCAAGGATTAACATAGAAAATGCTTTAATGACAAACATAATTAACATACTAATGGTTGTTGTTAAGCAAGGAATACTAGTGTTTTTGCCCTTAGGCTTACAATAATACATAATCATCAACCAAAATGCTTGAATTACAACAAAATCATGGAAAGATTCAAGAAATCAAGCCATAAACAAGCACTAGATTGAGAATCCGGATGATAACGGAGCTAAACGGCACGATGTGGCTTGATTCCGGGTGAAAGCAAGTGCCTCCGGAGCCTGAATAATCGCCAGAGAAGTTCCCAAAAGTCCAGAGTTACGAACTGATTGTTGCCTTCTGTTTTTTAAAACTTTTTCAGATCGCACGGTCATGCGATTAAAGTGCACGACCGTTCACTTTAAGTTACTGTTCACCATACCGTGTGACATCAGCAAATCTTGACCAGTCTTCGTATTGGCACAGGCGTGCAATGGGTTGCACGAGCGTGCATCTCCGTTGTAAGGTTGGCACGAGCATCTGCACTGGCAGTGCACATCCGGGCAGGGGCAGGTCATCGCAACCGCACAGGAGTTCCTTCTGTCGCATGGTCGTGCGTTCCCGAAGATGCCTTGCACTCCTGATCGCGTTGGCGTGCATTACCGGGCTGAGCCCAGGTGTCGGATCCTGACGGGGGTGCCACCAACCGCACGACCGTGCAACTCGCCTAGATCAGATTTCTTCAGAGAATCTTCGCAGCTCAGCCGTTTCGCCCGAAAAATCCTCGTTTTCATCATCTTCTTGTTTGGCACGCTGTTTTAGGCCTGTAAACAAAAATAAACCCGATTAAGTATCTGATTCTCGGTTTTACGGCCAAAAACGCGTAAAATGGGGGTAAAACGGGGGAATAAAACATATGTAAATTGGTGAATATCAAACCTCCCCACACTTGAACCATGCATGTCCTCAAGCAAGCTAAAATTAAAATGTAATAGAAGATAGTTTCTAACGACAACGAGTATTTACAAATTACTTACTAATACACATACATACGGTTAGCCGGTTTTTCAAAATGCAACATCAAATGATTCAAACCAAATAAGCACATGCAAATATATGTAGAGATAACCATAAAGCCGTGATTTCAATCTGATTGACTTAGCATGCTAATCTTCACACACCTCACAAGGTTCACACACACTCGGTTATATTTGTGAAACATACATAAAATGTGTATGTGTAAACACTCAATGCCTAGTCAAAGAAACGTGTAATATCATAAGATTGTCACAAGATCTTATCTCCACCAACTAACATGCGAAAAAGTGTAAATCAAGAGGTCTTTACGGGTTGTAACGAAAGGCTTGGGTGAAGGGTGTGGAATGGAAATTTTAAAGTGACTAAATGGTTAAAACTCGGTAATCTCGTTTAACAAGCGTAAAACAACTAAACTATATATACTAATGCCTTAAAAGGGCGACTTTTGTGTTATCGAGCTCATCAACGGGATTTCATCATTTTAGCACTTAAAATTGCTCGAATTTTATCGACTTTACCCTATTTTAGGGTGTTTGATTTTCTGATTTTCTGATTTTTTTTATTATTATTATTATTTTATTTTATTATTTTATTTATATATATTCTAATGGCTTTGTACAATGAGCAACTAATTACGAGAAACGCTAGTTAAACGACTTTTAATCGAGTTTTAACACAAAAGGGTTAAAAATAAAAAAGGCTAAATTTTTCTAAGTGGGTTATTTGGTTGGGTAAACAAAAGAAAACACGGGAAAGACTCGACATGGTTAATCCTAATGGGTAGCATAGGGTCTAGGGAAAGATAAAACAAAGAAAAAGGCTAGTATCAAAGGGTTTTCTAGGTGCCTCTATCATTTCTACACAATTTCACACGTTTATGGTCTTGAAAAGCATGCTAGTGACAAGTTCTAAACTACACGAGACATCCGGCTCACTCCTACTCCGAAATGAACAAACATATAACAAATTTAAGGCTCAAATATGCTCACATAACGGAAGGAATGGGTAAAAGTGTGAAAATTATCATGCAAGTCATTCTTTGTTTGTCACGTTTTTTAGTTATCTTTTTCAAAATTTATTTGGCTTGTCAATTTTTTTTCATATCTGAAGCTTTCTAAAACAACAACTAACCGGTTTATTTACTAAAAATATATACAACAGCTTTGATTTGATTTTTTTTAGGACAAACAAAGTTAAAATGTTAAACCCCCTCCCCACACTTGAACTTCGCATTGTCCCCAAAGTTGATTCTGCCGTGTCTTTTCGGTCCAAGATGTGCTTCAAAGATCTGTATGGATGTCATAAATCAAAGCAAAACAAAACAGCAGGCGAGACAATCTAATCGCAACACAAACCATGATCTAAATAAATAAAAAGAGTACTAAATATCCATACATAAACGAAGCAAATAAACCATAATGTCTGAAAAACAAAATACATAACCCCGGGTGTTTACAATAAGAACCAAAATGAACACCCAAAATACACTACTAAAATACTACCATAACCACCAGCTCAGAACTCCTCCACTACTCATCATCGGCACCTCCACATATGCCGGATGTGCCAGCCCCGCCATAGTCACCTGTGTTCCCGAATGGGAACTGTGGGGGCTCGCCAAAGTAGTTGGGGAAGGCATTATGAAGACCCCCAAAGATGTATGAGAACCCGGCATGCACCTCTTGGCGCATGAAATCTTGATTCGCCCGCATCGCATCCTGGTTGGCTCTCAGCTGCTCTTGATTAACTCTCAGCTGCTCTTGATTGATCCGCTGCTGCTCTTGGTTAATCTGCATCTGCTGAAATTGACTATAAAACTCAGGATATGACGGGATGCCGGGAGGCCAATGTTGGGGCTCCTGGTGCGGTGGTGTGTGTGGTGGCTGTTGATGCTCCTCCTCTTCCTCCTCGTGATCGGGCATAACCTCATCCTCATCATCCGCTGGCTCGGGTGGCAACGGGTCCCAGACCTTGTTATCTAATCCTTTTAACCTATCTCCGTTGTCGGTTTCCGTGATTATCCCCATATCCTTCAATGAAGGGATATCCACATACGTACCTTCAGTAACCAAAGTTAGACCCTCAACCACTTCGTCAGTCATTATTCCCATAGCGTAGGCAAGCTGCATGACATATTGACCCCCCATGGATTTGGCTGCTAGAGGTCCTGCCTGAACTGTGCACGAAATAATCTGCCATACGTGCGGCGAGGTTAATGTGAACCCCCTCCGCGACGCATATAGAAATATAACATCAGGAGTGGGACAGTTTCCCAAACTGTCCATGCGCCCAGCAATGGTGTGGCTGAAAATATGGTGCATAACCCTAAGCAAAGGGTCTCGCAGTCGCGATGCTTTGGCCACTCGAGGATCATATATTGGGCCAACAGCAACTCGTGCCCAAAAGTCAGCCCGCTTCTCCTCGCTAGGGAAGGTGTATAGCTCGGTGAAGAACTCGGAATTCATTTCGTCATCAGTGTAAATTCCGACTCTTCTACCTAACCTCCCGACTGTCCAGTTAAGCCAATTACCGCCCAATCTGAAATTAATCCGCTTCTTATGTCTGAAATATGGGCTCCGACTCGTTTTTGGCTTCTCGTAAGAGTATGTAGCGAAGAATTCCAAAGTGAGCTCCAGGTAAATGGGCCAGTCAATGTTGACCAGTCGAGCAAATGGAAGCGACAACATGTTGGCTAGCCGGTCTCTTTGGTTAAGCTCCGTCATTACATCCCAATCCAGCCTTCTTGGGATACCAATTTGGTCCTGCCTCTGCCATAATTCATTGAGTTTTGTAAGGCAAGGATGGTATCGCTGGTTGTTTTGGTCAAAGTGGAGGAAGGGGTGATTCATCTGCACGAGGAAATGTTGTTAGACAAAGAGGAGCAGAAAAAATTTCATCCGAAACAACCTAATACACCATTATGAAGTTACTGTCCAACTGATCTGGGCAAATCGCACGGGCGTGCGACCAGACGCACGGTCTTGCGTCACCGAGATCAAGGGTGGTGGCCGGAATCTGTCGGCAATGCACGGACCATGCCAATATGGAACGACCGTGCGACTCCGATATGACAGCAAATATCGTGAATAAACCGCAATTGCACGGACCGTGCCATGACCGTTTGACTCGATTTCCTGCAGATTTTCAAACCCCAAAACAGAACTGCAAAATTTTTCCGAAAATCAACAAATTTCTGGTGAATGGGGTTAGGAAATCGACCGGTTGTTCACGAATTGCATTATTCTTGCAAGGGTTAGGGTTTCGTTTGTATTTATGAAGAGAACCCTAAAATCCTTGAAGAAATCTGAATTACCTAGCCCTAGAACAAGATTAAAACTGAAAATCAAGGAGAAATACATACCGTGTTCGAAGGATCTGAGAAACCTTGCAAAAATGGTGGGATTTTGAAGGAGAAACCGGTCAGGAACGAGAGTGCGACTAGGGTTCGCGAGTTGTGAGAATGGGGTGCAGATAAGGCCTTTATATAGTGGCTAGACAAAACTGCCCCTAGCCAACCGCACGGTCGTTCTACTAGACGCACGGTCGTGCATCTCCGACAAGATCTGATCCTGGCACCTTGTTCTCGGAATGCACGGTGGGTGCGACTCGGGGTGCTGGCCCGAAACCACACGGTCATGCGACAGGTGGCACGGTCGTGCCATATCTGCAGAACAGCCTGTTTGCTGCAGAAACCAGTTTCAGCTGCTGTTCCGACCCGTTTCCTCCATTTTTGCAATATACTAACTGATCAAACAATATTCTAACTAAGATCCCTCGTCCGGCATGATCAAAAACTGTTCACGACTACGAAAGGCTACCAAACACACCAGAAACACGAAAAAACGGCAAAAACAAATAGTTGGACAATTTTACCCCTAAAGCGCATGAGATGCTCTTGCTACATTTTTTATCTTCGAGTCAGTAGCGTAGACTCTCCTCCCCACACTTATGATGTATGCTGGGTGTGGAGCTCGATAACCTCCACCGCCGACTCAATCGGCCCAGCCACGTAGGGCTTTAAGCGATGCCCATTCACCTTGAAAATTACGCCGTCCGCGTTTTCAATCGCGACGGTCCCATACGGAAATACCTCCTTTACCGTATACGGACCTGTCTAACGCGAATGCAACTTCCTGGGAAATAGACGTAGCCTCGAGTTGTTGAGTAGGACAAGATCTCCCGCTTGGAATTGTTTATGGTCCTTCAAGCGTTTGTCATGCAATCTCTTGGTGCGCTCTTTGTATAACACAAAGTTTTCATAGGCATATTGTCGTAGCTCCTCTAATTCGTGAATCTGAAGGAACCGGGCTTCACCTCCGGTTTTTAGATCTAGATTTGCAGTTTTGAGAGCCCACATCGCCTTGTGCTCCAACTCCACGGGTAAATGGCATGCTTTTCAGTAAACAAGCCTAAAGGGAGTAGTCCCAATAGGCGTCTTGTACCCAAAGTGCTTCATCCAGTTTTTCCGACCAATCCTTACGGTTTGCACCCACCGACCGCTCAAGGATTCTTTTCAACCCCGGGTTTGTCACCTCCACTTGCCCACTTGTTTGTGGATGATAAGGTGTGGATAATCTGTGATGCACACCATAACGGGACAGAGCTATCTCTAGCTGAGTGTTGCAAAAGTGTGTCCCTCTATCACTGATCAGTGCCTTTGGTGCCCCAAACCGGGCAAACAAACTCTTCAGAAACCTCACGACTACCCTGGCATCATTGGTGGGCAAATCCTGTGCCTCGGCCCACTTCGATACATAATCAACAGCAACCAGGATATATTTGTTTCCTCGCGAGGGGGGAATGGTCCCATGAAGTCTATCCCCCAGATATCAAAGACTTCACAAACTTGGATCCAATTTTGAGGCATTTCGTCGGGTGCCGATATATTTGCTGCCCTCTGGCAAGCATCGCATGCACGGGCCCACTTCTGCGCATCACGAAATATTATCGGCCAATAAAACCCTGAATCAAGCACCTTCTTAGCGGCGAAATTAGCTCCGTGGTGACCTCCGATATGTCCCTCGTGACAGTGGTGCAGAATGTCAGTTGCCTCCTTTCCCGACACACATCTCCTAATCACCTGATCAGCACCAACTCTAAACAAGAAAAGGTCGTCCCAAATATAGTGCTTGACGTCCGCAAAGAATTTTCTATTTTGTTGGTGAGTCAATCCCTTAATCAGAATCCCGCAAGCAAGATAGTTCGCAAAGTCGGCAAAGTCGGCGAACCACGTGTGCGCGTATATACATATTTTTACAATGATTTTTACACACAGTTCGGTTTTAAATTTATAAAAATGATTTATACTTCAACATTAAAACACACACGAAAGGGCAAGTGTACCCTGTCATATATGTAGTAAAGTATCGGTAAGAACCAAGTGTCGATCCAAGGATATGGGCGAAGGAATAATACTAAACCTTTGTCATTAAATTACTGGTAGAAACATAAGTGGGTAATTTGTTTAAACTAAAAATAAGACTAAAACATAAACTTTCACAAACATAATAGACTCCAAATAAGAAAATAAATATATAGCCTTGCTTTATGCACAACCAAAGTATGTGAACTAAGTCGGTTTTGTCACTTAAAACACTTGGTCAATTTTCCATTTTTTCAAGACAATTAGTATTCCTTTCGGGAATCCTAACATGACAACTCTTTGGAAAGCTAAAACGATAAACACACTTTAACGCCCAATTGCCAAATGTCTATGAAAATCCCCTAAAGAAAAGTTAGTCATCCGTTAGGAGTTTTCTAACTTCACTTAATCAAGGAAAGTGACACCGATAAACACAATGTAACTACCGAGACAAGCATAACCTAGATTAAATCACAACCGAGTTCATTTTACAAATCTTGAACATAAATTTACCAAGCAAGAAATTTTGGCCTAAACTACTAACTAAGCTACCAATTTATGTCAAGAATTCATAACAACACCATTTAACCCGTTAAGGTCCTTACGTGAGGGAAAGCTTTCTTGATTAATGTTAATTACCCCTTATTAAACCACTAACCATTTCTAGTATCATGGTGCAAACATTTTAAACAAGTTTAAAGTCTACTAATACATGATTAATTAAGCATCTTTTTCCAAATATCTCAACTAACCACATACTAATCATCCAAGATAATTAACTATAATCAAGAATTCAACATCAATAAACAAGGTTGCAAACTAATCATCAAGGATTAACATAGAAAATGCTTCAAGTGTCATTACAAACATAATTAACATACTAATGGTTGTTGTTAAGCAAGGAATACTAGTGTTTTTGCCCTTAGGCTTACAATAATACATAATCATCAACCAAAATGCTTGAATTACAACAAAATCATGGAAAGATTCAAGAAATCAAACCATAACCAAGCACTAGATTGAGAATCTGGATGATAACGGAGCTAAACGGCACGATGTGGCTTAATTCCGGGTGAAAGCAAGTGCCTTCGAAGCCTGAATAATCGCCAGAGAAGCTCCCAAAAGTCCAGAGTTACGAACTGATTGCTGCCTTCTGTTTTTTATAACTTTTTCAGATCGCACGGTCATGCGATTAAAGTGCACGACTGTTCACTTTAAGTTACTGTTCACCATACCGTGTGACATCAGTAAATCTTGACCGATCTTCGTATTGGCACGGGCGTGCCATAGGTTGCACGAGTGTGCATCTCTGTTGTAAGGTTGCCACGAGCATCTGCATTGGCAGTGCACATCCGGGCTGGGGCTGGTCATCGCAACCACACGGGAGTTCCTTCTGTCGCATGGTCGTGCGTTCCCGAAGATGCCTTGCACTCCTGATCGCACTGGCGTGCATTGCCGAGCTGAGCCCATGTGTTGGATCCGCACGGGGGTGCCACCAACCGCACGACCGTGCAACTCACCCAGATCAGATATCTTCACAGAATCTTCGCAGCTCAGCCGTTTCGCCCGAAAAATCCTCGTTTTCATCATCTTCTTGTTTGGCACGCTATTTTAGGCCTGTAAAAAAACCGATTAAGTATCTGATTCTTGGTTTTACGGCCGAAAACGCGTAAAATGGGGGTAAAATGAGGGAATAAAACATATGTAATTTGGTGAATATCATACATCAAGCATCTCATTCGATTCAACAACAATGTCTTCAAATCACCGGATTAGATCATGAACCCATATTAGAGGTCAAACAAAAGCGCAACAGGACCACATGAATAACATCATTTCCACTTTTACTTCAATGCACTTAAATGATAGGGTGATTTGGGATTTTGTAAAAATGTTTGTTTTTGTACTACTTTACAAAATTACATAGAATTCAACAAAACGAAAAAACGAATTAAACAGATGTTGAGTTATTCAAAGTTCTGTTGAATAAATGAGATGTTGACCAAAATTCAAACAGATGTTGACCAAAAGTCAATCAGATGTTGACCAATAGTTAAACAGATGTTGACCTTAAACAGATGTTTGCGGTTTAAGGCCAAACATCTGTTTATGGCCAAACATTTGTTTAAGGTAAAACATCTGTTTAAGTCTAAATATCTGATATAGAAGGCCAAACACCTATTTAAGGCAAAACATCTGTTTAAGGTGAAACATCTATTTATGGCCAAACATCTGTTTAAGGTCAAACAACTGTTTAAGTCCAAACCTCTGATATAAAAGACCAAACATCTGTTTGAGGCCAAACATCTGTTTAAGCCTGAACAGATGTTTAACTTAATCAGATCTACTGTCTTCTCACACTGTTTTCCTCTTCAAAACACTGTTGAACCTAACATGGGTTTCTATTAACTATTGACCAAAAGGCAAACAGATGTTGAAACCACTGTTTGTTATTGTACTTCTTACAAAATTACATAAAATTCAAGAAAAAGAAATAATGACTTAAAGAACTATAATTTAACACATAATCTAATCGGGCAAAGCAATCTATTATCTGACAATTCCCAGGTTTTTACAACATGAAACACAACATCATCATGCCAAATACAGTCATATATATCCATCCATTATTCTGAATTCATAAACCCATAAATGCAGAAGAATGTCACGTTTGCGATTAATAAACCAAGTTTCTACTAATTGCAGTTACTATTAGTAAAAAGAAGCATAATATCATCTATATATAAAACACAAAGTGCTAATAACAGTGTTTTATCATGTTAGCTATACATAGCAACAAAACATCAAGTTAATAATTTAAAAAAAAACATACAACATCACCATCAAAAAATTCATAGTTATAATATCTGATATCAGAAAATACTTAAATGTCGTTGTTAAACTGAGGTAACTTGATTTAATATGATCTTCTGTTGCGAAGACACGTATGTGAAGTGCAACATATCACTAAACCTCAAGTTATTCTCAGTCATAAACTTTCGCCAACCGTCCAACGCATAACGTGGCTTCAATTCATTTAACTCCGACTTAACATCATAAACCTCCACAACTCCAACCATGTTTTGAACTTTCAAAGGATGAAGATCAACAGAAAGACCTATTCGTCTGGCAACTTCAACAGGAAGACGCTACATGTATTGTGTAGAAAAAAATAATAGTCAGACAAATAAACATAAATCATTAGTTTGTTATAAAAAAATGGTATACCAGCCTATAGTCTCCTTTGTGATCAAAATGAAAGAATTCAGGGTCGAGAAGATGTCCAGAATGTTTTTTTGCAGTCTTTGTAATCTTATTTCTACGGTTAAGCTTTTTCTGAACGTTGACGGCTCTCTTCCCCTTGATGAAAAAGTAAACATATACATGTAAATTAAAGGAATGTTGAATATATGCACAAAAAAAAAAAACAGTTTATATAAGATATGCTAATTAAGTGACGAGTATAGATACCTTAACTTTGTGAGCAGATGAAGAACATCCAATATGATCACTTGTGTCGACAGGTAAGGCAGCATTTCCCTTAGTCATATTCTTGACCGCCTCCTTTCTCTCAGAAGTAACTTTACCTTTCTTCTTAACCTGTTGTCATAGAGTAACTTTAATAACCATAGTAATATAACAATCTTGAAGATGGTAAACTTACATCTTGTGTTTTATTCAATCGTGAAGACATGCGTCTCTTCGACGTGCATTCGGCATTGGTTGGTAACTTCTTCTAAATAATACATTATTGGATAAATGTAACATCAGTAAACAACATTATAAATAGTTGTAAAAACATTAAATTCTTATATATTTTAAATTAAAAATAAATAATTTTAATAATTTAGTAAGTACCTGAGTAACAGTTCTTCCTTCACCTACAGACACAACTTCCTCATCCTCATAGATGTCCTGGTCAACATTAATGAAATAATTCATATAATCCTAAAATAATTAAAACTTTTACTGCTAAGTACCTTGAATACATTATCAACATAATCAGCCTTCGATATCTCAAGTACGTTATCATTGTCAGATTCAGGTTTCTTCGAAAAGCAAATCTCAGTCTCATCTCTATAAACGACTACCTCAAAAAAACATCATCAATTCTGCTAAACACAAGCAAATCTTCCTCCAGTATCCCAACATCGCTGCACATTTCCGGCCATCCTCTAGCAAATACGAAGTGGGTATCAACCTTAGACGCCTCAACATTCCAATAGGAATCCTTATAACAGATTTGAAATTTGCCACTTGGTGGGCTGTTTACGTAAAATTGTTTAATGAAGCAGTCTTCGATTACCTGCATAAAATTAAAAATAATGAATATTATACGTGAAGTATGTAACTTATGAGAATAAGTGTTGACACGTTTAAGATGCAAAAGGATTCAAGTTAAGATCAATAGTCATACCGTAAAACGAAATCTTGCATAACGATTAAACGTGAAATAAGATTCACCACACATGCCATCAACAAAACATGAAAGTTCAAGCCCAAAATCACCTAACGATCTGAAAACCAATAAAGTATCCCTCGGCAAATTGAGATCTTTAACAACACTGTCCCAACCGTCAGTTATTATTGGCGTCGAATTTTCTGTTCTGACCCTCACAACCCATTTTTTACCAGACTCATGATAGATTCGCAACTTATTTTTTTGCCAACAATCTCCCCACTTTTGATTAGCAAAGGCTATAGGTACATCATGTATATAATTTTTAAGTAGTGTAAGAAAATATAAACCATAACAACTGTTAAATATATATCTCAATAAAAATAAATTATGTATATAAAAACATGTCATGCCAGTTTCAAAGATTCTGGGTTATCAAGAAACTTGACAAATGTAGTATACATGATAAAACCTGAATCAGTAAAGATTTTAAGAGATTTAAATTAAAAAGCTGGCTTCGAAGATGAAAATTAACTTTTTGTATTAACAGAGTATCTACTGAAATTAATCATAGAAACAGAGTATGAGTTAAAAGTTTTCTGCAAATAATAACTATTTTAATATGTTCTCAACAAATGATTCAAACACCTAACTAAACCCTTCTTGAATGTATAGTAATAAACGTTTAAAATCGTATTTGTAGCAAGATAGGATTTGAATTAAAATCAGTTAAACAATATAAAGTTCATTACAATATGAATGTACATACCAGTTGCTGAAGAAAAAACAATAAAACCTCCAGTGATTGAAGTGTAGAAGACGGAGAATAAGAAAGTTGAAACCCTAGAAAATGACTGGGAAGAAGAGATTTTTGAAAGAAGAGATGATAGATGTTTGATGTGTAATGATGCTAATGAAATAATGACGGTTGTGTTTTCGTTTTCCCATATTTTCAACAGATGAAAAATATTTACACATACACCCCTTATTGAATTTGTTATTTACATTTACATTGAAAACCATGCATAACACATATTGATAGAACAAATAGATACATGTATAGATATTGTATGAAAATGTGTTATCTATTATAGCTAAAAGACAACTATAAGTAAATATAAAAGATAATTAACAAACTTAATAAAAGATGTCTAAAAGATGTCTAACAAAATGTGTTTGGAAACCTCTGTTGGTCGTTGGGAACAGTGTGAGTCAAACAGTCGTTAGATAAACAGAAGTTATGAGAACAGATGATAACTTTCAGCAGTTGTTTTATTTTTAGCTAACATATGTCCACGTCAGAACCTCTGTTGTCATAATGGATGACAGTCAGCAGTATAGTAAATCAACAGTCATTAGGATAAATAGAAATTATGACAATAGACGGTACCTTTTAGCAGTGGATGTATTTTTAGGCAAGCATAAGTTTCAAAAACAGTTGTTTTCAATCGGTGTAACACAACAGTCGTAAGTCTAACATCTGCTATTAGCCTAACCACTGTTAGTATCAAATCCTCTGTTAAACATTTTAAGATTGAATATCATTTGTTGTTCGTTAACATCTGTTGACCCATAGCAGAACTTTGCATCTTCAGACATTTATTCATCAGCAGATTCTCTCTTTTGTCAGACTTTAGCTACAACAAACCTTTTATAACAGCAAAATATACCGTAAATTCTTCCAAAAAACTGTTATTGCCATACAAAATTATATAATAATACTTATAGCAGACCTTATATAATAATACTTATTCATCATTAGCCCAACCACTGTTAGTATCAAATCCTCTGTTAAGCACTTTAAGATTGAATATCATCTGTTGTTCGTTAACATCTGTTGACCCATAGCAGACCTTTGCATCTTCAGACATTTATTCATCAGCAGATGCTCTCTTTTGTCAGACTTTAGCTACACATCACCTTTTACAACACCAAAATATACGGTAAATTCTTCCAAAAAACTGTTATTGATAAACAAAATTATATAATAATACTAAGGAATGACTGAAATAATTAAAATGAAGATGCAGCAACAAAGATTAATACTATTAAAATTTATTCACTTAGTCAACAGTGGTAAATCAAACAGTCGTTAGCATACACAGTTGTTTCATCATCAGCAGATGTTCTATTTTACCAAACTTTAACTACAACAGACCTTTTACAACTCCAAATATTGACTCTCTGTAATTTGCAGGAGCACAGATTCTTCAAAAAACTAATATCAATGATCAAATTCTGAACATTTGTTTTATCTTTGCACTCATCTGTTCGCCATCAAACCAACCCTTGATACTATTAAAGCTCTGTTGACTTACCAAACAGATGTTCAGACACAATTCAACATCAACATAATCTAAATCTTACTCAAACACTAAATAAATAAAACTAAAACACTACATAGATTCATAAAATTAAAATTTATGCATTTATTCATGACATTAAAACTAAAAGTCCAATAATTACATCACATGCTGAACAACATTAAAGTTCAAATCTAACAATAACAGCAAGAATTAAGAAACTTTAGCTTTAACTCCATCGATTGCTGAACCTCTCGATGTATGTCCTTCAGCATCGCCATGAACTGCACGTCTCTATCACCGCACTCTATATTACTGACAACACAAAGCTCACGAACGGAAGTTGAAGGCATCCGCATAAGATCTCTGGAAACCTGCTATCTAGTGAACAGGCCAACTTGCAATCCATCAAAACATCTCTTCAGCTCTTGAAGAGTAGCCCTATCTTCATACACCTGTTCCTTGATTTGCCTGACAAAACGCTGCTTTAAATCATCTGATTTTGCATTTGTGAATGACGCCATTTGAATAAAGTATATTACTCGACTTTCCTGAAAGTATGATATCTTCGTAGGAAAACGTGATGAAAAACAGGTGAAGATCCTATGAGTTTATATACTGAAATATCTAACAGTGAAAACGTGTAGATTTAATATAAACATATTAATGTATAAATCAAAACAGCAGTCTTTTAATGCAAAAACCTTTTCAAACCCCCACTTTTATGGGAAAACCGTAAAATTAAATACCAAGAAACCCAAGGGACAAATCGAAGTTCAAAGAACAAAAGCAGATTATCACAATTACAATTAACCTCTTCATTTACCATGTAGATGCGTTTTTAAACTCTATAAAATACCGATGATTACTTTTGATTCAAAACATCAACAAATTGTCCTACAAATCACTTTCTATCAAAAATTGTTCCAAATCAGAAAAACCAACAAAAAATCTACATGGCAAACTTCAGCTTCTACCACTGGTCAGACACCAGCGATGTTAAAACACAATTCTCGATGTGGTCACTCAAAGAACAAAGAACAAACGAAGAACTAAACAAGAAAGTCGACATAATCAATGACACTAATTACAACAAAACCTGGAACAGCATGGCATTGCTCGATGAAGTTCTCCACTTCCAGAAGAATGTAGACGAGTTTCTGACATAACTTCTAAAACAGGATCAGAAAATCTGCAACATGCTAACTGACCTAAAATTCAAAAGAGAGCATGAAATCACATGGAGAAAGGCCATAGTCTACGAAATCCTAGCAAGTGTTAACTCTAGCTTATAATACTTTATAAATATTTCATTAAATTTCTATTTTTCTATGTAGTAGTTCATTTTAATAATATCAACATGCATCTTAACATATTCTAAAATGTTAGTGTCAATAAAAACTCTCAACATCATCAACAGTTAATCAAAATAAAAAACAAACCAAAAATGCAAAGGTCTCCTCTCAACTGTTGTAGCACATCTGACTTTCGATTCAACGAAAATCGAACAATGCAACTCTCCCATCAAAGAAGGTAGCACATGCAACTTTTCACGATGTTGCAACAATTATACTGCAACATCGATATTGAAAGGTTGATGTGTGATAGGAAGCTTCATTGAAACGACGATGTTGGAACAATGATACTGGAACGATAACATGTAAACAAAATCATCAAACATTCAAACAAAGAAGTGTAATCGAAGATTAGCGGCTGAATCACGAGAAAGATGCATTTGAGAGAGAGACGCTCGCAGACATGAGCGAGAGAGATTTGAATGTGGAGCCAGATAATTATGTCTTATTTATAGGATTAGAATATATGGTTTGAATTTTGAATTTTGAATTTTGAATATGAAGCCAGAATTTTGAATTGGGAACAGATGTTTGATTATAAAATGTTGAGGGCAGATGTTTAGACAAAATTTTAAATGATATTTTATATTAGGCCTTATGATGTTTATTGTGCTATTTTGTCGAGATTGGGCATTAGTTTTCCAGATTGAGACATTTTTAGTGGTGATATGAGATCAAAAAGAACTTCTTATACGTAGGTTTGAATTTTGAATGTGAGCAGAGGTTTTTTGAATTTTCAATGAACATCAGTGCTTTAAATTATGAATGAGGGAAAAGGTTTGCCCATTTGTATGTGGGCAGACCTTTGAAAAGGTGGATGTGTGCCACCTTTGAATTTTATAGTCTTTTAATATTAAGGTTTATGATGTAAAAATGACATAAGAAAAGCCTTGTTGGACAGCCTCTCCAGCTGACACATCAGCTTTTCTTATGTCATTGAAGTTTCTTCTTTTATAAAAAATATAGATAGATTATTTCAAATAATGTCATCTATTAGGAATGTCTCTTCTCCTAATATTAATATTATATATAAATCTCTTCTTCAAGTTTTAATATTATATTATTTTTATACAATATAAACCCGTTTGAAGTTGAAAATCTTTGAAATAACATTAAAAACGAAATTAAAATATCATCATATTAATAAATAAATCATATCTATACTATATAATAAAAGAAACCAACTTTGGGACACTTGTCATTATTCTAAACCATCCTTAATTGTAGATAATTATTATTTAATTTAAATTATTAAATATCAATTAAATTAATATAAATCTTATCAACCCTAAATTATTCGCATAAACTTAACTTTAAATCTTAAAATCTTATCTGTCACACCCCAATCACAAGAGATGTGCCCAAAGATGGTGACTCGTGCCACGTCATGAATGCTTATACATAAATTTGTTAGTTCACTACCTAAAATAGCAAAATGTATAAAGTTGAATACGTTATACGTAATTTGCTTTCGGAAGAAAAAATATAGTGATATTCATACAATCATATTGTACTACAAGATACAAATTTATAATTGAAGATGAACCCGTGTAATACACAAGGTTTTTAAAGATATAACATTTTTTTTATTATTTGCTATATAAAATTAGATTTATTGAACCCATATAATACACGAAATTTTTTTTAAAACATAACCTTTTTTACTATTTAATATATAATTACATTTCTTGAACCTGTGAATACACAAGGTTTTTTTAAAATATAACTTTTTTATTGTTTGGTATATAAATTTACATTTATTCAACCCGCACAACAAACGAGGTTCTTAAAGTTATAATTTTAAAGATTTTTTTTAACAATAGATAAATCCGTGTAATACACAGAGTTTTTAAAGATATAACATTTTTTATTATTTGCTATATAAAGTTAGATTTATTCAACCCGTACAATACACAGAGTTTTTTAAAATATATATTTTTTTTATTATTTTATATATAAAATTATATTTCTTTCACCCGTGAATACACAAGTTTTTTTTTAAATATAACATTTTTATTCTATGGTATATAAAATTACACTTATTCAACCCGCACAATAAACGAGGTTCTTAAAGATATAATTTTTTTATTATTTAATATATAAAATTATATTACTCAACACGTTTTATTTAGTATATAGAATTACATTTATTCAACCCGTGTAATACACGGGATTCTAACCTAGTAATAGCATAAACGATAACAATTTGGTGCCCGAAATACAATATTTGAATGATGATGTCTTTAAATAGATATTAGTTCCATTATATTAAACTAGACAAACTAACTGATTGATTTAAATTACAAGTTTTGTCTTTTATTTTTATACCACTTTTCAGGCGGTGCCCTTTTTAACGAATGTTGACAGGCGGTGTCCTTTACTAGATATTTTATTGCAAGTTTAGTCCTTTACACCCAACCTAGTTAAAAAAAACCCGTTAATTGTTGGGTGTAAAGAACTAAATTTGCAACAAAATACCTAGGTAAAGGACTAAACTTGCAACAAAATACCTAGTAAAGGACACCGCCTGTCAACAATTAACAGGGTTTTAACTGGGTTGGGTGTAAAGGACTAAACTTGCAACAAAATACCTAGTAAAGGACATCGCCTGTCAACATTCGTTAAAAAGGACACCGCCTGAAAAGTGGTATAAAGATAAAGGACAAAACTTGTAATTTTTCCTTGTTTTTTAACGGCAAATTTGGATCACTAACAGACCACTGGAGTATCATCATGTCACCAGCAAAACCACCTGATCATATCAATCTCCACCAGGCAATAATGCCTATACACCAATTTATGAGTAAACCCAATAAATATGGGAAACACCCTCTTATCGGAATCGAACCCAAGATCTAATAGTCACTAAGACCATGTGTAGTCATAAAGCCCCTTGGGGTCGTTATGCGACAAGTGACGAAATGCGTAAGAGGAGGGCTTTATATCACAAGAGGATGTAGTCATAAAGCCCCTTAGTCATCATTACTTAATTATTAATTTTCTATTTTTTTCATTTAATCTCCAATTTATTTAAAAAACAACTTTTATTAAATTTAAAAAAAAACATTACAATATTTAATAAAAACATTACTATAAAAATACATTTAATTTTCATCTTTATCGTCGTTCTCTCCTTCTTCATCGTCGTTCTCTCCTTCTTCCTCTTCGTTTTCTCCATCATCCAAACCTCCGTCTGCAAAGTTCCCAGCTTCGAATTCTTCTACTTCTTCTTCTTCGTAGTCTTGTTCGAAGTCGCCATAGTGTCGAATTGGGCGATCGACCAAGCATGCTCGACCAAATCCGCCTTTAACGCGTTATGTATTTCCTTGGATCACAATAGTTGAGCATTTAAGATTCTCTCTTCCATTGTTGCTTGCGTTCCTTCAATGACATCTTCTGAAAAATGGTTTTGGCATATTGCTTTTCCATCGTCTTCTATAATCATATTATGCATTATGATGCAGTCATACATGACCATTCGAATTTTTTCCTTTAACGCCGCTATGCTCTTCGTGAGGATTCAGAATTACCAGCCTATAGCGCCGGTCGTAGTGATGTAGTGCAGCGCTATAGGGCACTATGCGAGGTTTGGCCATGATATTTTGCCCCACTGCGGGTGGCCTAAGCTTTATCCTATCCTCAAGATGCCACTAGGCTATACCTAAAGTCCTAGACCCATGATTCTAATTCAAACCAAACATATTTTCCACTTTTCAATCTATGTGATACATGGGCTATTATGGTATTTCAGTGTTGTTGATTCGTATATACCGGTTTTTGTGATAAATTCAAGTTAGTTATATGAACTATTATATAATAATACCTCAGTCATATGAGGTCTTTTTTTCACATAGGTTATAATTATATCATTTCTATTTTACAACCATGTGTAATACAAACATGGGTATATAACCTAGTATATAAATATAATGTCTAACATGATTTCAAATAAATTTATTTAATTTAGTCCTGTGACACCCCGTTAAAACACGCTAGCTTGGCAGTGGCTGCTTCAACTTTCGGGACGAAAGTTCTTAAAACTTGGGGATAATGTGACACTCGAGGTTTTTCCGAACGATCACCTTGTAATATTTTGTGTATATAAATATTATTAAATGGAAACGTGACCTTTATTTGCTTAATGTGTGTTGAATATATGTATTATATATATATATATGAGAGCCGAAACCACGACCCGAGACCATGACTCGCAACCGGGCGGTTGCGAGTGGGCCACTCGGTCTCGAGTGGGCCGTTGAGCCGAAACCGGTTTGGGCCGAAACCCCAAGCCCAACCCGAAACCCCCTTAGTCTTGCTGACACTTGGTATATAATCCCCACTTCCCTTCATTTCCTCCATTTTGCACAACACACCAACACATACACTCCTTATTTTCTCTCAACTAAGAAAACCCTCAAACAACAAACCATCCTCTCCTTCTCTTCTCGGTTCAAGCTTGGATCCCGGACAAGAAACTCGGACAAGTTCATCACCACTCATTCGAACACTTCATCTCTTCGGCTTCTTCCTTTATTTCGGCTCATTCTTCTCCTTCTCAACCGGTTAGTCATCATTATGTGCATAGGACTTATGTTGTGTATATGAAGTAGAAAATGCTTGGTTAGAAACATTACGTATGATTCTAGGGTGATTTGTGAAGTAAACTATATGTGAAAACCATTTATGTGTGAATACTTGTGGCATGTTTAAAATGACTAGAAAATGGTGGTCTAAGAATGGGTATGGCTAACCAAACTATGCTTCTTTGTTTCTTGCAAGAATGATGATGTTTAACATAAGATTTTCGGCTATATAATGCATGTTTTATTTGTTCTTGCATAATAATCTTGCTAGAAATACGTGATTTTTGGTTCATGAATGTATGATTTGTTAAAGAGAAAACCCTAGAAAATTATGAACATAAGATGAACTTGTTTGAATATTGTTTGAAGGTTTTAAAAATGGCAAAGTTTGATCTATATGGTTTAATGGTCAAATGAGGAAAAGTGTTTGTAGAAATCTTATTGGTAGTTTCCTAATCTGGGTCTGAGTTTATGTGTACAAATTGGACTGTCTTTTCTGCATCATCACGTGTGTATGAAAGTGACAGATTACGACTCGCAACCACAGCATTCCGACTCGAAACCACACCGTTGCGACTCGCAACCAAAGCATGACAAGTCGAAACCACGTGATTACGACTCGAGACCACGACGGTTGCGACTCGCAACCAACATGTGACAACTCGAGACCACGGTTGCGACTCGCAACCATATCGTGACAAGCCGCAACCACCTGGTTGCGACTCGAGACCAGCTGGTTGCGACTGGGCTGTCCACTTTGGTTATTGGGCCATTATGTGTTGGGCTATCTGTTGACTGGGTTATGTGTTACTGTTGACTGCTTAATTGTTTAGGCCGGCCCAATAACCCCATGACTGTTTACCTGTATGTATGTTTCGTGCCAGTATGTGTTTTACGTGAATGTTTGTATACCGAACCTGACCTATACCGGTAACCATGTTAGGACGTGGTGACCAACGTGATTGACAAGTAACCTAAACCTACCGAGCAACCCAAGGTGAGTTCACAACTTAAAAGCATGCGTCCCGGTGGTTTGGGACACGAGACTAACAACCCTATCCCTTGGTAAAAGGGGATACCATTTACATATCTTCCCTAGTTATTGGGAACGAAACTTACTTTTCCTTCCCAGGTATTGGGAAACCTTTTGGTTAATTACTGTTTATACGGATTGCAACTAACGGCACTAAACGAAACTCTATCACTCAAGTCCCTACTACAAATACCGATTAGTCACCGGGTTAGGCGAACGGGTTATTAGTTGATAGCGCTATTTAGGTGTTTACCAGCCTCACACCGTGCCCTGGTTTGGGATCGGTCGTGAACTAATAGACTCAGGCATCCGTCAATGATGATAGAACATTGACATCGGGGCATCCTGCGGATACGCAACGGTTACCTAGTGTTCGGTATTGGAAAAACAGTTTAGTCGCTAACTTTTGGGGTAGCTCCCCATGGCATGTATAAACGGATAAATTAACCGGTGAAACAAAGTTTTTGGTAATTAAAACTGGACAACTAGTGAACTCACTCAGCATTATTGTTGACCCCTTACTGCATGCTTTGCAGGTAACCAGTGACGAAGGAGCTTGCAGCTTGGGAACGTGTAGTGTCTGTTCACCCTTGTGTTGGGTGTTACCTTATTTTGAACCATGAACTTTGTTTTAAACTACCGTACTTATGCTTCCGCTACTTGTCGCTATTTTGGAACTTAAAACTTTAAACTCTGAACTTAATATTTACTAAGCTCATGAATAGTAAGTATTACTTTTGTTATCAACTTAAGTATTCGGTATAATTGGTGGCTGGATCCTGGTCGGTCACGCCCTCGAAGCGGGTGTTATCCGCAGGTGGATTTTGGGGGTGTGACAAGTCCCACTTTTTAATAATGAAAAAACTATGCTTAAGTTGTTTTTATTCTATAAAGAAAAAATAAATTCTTGCACCATCTTGATAGCTAAAAACATTATTTATTAAAAATGTGTAGTTTAATTTTATCTTTTTATCTTATAAGAAACTAGGTTATAACCCCGTGTATTACACGGGTTGAGTAAATCTTCCTATACTAATAAACGAAAATCTTTTTGTACACGTGTCACTCTCTGGTGCCTCCTCCCTTTTAATAATAGTATTACATATTAAATTTTATACACAAAATATAATATAATATTAATTAATATAGTTAGAGATAAACGTATAAATTCAAATTAATTAATAATTATCTATAACAAATATAAATGTATCAAATAATATAATAAGTATAATATTATTTAATATAGTTAGAGATCAAACGTATAATTTCAAATATAATTAATAGTAAATTACTTTTTGAGTCTCTGTGTTTTAGTGGTTTTAACCACTTGAATCCAAAATCAAAAAGTTTAACGCTCTGAGTCTCTAACCGCTAATTCACACCCCCTGTAAAAAAATCAAAAAACCTTTTGTAAGGCCGAATTGTCTAAGTTCTCACAACTTGTAGAAATTTTCATTTTACCCTAACCATATATATTTGTTAAGATAAAATATATTATTTGGATATAAACAATAATTACTAATAAAGTATCAAATCGCATGTACAAGTACTTATAGTATATAACTTAGAAGACTAAAATTACAAGTGGATTATCTAAATAAAGTACCAAATTATCTTTAAAGCGAACACTAAATGGTTTTCAAAAGACATTTTTTTTGCTATTAAGTATATAACATTATATTTATTTAAGTCGTGTAATACACGTGTTCAATATTTTCTTCCAATTTTAAATTTATGTTAATATCAATATGTTTTCATCAAAAAATGGTCCAACTTTCTAATTTAAATCATACTACGCAACTAAAGACATTATCATCATGCTAAATAAAGATATTATATAATATTATAAAAAACTTAATTTGAATATTTAAATATCGACTACTAACTAAAAAAGTTGTTGTAGATGCTCAAATTTATAGTTTAAAAAAACTTTAGTCCTATTTTTTTTTTAAATGTATACTTTATTTTTAGTATGATTTTTTAATATGTAATATTTTCTATTCAATGATGATATTCGTATCTTGTCTCATGATCCATATATCTAAAAATAGTATTTATATCAAAGTATTTTTTATATCATTAATATACATAGTAGAATTTAATTACAATTCATTTACCATAACCTCATAACTTATAATTATTTTTAAAAATACTTACAATTTTATGATAATTACTTTTTTTAATTTTTAATGTTACTTCTTTTTAAGACATATAATAAAATGGATTGTAGTATCTCAAAAGAAAACTGAAAACTTATAAAATTATTTTGAATAGCGAAAATATAACTGTTCTTTTGTTTTACTATTTTATCTAAATAAGTCATTTCATTAATAAGGATTATATACAAGTTTATAATTTACATTTTTTCGTCATTTAACCCGTGTAATACACGGGATTGTAAGCTAGTAAATTTATATACTAAATAATAAAACATTATATCTTTAAAAACTTCATTTATTGCACGGGTTGAATAAATATAGTTTTATATATTAAATAATAAAAAGTTATATATATAAGAACCATATTGTACGTGTTGAATTAATGTAATTTTATATACCAAATAAAAAAATTATATCTTTAAAACCACATATATTACACGGGTTGAATAAATGTAATATTGTTTACCAAATAATAAGATAATACATCTTTAAAAAACCTCATTTATTACACGAGTTAAATAAATGTAATTTTATATACCAAATAATAAAAAAGTTAGTAAACGTAATTTTGTATAGTGAAAATAAAAATATTTAATATATTAATACGAAGTTTGGTTTTCGTGATAAATTATTTGTTTTATTTAAAATGTTTTAAACTAACAATTTAAAATTTTGGATAATATTTTATTAGAAAAATAGAAGAATGGTATTCGAAATTTAAAGTAGAATAAAATTTAATATTAACTCATTATTCATTTATTTATTTACTTAATATAAGATAAGTTTGGAAGTGATGCGAGAAAATCATAAAATAAATACCTACAATGAACGACATGTGTCACACATTAATGTTTTATTATATAGTATAGTATAGATAAAAATTTAGATTGATATCAATAGATTATTTTGTTGTAGCAAAATTTGTTAACGAAGTCTCAATAAATTTAACTCATTATTTAAAACTCCGTAAATGTATAAATGATAAATAATATTAGTTAGAGTAAATTACGATTTTGGCCCCTGTGGTTATATCGCTTTTACCCTTTTAGCCCAAAAAAGATTTTTTTAACATCTGAGCCCCCAACGTCTTTTTTTCTAACCCTTTTGCCCCCTAACACTAATCACATCTATTAAATGTTAGGGCCAAAAAGGTTAGAAAAAAGACGTTAGGGGCCAAAAAGATTAGAAAAAAAACGTTGGGGGTTCAGATGTTAAAAATACTTTTTGGGCTAAAAGAGTAAAAGTGATATAACCACAGGGGCCAAAATCATAATTTACTCTATTAGTTAAATAAATAATATCATAAATGAGGAGGAGATTAAACTAAATAATAATTATCCATAAGAAATTAAACTAAATAATATTTAGTAGGATGATTATCTATAATTAATTAGAAAAGATTAAACTAAAATAATACTTATCTATAAAACATGGCCTAATATGATGACAAGTGTCCCAAATATGGTTTCTTTTATTATATAGTACTAGCGGTAAGACCCGTGTGCAAACACGGGTCGTTTCTTAGAAAACAATGCATAGCCCATATTGACAGAGAGTAAAAAAAATAATTAATGCGGACTTATAAAATTGATATAAATCAATGATTAATAGCTTTATTCAACAGCAATTCCATTATGTTGAGAACAAACTACTTTACAAAATTATTTAATGATAGGGTGACTTAGGATTTTTAAAAATGTTTATTTTTGTACTACTTTACAAAATTACATAGAATTCAAGAAAACGAAACAACAAATTAAACAGATATTGAGTTATTCAAAGTTCTGTTGAATACTAAATGAGATGTTGACCAAAATTAAAACAGATGTTGACCTTAAACAGATGTTTGGTTTAACGCCACAGATCTGTTTATAGCCAAACATCTGTTTAAGTCCAAATATCTGATATACAAGGCCAAACATATGTTTAAGGAAAAACATCTGTTCAAGGTGAAACATCTGTTTATGACCAAACATCTGTTTAAGCACAAACATCTGTTTAAGTCCAAACCTCTAATATAAAAGGCCAAACATCTGTTAAAGGCCAAACATCTGTTAAAGGCTAAACATCTGTTTAAGGCCAAACATTTGTTTAAATCTGAACAGATGTTTAACTTAATCAGATCTACTATCTTCTCACACTGTTTTCCTCTTCAAAACACTGTTGAACCTAACATCTGTTTCCATTAACTATTGACCAAAAGTCAAATAGATGTTCAAACCACTGTTTGTTCTTGTATTTCCATTAACTATTGACCAAAAGTCAAACAGATGTTCAAACCCTGGTTTTGACAACATGAAACACAACATCATCATGCCAAATACAGTCATATACATCCATCCATTATTCTGAATTCATAAACCCATAAATGCAGAAGAATGTCACATTTGCGATTAATAAACCAAGTTTCAACTAATTGCAGTTACTATTAGCAAAAAAGAAGCATGATATCATCTATATATAAAACATAAAGTGCTAATAACAGTGTTTTATCATGTTAGCTGTACATAGCAGTAAAACATCAAGTTAATAATTTAAAAAAAAAACATACAATTTCACCATCAAAAAATTCATAATAATAATATCTGATATCGGAACATACTTAAATGTCGTTGTTAAACTGATGTAACTTGATTTAATATGATCTTCTGTTCCGAAGACACGTATGTGAAGTGCAACATATCACCAAATCTCAACTTATTCTCAGTCATAAACTTTCGCCAACCGTCCAACACATAACGTGGCTTCAAATCATTTAACTCCGACTTAACATCATAAACCTCCACAACTCCAACCATGTTTTGAACTTTCAAAGGATGAAGATCAACAGAAAGACCTGCTCGTCTGGCAACTTCAACAGGAAGACGCTACATGTATTGGTGGAAAAAAATAATAGTCAGGCAAATAAACATAAATCATTAGTTTGTTATAAAAAACGGTATACCAGCCTATAGTCTCCTTTGCGATCAAAATGAAAGAACTCAGGGTCGAGAAGATGTCCAGAATGTTTTTTTCCAGTCTTTATAATCTTATTTCTACAGATAAGCTTTTTCTGAACATTGGCGGCTCTCTTCCCCTTGATGAAAAAGTAAACATATACATGTGAATTAAAGGAATGTTGAATATATGAACAAAAAAACAGTTTATATAAGATATACTGATTAAGTGGCGAGTATGGATACCTTAACTTTATGAGCAGATGAAGAACATCCAATATGATCACTTGTGTCGACAGGTAAGGCAGCATTTCCCTTAGTCATATTCTTGACCGTCTCCTTTCTCTCAGAAGTAACTTTACCTTTCTTCTTAACCTATTGTCATACAGTGACTTTAATAACCATAGTAATATAACAATCTTTAACACGGTAAACTTACATCTTGTGTTTTTTTCAATCGTGAAGACATGCGTCTCTTTGACATGCATTCGGCATTCGTTCATAACTTCTTCTAAAGAATATATTTTTGGATAAATGTAACATCAGTAAACAACATTACTAATAGTTGTAAAAACATTAAATTCTTTATTGTGTTAAATTAAAAATAAATAATTTTAATAATTTAGTAAGTACCTGAGTAACAGTTCTTCCTTCACCTACAGACACAACTTCGTCATCCTCATAGATGTCCTGGTCAACATTAATGAAATAATTAATATAATGCTAAAATAATTAAAACTTTTACTGCTAATGCTAAATACATACGTACCTTGAATGCATTCTCAACATAATCAGCCTTCGATATCTCAAGTACACTATCATCATCAGATTCAGCTTTCTTCGAAAAGCAAATCTCAATCTCATCTCTATAAACTACTACCTCAAAAACAACATCATCAATTCTGCTAAACACAAGCAAATCATCCTCAAGTATCCCAACATCCTTGCATATTTCAGGCCATCCTCTAGCAAATACAAAGTTTGTATCAACCTTAGACACCTCAACATTCCAATAGGAACCCTTATAACAGATTTGAAATTTGCCACTTGGTGGGCTGTTTACATAAAACTGTTTAATGAAGCAGTCTTCGATTACCTGCATAAAATTAAAAATAATGAATACTATATGTGAAGTATGTAACTTATGAGAATAAGTGCTGACACGTTTAAGATGCAAAAGGATTGAAGTTAAGATCAATAGTCATACCGTAAAACCAAATCTTGCCTAACGATTAAACATGAAATAAGATTCACCACACATCCCATCAACAAAACATGAAAGTTCAAACCCAAAATCACCTAACGCTTTAAAAACCAACAAAGTATCCCTCGGCAGATTGAGATCTTTAACAACATTGTCCCAACCGTCAGTTATTATTGGTGTTGAATTTTCTGTTCTGACCTTCATAACCCATTTTTTACGAGACTCATGATAGATTCGCAACTTATTTTTTTTTGCCAACAATCTCGCCACTTTTGATTAGCTAAGGCTATAGGTACATCCTGTATATAATTTTTAAGTAGTGTAAGAAAATATAAACCATAACAACTGTTAAATATATATCTCAATAAAAATAAATTATGTATACAAAAACATTTCATACCAGTTTCAAAGATTCTGGGTTATAAAGAAACTTGACAAATGTAGTATACATGACAAAACCTGAATCAGTAAAGATGTTAAAACATTGAAATTAAAAAGTTGGCTTCGAAGATGAACATTAACTTTTTGTATTAACAGAATATCTACTGAAATTAATCATAGAAACAGAGTATGAGTTAAAAATTTTCTGCAAATAATAACTATTTTAATATGTTATCAACAAATGATTCAAACACCTAACTAAACCCTTCTTAAATGTATAGCAATAAACTTAAAATTGTATTTGTAGCAAGATAGGATTTGAATATATTTTTTTTAACTAAAATCGGTTAAACAATATAAAGTATTACAATATGAATTTACATACCAGTTGTTGAAGAAAAAACAACAAAACCTCCAGTGATTCAAGTGTAGAAGACGGAGAATAAAAAAGTTGAAACCCTAGAAAATGACTGGGAAGAATAGATTTTTGAAAGAAATCAGATGATAGATGTTTGATGTGTAATGATGCTAAAGAAATAATGACGGTTGTGTTTTCGTTTTCCCATATTTTCAACAAATGAAAAATATTTACACATAGACCCCTTATTGAATTTGTTATTTACATTTACAAACTTAATAAAAGATGTCTAACAAAATGTGTTTGGAAACCTCTGTTGGTCGTTGGAAACAGTGTAAGTCAAACAGTTGTTACATAAACAGAAGTTATGACAACAGATGATAACTTTCAGCAGTTGTTTTATTTTTAGCTAACCTCTGTTATCATAATGCATGACAGTCAGCAGTCAGCACTATAGTAAATGGACAGACATTAGGAAAAACAGAAATTATGATAACAGACGGTACCATTTAGCAGTGGATGTGTTTTTAGGCAAGTATAAGTTTTAAAAACAGTTATTTTCAATCAGTGTAATTCAACAGTGGTAAGTCTAACATCTGCTATTAGCCCAACCACTGTTAGGAATGACTGAAATAATTAAAATGAAGATGCGACAACAAAGATTAATACTATTTAAATTTATGTCATTTAGTCAACAGTGGTAAATCAAACAGTCGTTAGCATACACAGTTGTTTCATCATCAGCAGATTCTTCAAAAAACTACTATCAATGATCAAATTCTGAACATTTGTTTTATCTTTGCACTCATCTGTTCACCATCAAAGATTAATACTATTTAAATTTATGTCATTTAGTCAACAGTGGTAAATCAAATAGTCGTTAGCATACACAGTTGTTTCATCATCAGCAGATTCTTCAAAAAACTACTATCAATGATCAAATTCTGAACATTTGTTTTATCTTTGCACTCATCTGTTCACCATCAAAGATTAATACTATTTAAATTTATGTCATTTAGTCAACAATGGTAAATCAAACAGTCGTTAGCATACACAGTTGTTTCATCATCAGCAGATTCTTCAAAAAATCTATCAATGATCAAATTCTGAACATTTGTTTTATCTTTGCACTCATCTGTTCACCATCAAAGATTAATACTATTTAAATTTATGTCATTTAGTCAACAGTGGTAAAACAAACAGTCGTTAGCATACACAGTTGTTTCATCATCAACAGATTCTTCAAAAAACTACTATCAATGATCAAATTCTGAACATTTGTTTTATCTTTGCACTCATCTGTTCACCATCAAAGATTAATACTATTTAAATTTATGTCATTTAGTCAACAGTGGTAAATCAAACAGTCGTTAGCATACACAGTTGTTTCATCATCAGCAGATTCTTCAAAAAAACTACTATGAATGATCAAATTCTGAACATTTGTTTTATCTTTGCACTCATCTGTTCACCATCAAACCAACCCCTGATGATATTAAACCTCTGTTGACTTACCAAGCAGATGTTCAACCAGAATTCAACGTCAACATAATCTGTTAACCATCAAACCAACCGTTGATACTATTAGACCTCTGTTGACTTACCAAACAGATGTTCAGACACAATACAACATCAACATTATCTCTTTGCCATCAAACCAACCCTTCATATTATTAAACTTCTGTTGAAATACCAATAATTAAACTAATTCAAACTAAATAAATAAAACTAAAAGGCAACATAGATTCATAAGTTTAAAATTTATTCATTTATTCATGACATTAAAAGTCCAATAATTACATCACATACTGAATAACATTAAAGTTCAAATCTAACAATAACAGCAAGAATGAAGAAACTTTAGCTTCAACTCCATCGATTGCTGAACCTCTCGATGTATGTCCTTCAGCATCGCCATGACTCCACGTCTCTATCACCGCACTCTATATTAGTAACAACACAAAGCTCACGAACGGAAGTTGAAGGCATGTGCATAAGATCTCTGGAAACCTGCTCTCGATGTGGTTACTCAAAGAACAAAGAACAAACCAAGAAGTAAACAGGAAAGTCGACATAATTAACAACACTAATAATAACAAAACCTGGAACAGCATAGCATTGCTCGATGAAGTCCTCCACTCTCCTCAATCAAACTTCCAGAAGAATGCAGAAGAGTTTCATACACAACTTCTAGAACAGGATCAGAAAATCTGCAACATGCTAACTGACTTGAAATTAAAAAGAGAGAATGAAATCACATGGAGAAAGGCTAGAGTCTACGAGACCTTAGCAAGTGTTAATCCTAGCGTGTAATACTTTATAAATATTTCATTCAAATTCAATATTTTTCTCTGTAGTAGTTCATTTTAATAATATACACATGCATCTTAACAGTTAATAAAAAATAAGAAACAAACCTAAAATGCAAAGATCTCTTCTCAACTGGTGTAGCACAACTGACCTTTTCAGATAGAAGATACATATTGTCAGTTGAATTTACAACTCTCCCATCAAAGAATGTAACACATGCAACTTTTCATGATGTTGCAACAATTATATTGCAACATCGACATTGAAAGGTTGATGTGTGATGGCCAACATCAATGATACGACGATGTTGGAACAATGATACCGGAACGATAACATGTAAACAGAATCATCAACCATTCGAACAAAATTGTGTAATCGGAGAATAGCGGCTAAATCACGAGAGTCGAGAAAGATGCATTTGAGAGAGAGAGAGAGAGAGACACGCTTGCAGATATCAGCGAGAGAGATTTGAATGTGCAGCCAGAGAATTATGTCTTATTTATAGAATGGTTTGAATTTTGAATTTTGAATGTGGGGCCAGAATTTGAATTGGAGAAGATGTTGATTAGAGAGAGTAATTGATTGAAGAAGATGATATGCTATATATCTGGAGCCACTGTAATTTTGAATTTTGAATTTGGAGCCATAATATTGAATCGTCAGAGATTTTGAAGTTTGAGTTTTTAATCATCAGTGGTTTGGTTACAGTGGTTTGATTACATTTGTTTAAATGGGCAGACCTTTGAATGGGCAATGGTTTTGATTAGAGTGGCTTGAATGGACAATGGTTCGTATGAGATTTTGAATGGGCAGACCTTTGGAATCTAAATGTGGGCCAACTTTGAATTATAAAGTCTTTTAATATTAGGCTTTATGATGTAATAATGAGATAAGAAAAGCCTTGTTGGACATGCTCTCAATCTGACACGTCAGCTTTTCTTATGTCACTTGGATTTCTCCTTTTATAGAAAGTATAGACTAGCGGTAAGACCTGTGTGCAAACACGGGTCGTTTCTTAGAAATCCATGCATAACACATATTGACAGAACATATAGATATGTGTATAGATATTGTAGCAAAACGTGTTATCTATTATAGCTAAAAGGCAACTATAAGTAAATATAAAAGATATTTAACGAACTTAATAAAAGAAGTCTAACAAACTTAATAAAATACATCAGTTACATATGATTATTTCAATTCTCTTATTCAAAAAAGAGAGTACATATGAAAGATGTCTAACAAACTTAATAAAATTCAAATACAACTTAACTTTAACAAATATTAACTAAGAACATACGATCACCTGCCTAAATAACACACATCAAACCTCATTCTAGAATTTGTTACGCAGCAAGATGTCCTTCGCTACATGTTGTGATCTGGTTAAATATACTACTGCAAACAATGTAACAGATGCTGATTCAACAATCTCCTTATACAACAGATGATATGAAAACCCTTCTTTATTACTGATTTTTATTTCTCATCAACATTTCCCTAATTTGTCCTTTGAATTGTAGTTCAAAGTCCAGTGAGAACATGTCTTCTTCATCATCCCTCTCAAGTTGAAGGTCCAACAAATCTTGGAGATCGTGTGCATTCAGATTATATGCACTATCCATTTTAATCTCTTCAACACTACCATCTGATCTGATCAAAGTCAATACTTGGGTTTTTGAACATGACTTCCACTTTAATATTTTTGGATCAGTTGGTTTTCTTGGGCAAAGAATTATTGAAGATGAGTTTGGTGATTGTGGTCTGCTAACTAAATTTAAAATAGATTCAGACAAATCAGATGATGAGAGAAGGTTTTTGGAGTACCAATTTTTGGAGACAGAGCAGCAGTTGTAGGATAGACTGACTTTTGAAGAACATTTGAATGTTCAGCTCTATCTTCTTCCAGCTTTTTGTAGGTCTCAACAATTTTCAGTTTAGACCATCTGGCAATGGATCTAACTGGACCATAATCAGCAGCCACAAGCTCTGCTCTCATTCTTTTAAACTTCAATACCTCATCTGAATCCACTGTTTTGACTTTCTTCCAATTAGATTGAGTTGGCTTTACCAGAGGATCATTGTTCATTTTTGTGATCTTATCGATATGAGTTTTTCTCTTACGTGTGGAGATGATTTCTGGTGAAGGAGAATGTTTTGGTAGTGAAGATGAATGTATGGGAAATCTTTGTGACATTAGAGGTGCTTGGATTATGGTTGGTGTAGTAAAAATGATCATGGCAGATGTTTGAGAAACTTCTGCTGAATGTATGGGAAATCCGTTCCCGGGCCTTGCCCGAAGTCGTTACCTTAACCGCAAGGAGGGGGATGCCGAAGGCAGGGCTAGTGACTGGAGTGAAGTCGTAACAAGGTAGCCGTACTGGAAGGTGCAGCAGTTGTTTGGTAAACCTGCTGATACTTTTGTGTTCCCAACATCTATTGACAAAATGGGTGATGATGGTGTGGAAGGTATTTTCTCCTTCTTTTGTAGTGGTTTTTTTGGAGAAGGTTGGGATTTAGGTTGAGTAGGCAATACAATTTCAGTAGGCTTTGCTTTTGAATCTGTTGGCAACTTTCTCAATGAATCTTTCTCCCACTTTTTGGCATCATTATCATCATCATCATCATCATCTTTCTCAAAGATTGATGTAGAAGTGGAACCAGTAAGTTCCAACAGATGTTCCTTAATGTTCATAATGTCTGCTTGTGTGTCTTTATACCTGGCATCAACCAAATTTCTGATAAATTCCAAACTGAAATTGCGGTTACTTTCAGCCAAAATCCTCTGAACTTGAAAGATGGGTTGCATAGAATTCCAAAGCTCATTGGCAATTTCCTGTCTGCTAGGTTGACTTTTAAAAAGCTCTATCATCTGCTTAATCAATTCTTTCATTTCAGCAACATCTGTTTCAATGTTAGACACTCTAACCGTCAAATCCTTATAAGTAAATTCATCACCTACATTAATAGGATCATCTGAATTGCCACCTGTAGTTATTGTTTTTATTTTGATAATAGGAGAAGTCTCTATATCATCAGAAACAGATGCGCCTTTTTCTTCATTCTGGTAACTTCCCAGTGAAGTAGAGATTACAGTTGTAACCTCATCAGTAGTTGCCTTCAAAGGAGTCTTAATGATGTAACCACAGTCCAACTGATCACCAATAGGTTTCAACAGTTGTAGTCGCTGCTCCACTTAAACTACCACCAAGAGTTTCGTAATACTTAACGGAGATAACCTCCTCAACTGTTTGTAGAATTGAATATTTAATTGGTTCAGACGTAGTCATTTGTTGCGATCTTCTATCAGTAATGTGTGCATTAGAGGAACTGTTTTCTTTCTGAAATTCAATTGCTTCTAACAGAGGTAATATTGTTAATGGAACTTGAGCCGAGGGTTGTGGTGTAGAAAGAGTGATTTCCCTGGGAGAGGGACTTTTAAACATACTTTCATATGAAAGATCTACTTCATGTTGTGGTGTCTCTGTACTTACAACATGATCCTTTTGTGACGATACATGAGGAGTTTGGATGGGTTGAGATCTTTCCAATAACTGTGAAGAAGTAGCAGCAGTGGTTTCAAGTGACATTTGTGTTGTCACTACATTAACCTCTGGGATCTCATCTTCCAGATGAACCTTTTTATTTTGTTTAGTTTTGATGGAATTTTTGGATGTGACAGCTTTCTTTTTGTGTTTTCCTGGTATGTGTTTCACAATACCGGTTGTGGTATCATGATCAGCATGAGCAGTTCGCTCAACAATAGAAGTTTGAGCAACTGATGCAGATGCATCGAAAAGAGGCTCATCTCCCTTTGTTTCAGTTGTTGAAACTTTTGACTCTTTATCCACAAGTTTAGTAAAAGTTTTACTTGTAAGACTATTTATTTGAAAAGCTACACCTTGTTTAAAATCTGTTTGTGACACTTGTTTTCGTAGGTAGAAGCTTAGAAGTCTTGGATACAACAAAAAAGCATTACTACGAACACCTTTTTTCAATTTTTTCACATTTTTCACATTATTCAACAAATCAGAAAATAGTGCTTTTGATAAATTGTAATTAGATTTTGTTAAAAAGCATAACTCAAATACTGAATGTTCAAAGGTATCTCATTAAATGCGGTGGTCTTGGCTGAGAGACAAATTAAAAGAGTATGAAACAAAAATTTCATTGGCGGAGGGAAGTTTCGTTTATAGATAGTAACTTCCTTTAATTGTGTATCATACCCTCTTTCAATGAACTCTGTATGAAGTTCAAAATTTTCAAACTTGTTCTTACCTGCCAAGTCGTCCAATTCAAATATAGTGGAAATTGTAAAGGGAGAAATTCGTACCACACTTTCCCTGACCTTAGATGTGATGGCAACTGGATTATTATCTTCAGCCTCTATTTCAGCATTAAACCAAAACTGTCGGAGTGTTTCTTTATGAATCGGAGCATCAGCAGTAAGAATTTATTTGTACTTCGATGACGTTAAAAGGTCAATATTGAGTGATAGCTGGTATTTTTGCTAGTTTTCTCGAAGATGGGGAGGTAGTTGTAAGGGTTTTTGATGTTCAGAGACATGATCGGAAAAGAAGGTGATTTGGGGATGAAACAGGATTTAAATTGGAGGGTTTTTAATATGTTGGAAACTGTTTTTGAGAATTTTGAATTCGAGACTGCAGTGGTAGAACCTCGATTTAGGGATGAAACAGCTTTTATATAGAGAGAAGAAGTGAATGCTGACGTGGCAGTAATTACAAATATTTGATGGCTAAGATCTGTCCACGTGAGAAGCTCTCTTGCGACAACCGATGACAGTTGTTTGGAAACCTCTGTTGATCATCGGGAACAGTGTGAGTCAAACAGTCGTTAGATAAACAGAAGTTATGAGAACAGATGATAACTTTCAGCAGTTGTTTTATTTTTAGCTAACATCTGCCCACGTCAGAACCTCTGTTGTCATAGTGGATGACAGTCAGCGGTTTAGTAAATCAACAGTCACTAAAATAAACAAAAATTATGACAACAGACGGTAACCTTTAACAGTGGATGTATTTTTAGGCAAGCAGAAGTTTCAAAAACAGTTTTTTTCAATCGGTGTAACTCAACAGTCGTAATTCTAACATCTGGTATTAGCCCAACCACTGTTAGTATCAAATCCTCTGTTAAGCATTTTTAAGATTGAATATCATTTGTTGTTCGTTAACATCTGTTGACCCATACCAAACCTTTGCATCTTCAGACATTTATTCATCAGCACATGCTCTCTTTTGTCAGACTTTAGCTACAACACACCTTGTATAACACAAAAATATACAGTAAATCCTTCCAAAAAATTGTTGTTGATAAAAAAAAAATTAGAGTAAACTTCAATTTTCGTCCCTGTGGTTTGTTGATAAAAAAATTATATAATAATAGTTATAGCAGACGTTATATAATAATACTTATTCATCATTAGACCAACCACTGTTGACCCATAGCAGACATTTGCATCTTAAGACATTTATTCATCAGCAGATGCTCTCTTTTGTCAGTCTTTAGCTACAACACACCTTTTATAACACAAAAATATACGGTAAATCCTTCCAAAAAATTGTTGTTAATAAAAAAAATTATATAATAATACTTATAGCAGACGTTATATAATAATACTTATTCATCGGCAGATGCTCTCTTTTGTCTAACTTTAGCTACAACACACCTTTTATAACATTATTATATACGGTAAATCCTTCCAAAAAATTGTCGTTGATAAAAAAGTTATATAATAATACTTATAGCAGACGTTATATAATAATACTTATTCATCAGCAGATGCTCTCTTTTGTCTAACTTTAGCTACAACAAACGTTTTATAACATTATTATATACGGTAAATCCTTGTCACACCCTCAAAATCCACACGCGGAGTATTACCGCGAGGCGTGTGACGACCAGGATCTTAGCCACTAATTATTTTGAACGGATTAGTTATTGCTATAAACATTAGCATAATTAGTGACCTAATTAAAACCACAAGTTTATTAACATGATACTTACGAATCACGCACTCCATCCGATTGCAACGTCCGTCCAAAGCTGTATCGAGCAACCTGCAAAGCATGCAGTAGAGTGTCAACATAACGTTGGCGAGTTCACGTGTTTGCAGATTTCCAGTTTTAATTCCAAAAACTTGTTTTAACCAGTTAATTTACCCGTTTATACATGCCATGGGGAGCTACCCCATAAGTAAGCGACTAAACTGTTTTTCCAATACCGAACACTAGGTAACCGTTGCGTTTCCGCAGGATGCCCCGATGTCAATGTTCTATCATCATTGACGGATGCCTGAGTACATTAGTTCACGACCGATCCCATACCATGGCACGGTGTGAGGTTGGTAAGACCTAAATAGCGCTATCAACTAATAACCCGTTCGCCTGGCCCCGGCGACTAATCGGTATTATGTAGTAGGGACTTAAGTGATAGAGTTTCGTTTAGTGTTGCTCGTTGCATTTCCGTATAAACAGTAATTAACTAAAAGTTCCCAGTAACAAGGGAAGAAAAGTAAGTTTGTATCCCTCACCGGGGATAATGTTGTTACCCGTATCCCACACAAGGAGATAGAAATACCGCATCCCTCATAAGGAGATAGTAAGCGATTCCAAACCAGGAAAAGTTGTTTCGTTCCGTTTCCCAACCACCGGGAATGCATGCTTTAAGTAAAAAGTAGTGAACTCACCTTTGCTTTGCTCGGTAGTTAATTTACTTGTGTTACGTTGGTCAACCATACCCTATTATGGTTTATAAATATTTATTAGGTTCGTGTGCAAGTAATGGCATGTACAACTACACGTATCTAGCACATAGCACGTAAGTTACACTAGCATAGCAGCGTATGCGTCATTGGGCCTATCCTATCATAAAAACAGTTAAACAGTAACAGTTAAACAGCAACAATGATACACAGTCCATAACAGCAGTTTGTGCGGCCCACTAAATAAGTGAAGTAGTCCAGTCGGAACCAGGTGGTCTTGACTCGAGAACAAGAGGTCTCGAGTCGCAACCACGAGTTTCTAAGTCGCAACCATGATGTCTCGAGTCAGGCTTGAGTCGAGATCAGGAGATCTCAAGTCGCAACCTACCCGATCTCGAGTCCCCTGTTGTTTGTCTGGTTCCGAGTGGTCACTAAGTGGTCTCGACTCGAAACCGCCAGATCTCGACTCGCAACCACTGTGGCAACCTTTCTAGAATGTTTACCACCCTTGTACGATCCAATCATTTTGCACAATCATGATTTCATGTACTGACCAATCAAAATGCATAAACATGTTCCAAATATTCCACTTTAACCAAAACGAATCAAACACCACATTTTTCAAATATTCATATCATCAAGCAAACTGTTCATCAGATTTCACACACCTCATATCACACTTAATGGATCACTAATCTTATATATCCTAAAACAATTACCAAGTATATTATGCCTAGGGTTCACAATATGCAAGGGAAAATCAATAATACTACAACAGCAGCCCTTTACACTCTTTTAACGCTACACCTTTATCCACTAATCATCACGCAATGCCCAAGTTTTTGCAACACTTCATTCTAGATATAGCATTCTTTTAACCATGCTTAGTTTACATACATGACTATTAAACCGAGACCCACAATCAGCCCATCTATTCATTCAATATTAACTTAGAAACACCAAAATGGTACAAGGCCACATCAACAGTTGTTCATTTTTAAATCTTGCAAGAAGTTTACAATCTATTTTAACCAAGCATCATCACTTATAGTAAATCAAGACTCACAACAATCAAGGTGGACATTCTACTGACCGAAAGTTTATAAAATGCATATTAGCACCCACTGACCAAACATTCATACACATGTTCTCATTTTACAATCAGAATCGAATAGAAAACAAGCGCTAATGGCACAAGAGTTACAAATCAAAATCACATATACTCACCGGAGAAATATGGAACGAGTGAAGATGTGTGTGCTATGGTTGCACCGTGACTCGAATCCATCCAGTAACCACCTCCGCCGCCAACTGGGATCACCACCACCAGCTTCAGCATTGTTCGAGCTTCCGCCGGAACTCAGGCGCCGCCGCACCACTGCCGCTGTCAGTGAGGTCGCCGCCGCTAATGGGGCTTTCCATCCTTCTCAGCTCCTTCTATCTCTCTCTCTCTGCTGCTTCTTCTAATAGGTGCGTGTAGGATGGCAACGAAGGAGGAACAGGGAATTCGTGTTTGCGGGTGTGCGTGTGGGAATGAGACGAGGGAGGGGGATGGGTTTCAGGGTTGTTCGCCAGACAGATACAGGGCACGAGTGTTTGGCCGGAACTCCGGCTCCGGTCACCGGAGTATTCTGATCGATCGGAAGAAGAAGGGAGGGGAAGAAGGGGAAGTTGTCGGCTGGTGTGCTTTGTGTAGGGTTTCCCATTTTTTTTTTTTTTTTGAAATCTATAATGAACTTATATAGGGTAGGGTTTAGGTAAGTTGGTTGGGCTTGGGCTCGTGTGCATGGATCCGAAAGATATCGTGTGCCTTATCTAACGAACTAGCCCGTTTAATTGATAATCAAATTTAACGGAAATTGTATACATAAACTGAATATGTTCGGCTCGGGTTAGTTGTTAAATGGTTGGTTCCTCTTGTCGCGCGTTATTATTATTTGATAAATAATAATAATAGTAATAGTAATAATAATAATAATAATAATAATAATAATAATAATCATAGGCTCGTTTCTCGACGTTCAGGTTCAAGGGTTCGAGTTGTCACATTCTCCCCATTTTACAGGAATTTCGTCCTCGAAATTTAAGCAAAAGTCATACAATACGCTCTATATGTATACATAGACTCCGTTACCATGCGTAGATACAAGCAGATTTCACGAAAGTCCACGGAACGAACATGTAAGCCACAGGTAACATATAGTCACATAGCACGGAAAAATCATGTAGCGCAAGATCCTCATAGTTTGTACGTATTTCACATAGTATAGAATTTCACAAATTTGATTATAACATCCAAGAAACGTACAAGAAAACTTAAAGTGTCACAATCCTTCCAAAAAATTGTTGTTGATAAAAAAATTATATAATAATACTTATAGCAGACTTTATATAATAATACTTATTCATCATTAGCCCAACCACTGTTAGTATCAAATCCTCTGTTAAGCATTTTCAGATTGAGTATCATCTGTTGTTCATTAACATCTGTTGACCCATAGCAGACCTTTGCATCTTCAAACATTTATTCATAAGCAGATGTTCTCTTTTGTGAGACTTTAGCTACAACACAAATTTTATAACACCAAAATATACCGTAAATTCTTCCAAAAAACTGTTATTGATAAACAAAATTATATAATAATACTTACAGCAGACGTTATATAATAATACTTATTCATCATTAGCCCAACCACTGTTAGTATCAACAGTCGTTAGAATACACAGTTTTTTCATCATCAGCAAATGTTCTCTTTTGCCAAACTTTAACTACAACAGACCTTTAACAACTCGAAGTACTGACTCTCTGTAATTTGCAGGAGCACAAATTCTTCAAAAAACTGCTATTTCTGATCAAATTCTAAACATTTTTTTATCTTTTTATCATCTGTTCACTATCAAACCAACCCTTCATACTATTAAACCTCTGTTGACTTACCAAACAGATGTTCAAACACAATTCAACATGAACATAATCTAAAATTTATTCGTTTATTCATAACATTAAAACTAAAACTCCAATAATAATAATAACATCAAATACTGAACAACATTAGTTGTCAAATCTAACAATAACAGCAAGAATTAAGAAACTTTAGCTTCAACTCCATCGATTGCTGAACCTCTCGATGTATATCCTTCAACATCGCCATGAACTCCACGTCTCTATCACCGCACTCTATATTACTGACAACACAAAGCTCACGAACAGAAGTTGAAGGCATCCGCATAAGATCTTTGGAAACCTGCTCTCTAGTGAACAGGCCAACTTGCAATCCATCAAAACATCTCTTCAACTCTTGAAGAGTAGCCCTATCTTCATACACCTGTTCCTCGATTTGCCTGACAAAACGCTGCTTGATATCATCTGATTTTGCATTTGTGAATGATGCCATTTGAATAAACTATATTACTCGACTTTCCTGAAATTATGATATCTTCGTAGGAAACGTGATGAAAAACAGGTGAAGTGACTATGAGTTTATATACTGAAATTTGGTATTATGAAAACGTGTACATTTAATATAAACATATTAATTAATGTATATTTTAAAACAACAATCTTTTAATGCAAACACCATTCCAAAGCTAAAGTTTTATGGGAAAAGTGTAAAATTTAATACCAAAAAACCCAAGGGACAAAATTTCAGTGTCAAAGAACTAAATCAGATTATCACAATTACAATTAACCTCTTGATTTACCATGTAGACGCGTTTTTAAACTCTATAAAACACCGATGATTACTTTTGATTCAAAACATCAACAAATTGTCCTACAAATCACTTTCTGTAAAATTGTTCCAAATCAGAAAACCAACAAAAAATCTACATGGCAAACTTCAGCTTCTACCACTGGTCAGACACCAGCAATGTTAAAACACACTTCTCCATGTGGTCACTTAAAGAACAAAGAACAGACGAAGAACTAAACAGGAAAGTCGACATAATAAATGATACTAATTACAACAAAACCTGGAACAGCATAGCATTGCTCGATGAAGTCCTCCACTCTCCTCCATCAGAGTTCCAGAAGAATGCAGAGGAGTTTCTGACACAACTTCTAAAACAGGATCAGAAAATATGCAACATACTAACTGACCTGAAAATCAAAAGAGAACATGAAATCACATGGAGAAAGGCCAGAGTGTATGAAATCCTATCAAGTGTTAACTTAGCGTGTAATCCTTTATAAATATTTCTTTAAATTTGTATTTTTCTATGTAATAGCTCATTTTAATAATATAAACATGCATCTTAAAATATTCTCAAATTTCAGTGTCTATAAAAACTCTCAACATCATCAACAGTTAATCAAAATAAGAAACAAACCTAACATGCAAAGGGCGAAACAGAACTGTTGTACTACATCTGACTTTTCACGATATTGCACGAATCTATATATAATTTCTATAAAACCATGGAAGTCTCCCATCGAAGAAGATATCACATGCAACTAATCACGATGTTGCAATAATGATACTGCAACATCGATACTGAAAGGTTGATGTGTGATGGGAAGCTTCATTGAAACGACGATGTTGGAACAATGATACTGGAACGATAACATGTAAACATAATCACCAAACATTCGAACAAATAAGTGTAATCGGAGATTAGCGGCTGAATCACGAGAAAGATGCATTTGAGAGGGAGAGACACGCTCATAGATGTGAGTGGGAGAGCTTTGAATGTGGAGCCAGATTATTAACCCTTATTTATAGGGTTAGAACATATGGTTTGAATTTTGAATTTTGAATGTGGAGCCAGAATTTTGAATCTCAATAGATGTTTATTGGCGAGTGACATGCATTAATTGAAAATTACATATCCCCATGCATTTTAAAATTCAAATTACCCTCAATTTCAAAACATCCGCTGCTAGGTATACGTTTACCAAACGACCATCTGCTACTTTCTTGTCGATGGGCAGTGGTTTGCCCTTTGGAATGTGGGCCAGATCTTTAACACTTAATACACAAGCAGTGGTTCGATAGAACATTAAATGTATTTTAAAGTGATTTATATATTAGGCTTTATGATGTAATAATGAGATAAGAAAAGCCTTGTTAGACATGCTCTCACGCTGACACATCAGCTTTTCTTATGTCATTGAGATTTCTCCTTTTATAGAAAGTATAGATAGATATGTGATATCACTATACATTTTTTTATCATCAATCAACTTGTTATAGTTTTTTACTAAACCGCCTTATTATATATATATATATATATATATATATAGGGTCAGGATTAAGAGAAAACGCCTAAAAGTGTGAGAACGGTGAGAACGCTTATGGGTCGTCCGATTAAAACAATTCATGGACTAGATGATGCGGTGGCGTTTTCATAAATAAAATCACTTTATTAATCTGGCGCGCTTCATTAAGGGTAAAAGGGTCTTTTAACTTCTCTACACAAAACGCCAAACTCACGCTATTAAAATCTCGCCTTAACACACGTAGCACACTTCATCATAATATAAACGCCATTAGATATAAAACGCCGAACTTTGTTTTTAACCGATAAAGCTGAACAAACAGTACTGAAACGACAGAACTTAATTACTGGCATTTACTGTAATAAAAATCGCGCCTAAAATACGCACCAAAAACTTCCTATATAAACAAACTCTCAGAAGTACTAAAATCCACACCAAAACCCCAAAACCTATATTTTCCTCTATACCATTCATCTTAGAAACGCCAAAAAAACCCAAATATCAAAGATTATAATCCATGTTTCTTTGATATACACTATTTTCTCAATAAACTTTCGCTCTATGTAATGAGCAAGATCCTCAATATAAACGCCAAAACATACAAAAACCACAAAACTTCAAAAATGCCATTTCATGGAGATTCAGTTTTTGTTCTCAATAAAGTTTAGCTAAACAGGATGGATAACATTGTTAGACATCTTTCTTGACTGAGGATTAACAATGTTATCCATCTCATTCAGTAAAACATTATTGAGTTTAGCATGACCAAAATTAGAAGTTTATGGTAGTTTTATTTAGTGGCGTTATTGTTTTTATTTTTTTGGCGTTTGATTTCCTTGTCCGATCTTATATTGTTTGTTATGTAACTTCGAAGTAGCATGTTATGAACAAATAGGTAGAAAAAAAAAGATGGAAAAATTGATGTATAAAAATGATGTAAAACGCCAAACTAAGATCCGTCTGTGTTCTATAGGATTGAAATATACAAAACGCCAAACTACTCTACACTGGCTCTCGAAGACCATCTGTGTGTTCTGTAAGAATGAAAAATACAAAACGCCAAACTACTCTTCACTGGCTCTCGAAGACCTTATCGATCTCCTTTTAATTACGGCATGTTTGCATGTCGATGCGTAGTGTCCATAGCCTTTACAGTTCTGACACTGTCTTTCTTTGGTCCCGGGTTTCGACTTTGATTTCTTTTTGTCGATTGCTATCTCCTGTTTAGATTTTAGGCGCTTCCGAGAACCAGAACCTTTGGATTTATACCAGTGGCGGACCTAGAAGAAAAAATCAGGGGTATCCCAAAAAGCTTTTACCTAGACCCGTCCCTGAGAAATCAAGGACCCTGTGCGGCTAGTAAAAATGGGCACTTAAAATGAATCGTAAGATCTTTATCTTTAATTTTATATAACTGGAGTTTAAGAAAATTTCTTATTCGTATATCCATAGAATAGTGTAGATGAAACATTCAAATTTTCTTCATATTTATTCAATATTTCTTTACATTTAAAATAATCAATTACATCATATACTTCAACATAACTATTTTAATGTTTTCTCCATATATTTTTTTTTAAAAGCCAACGAATCCTCCAAATCAGCTACTGACAAAATTCACCACATCGGGATACACTCGTCTTCGAACTGGGGAAAACCCTCATCTAGGGCAAAAGCCTGTGAACACTCACCCGAAGACATGACAATGCGGTGAGGTCAAACTCGTTCAGTTCAAGGAGCGAATTAGTGATCACCGCCTAGTCTCTCCTCATCACCAGGTACCGCTAAAAACTAATAGGGGAAAGCAGGAATTTAACCTCGGCCTCTAGGAAACACAAGTCTCTCTCTTACCACTCCACCACAAGCTCATTGGCTAATTTTTATCTATATTATTTTTACTTTTAACCATTTGTTGTTAAAAAAGAACCACCATACAGTGGAGAAAAAACTAAATGGTTGAACTTTAGTTTAAGTTTTTAACCAACTATGAGTTTTGTCTTTTCTAGATTAGTGTTTCTTTTCATTTATTGTCCCAACTCCCAACTCATATTAATATAATTATATATTAAATATTAAGACTTCATCTTCTTCATTCTTGTGTACGCTACAACTCTGCAAGTTTTCATCATTGTAAATTTCCTTTTCATCGACCATAAAACTTCATTTCATATTATCCTCCTCATCTACACTCAGGGGTATCCTAATATTTGCTTAGAGTTATCCTCAATAAATAAAACAGAGATTAAAAAAAGATTACACTACGCCAAGAAAGTTGAGGGGTATCCCGGGCTACCCCTCACCAACATCTAGATTCGCCCCTGATTTATACCCAACAGGGACTCTTATCGGATTTTTGTCGTTTTTATATTGATCGGTTATCTCGGCAAATCTATCCCTAGAACTAGCGAGAGGAGCAACAATCTGCATATCTTGAACCTTCTTCATATAAGATTGAACATGATCCTTGTATAAGGATAGCTCATCTCTATTACCAGATAAACGGTTCAACATATATTCGGTTGAAAAATAATATCTCTCATCATACTTTGCACATCAGGATCAAGCTCGGTCATATATTCACGACTAATTGAGTATTAAGGAGAGCAGTTTGGGGAAGCCTCTTTGCGCCATCTATTCAGAATGTATTGTTTTGGAAATTCCCTAATGTCCATAATTCTCAAAACATAGAATATATGTCTACATAGCAAACCAAACTGTTCAAAACGCCTGCATGAGCAACTGCATGTGCAATCAGACTTACGAAACATTACCTGAAAACGCCAAAAACAATATCTCTATAACGCCATGCATAGAATGTTTGTCTAAAAAGTAAAAAAAACACATTGCATATGATAAAACGCCATTAACAGAAAACGCCATAAAAACCAAAACGCCATTATTTACCTCAAATTAGGATGTACAAGGCTGTTGGAAGTCATTTACATAAAACTTAACAAACCCATCAGGCTTATCTTCGTAACGTTGATTTATGCAATCCGCAACTCCAATAAGCTCAGCTTGAACGTCACAAAAAATACTTTTTGTGTATATGTCAGCAGCTTGCCCTTCCAACAATTTGTAACTACTCTTCAACTGGGGTCTTTTGTATCGAGATTCATGATCATTTTTCCGATGTGTGTGCCGCTATGCTTCTATTGCAGTCTCGTAATGCGTCATAAACTCAACAAGAGTAGCTTTCGAATTGCACACTTAACCAAAAAAATGATTCTCACTCTCCGACCTCGATGTCGTTCGCATAAGACCAGACATCTCCTCCATTATATAGTATGCAGGGATCCAAGATTCCCTAAGTGCAAAAATATCAGATAGCCAGTCATTATCTTCTAAATTGAACTCTGCGATAACCGCTTCTCATTCTGATTCAAACTCTTCAGGTGTGAGAATATCCGTCCACACAACACCAAAAATACGTTCTTTAAAATTGGTGGAATTGCATAGCCTAACACCAACCTATGTATAACACGAAAATGCCATGCATAAAAAAACATAAAGACAAAACTTAATTAAAAAAAAAACACTAACAAGGTAAAGAACGCCATGTATTTTAAAACGCACTGTATCCTAAAACGCCAAAGGTAAAAAAAGCATAACAACCTTCAGAGAAAGTTTATGCATCACATGCCACATGCATAACCGATGCCCTGTGTCAACAAATACAACAGAAATAGCCTTCTTCATTGCTGGTTCTTGGTCAGTGACAACAACTTTTGGTTGAGAACCAACAGCTTTTATAAAAACTCTCAATAACCAAATATACGTATCAGCAGTTTCCGACGCCAATAATGTTGCAACAAATGTAACATTGCAGTGATGATTGTCTATACCAGTGAACGGTACAAACACCATAGAGTATCTACATATGAAAACGCCATGAGAACTGAAACAATAATAAAACGCCATTGCATGTAAACTAATAAAACGCCATTGCATGTAATATAATAAAACGCCATTGCATGTAAACTAATAAAACGCCATTGTATGTAAAATAATAAAACACCATTGCATGTAAACTAATAAAACGCCAAAAACAGAAGAAGTTGAATTATAAAATATTACTTGTTGGAACGATACGTGGCGTCAAACGAAATCACATCACCAAACACGTGGTAATTACGTTTGGCTTGATCGTCACACCAAAAAAGTCCCTTCAAATGATTCTCTTCGTCTGTGATGTAATCATACGAGAAATTAGGCTAGGAATGTTTTTTTTTTCATTCAAATGTCTCACAACCATCTCGGCGTCATATTCCCCTATAAACAAGTTAATTTGCCTCTTATGGTTCTCAAATTCAACTTTACTTACACCCACGTCTTCAAAACCGCCAAAACAAGTCTTCATAACATTAAACGCCTTGACGGGACCCAAATTCAGCTTAGACATGTTGTGTATAACATGCTTCTGGAGCTGAGTGAGGTATCGTTCAGTTGGAAGAAAATGCTAATCAGGACGTTCAACAAGTTCATGATTGTGCTCCTCGACAAACTTATACACCTTCCATGATCCAGGCTCAAAAAGTACACATAATAGTGCACCACAATCAGTCCTCTTTGAAAAGTTGGATCGCACTACTCGCTCCTTTTGATTGGGGTCCAACGTATCAACCTTCTTGTCCTTGTATAATTGATGTGTGCAAGGTGTTATATATTTTAGATGTATATTTTAAGCCCTTTTTACACTTTTATCCAAGTTTTAAATTTATAAAACACGATATTTACTAACACTAAACACACATATGGGCAAGTGCACCCATCGTGGACGTAGTATAATGTTTGTAAGATACCGAGGTCGTCCAAGGACACAAGAGCTTTTAGTACCGGTTTATCCTCAACGTCTAATCAAACCAAAATATTAGAAAAAAATTTTTAAACTAAGAAAATAAAACTAACTAAAATGCTGAAAATATAAATAAAAATAAAAACAGATAGACAAGATGAATCACTTGGATCCGACTCGTGTGTTAGTGTAACCTTTGATTATTTTCGCACTTTTGCACTTGTTTAAGAGATTATCTTAGTTATTGTAGTAGGGCCCCTCT